>NC_091168.1:29292209-29344373 GCF_040958095.1 Procambarus clarkii | reverse complement strand
AACCAAATGAAGGGTTTATATTCGCCTGCTTTACGATCCCCTTCGTGCACAACACAGTCGTTATTGTACACAAATTACAGTTTTAGGCACGTAAGCAATTACTTAGTACAATGAGTACAATGTACTGTGTACACTCGTAATGTTGCTGACGTATCTTTGGTTATTTTAAGTAACAGTGGCTAGTAGAATATTGGGGCTAGTGTGTGTGTGTGTGTGTGCTAGTGGTGAGTGCCCTCCGTGGTTAATATATGTGTGCTAGTGATGTGTGTGTGTGTGTGTGTGTGTCTCTCTCTCTCTCTCTCTCTCTCTCTCTCTCTCTCTCTCTCTCTCTCTCTCTCTCTCTCTCTCTCTCTCTCTCTCTCTCTCTCTCTCTCTCTCTCTCTCTCTCTTTCTCTCTCTCGCTACCTCTTAGCTCCGCGAGCAATAAGCATGAATATTTTGGGAGAGGTTTTGCAGTGCGGCCTCTGGGAGTGATGGTCCTGAATACTGTGTGTGTGTGGTGGTGGGGGAGGTCAGAGCTGGTCACCTCTTATCATTCACCTGTACGTCTCTGACCCGGCCTCGCTCCCTGACCTCTGACCTCTAAACTGAATTGATCTAAGAGAGTTCTCCCAGAGGGTGTCAGAGCCAAGTCTAGTTTATTCAGGATGAGACAACAGGTGTTTAATGCAGTCACAGTAACGCAGGTGTTTAATGCACAGTCACCGCAATGCAGGTGTTTAATGCACAGTCACAGTAATGCAGGTGTTTAATGCACAGTCACAGTAATGCAGGTGTTTAATGCACAGTCACAGTAATGCAGGTGTTTAATGTAGTCACAGTAATGCAGGTGTTTAATGCACAGTCACAGTAATGCAGGTGTTTAATGCACAGTCACAGTAACGCAGGTGTTTAATGCACAGTCACAGTAACGCAGGTGTTTAATGCAGTCACAGTAATGCAGGTGTTTAATGTACAGTCACAGTAATGCAGGTGTTTAATGCACAGTCACAGTAATGCAGGTGTCTAATGCAGTCACAGTAATGCAGGTGTTTAATGCAGTCACAGTAATGCAGGTGTTTAATGCACAGTCACAGTAATGCAGGTGTTTAATGCACAGACACAGTAACGCAGGTGTATACAGCCATGCAGACGAACACGTCCAGCCACTTGGACTAGACGGTAGAGCGACGGTCTCGCTTCATGCGGGTCAGCGTTCAATTCCCGTCCGTCCAAGGGATTTGGCATCATTCCTTTGCTCTAGCTTATCCCCCAAATCCTTATCCTGATCCCCCTTCCAAGTGCTATATATAATATATATATATATATATATATATATATATATATATAATATATATATATATATATATATATATATATATATATATATAAATAGTCGAACACTTGCTTAGTTCCTCAAAAGGAACATAGAGCAGACCCTCTCTCTTAGTGAAGAAAGAGCCAGTACCAATCAGATAAATCAAGGCACAGCCCATCAGATGGAGCAAAGCACAATCCTTCTCAAGGGAACCAATAAAGACAAGTGTGTTGTGTGTATTGTCTTACACAAGTGTTGAGAACTTGTCAACTTTTGACCTCAATGTGTCAACTTTTGACCTCAATGTGTCAACTTTTGACTTCAGTGGGGGGGGGGGGGGGGGGGGAAATGTGCTCCAAGTATACCTGTATTGTGCTCATTTATACACCTGCCTGTACATCGTCCTTCGTTTCCACCCCTTTGAAGGAGTACTCCCTCTGGCTGAATTATTGAGGTCCATTTTCCACGGAGAAGAGGATGAAAGGCACTCGAGGGAGCCTTTAGGTCTGAAGTAGGATTTTTTTTTTCTATTATTTGTTGATTTGTCTTTCTAGTTTGCTTGTGTGATAGTTTTGCGTGCGCGCACGCACACACACACACACACACACACACACACACACACACACACACACACACACACACACACACACACACACACACACACACACACACACACAGCCGACCAGCTGTGTCCTCCACTGTCACCCGTATACATGAACCAATCTTCAAAATGCACTTTTTCCATTTAGAGAAGAAGCAGGAGAGCCATGAGACGGCGGCGGCGGCGGCCCCAGGAGGCGGCGGCGGCGGCGGCGACGGGGGCGACAGCGGCGGCAGCGACTCAGAGGTGGCCCCGCCACCCGACACCGACGTCGTCCTCGCCCCCAGCGACAACGTCGACGCGAACGAAGGCACTGCCATTAGTGCCGGTGGCACCGGCGGTGACACGGGCGCGGTGGGCGGCGTCGGAGGCGTGGGCGCGGTGATGGGCGTGGCGGCGGTGAGCCTGGTGGCCCTGGTGGGCGTGGCGTGGGCGTGGCACTACTGCAGGAACAACTGCGACGCCAGGAGGAAGGACGTCCGCCTCGCCTCGGCTGACGACGCCAAGAATCCCGATGTTGTGCCCAATATTGGTGAGTTAACTGCTGGGTGGGAGTGGTGGGAGTGGGAGGGGAGTCGTGGGAGAGGTGGGGGTGGGAGGGAAGGAAGGGAAAGGATATGGAACAGGGGGCATGAAGGAGGGTAAGGCAGGAATCGGCGGGAATAGGGCGGGAGGTAACGAGCCTCAAAATAAGGGCAGAATGGGGAGATTTATGAAAAGGGCGAAATGGAAAATTAGGAAGTGCCTCTGTGACGTGGATCTTGACTTGTTATGTGTGAGAGGCAGAAGGTAGGTGTGTGTGTGTGTGTGTACTCACCTATTTGTACTCGCCTATTTGTGCTTGCAGGATCGAGCATTGGCTCTTGGATCCCTCCTTTCCAGCCATCGGTTGTTTACAGCAATGACTCCTGTCCCATTTCCCTATAATACCTAATTTTAAAATTATGAATTGAGTTTGCTTCCACAACCTGGTCCCCACAGTGTGTGTGTGTGTGTGTGTGTGTGTGTGTGTGTGTGTGTGTGTGTGAGAGAGGTAGGCGCTGTCACACACACACTGATAGAAAGGGTGTGACAGGCGCTGTCAGGCGCTGATAAGAGGCCCCAGAAGTGAGAACCTTAGACAGAAAGGAGAAATCCAAACATTCGTAACTCCGAACACCGGTAACACACGCGTACAAACCAAACACCGTGAGAGGCAGACAAACACATGCAGCTGCTTGCGCAAGTTTTTTTTCGGCCGGGAGAGGAATCAAGAGAATATCCAAAGTTTTTTTTTTTTTAACCTGAAACAGCAGTAAATGTCTGTTCAAAGTCTGTTCAAAACTTTGTATAGGTGTAGTTATATTTTGTATTATATTATGTATATTATATTATGTATATTATATTATGTATATTATATTATGTATATTATATTATGTATATTATGTATATTTGTAGAAGGATTTTGGAGTTCCTCTCGATTTCACTCGTGGCCTTTCACTCTTTGTCTCGAGTAGTTCTAGGATATGTTTTTTTTTTCGACTATAGAGAAAAAGTACAGTTCAGATTCCCATTTGCATAGTTTTAGCTTTTTCTTAGTGGTTAATTAAACCCACCGTTATTAAAACCCACAATTGATTAAACCCACCGTTAATAAAACCCACAATTGATTAAACCCACCGTTATTAAAACCCACAATTGATTAAACCCACCGTTAATAAAACCCACAATTAATTAAACCCACCGTTAATAAAACCCACAATTAATTAAACCCACCGTTAATAAAACCCACAATTAATTAAACCCACCGTTAATAAAACGTTTAAATCGTTTAGTAAAGAAAGAGTTTTAAGAAATCATGTCATTAAAGCAAAACAATTCACGCTATAAAAAGTAGCATCAAATTGGCAGATAAATAAGAACCAATTTAAAGAACTATTTTTTTATTAATCTGTAATAATGTTCTGCTAACTTATGATCACTTTAATAAATAAAATTAATCACTCTCGGCTAAGGAAAGAATTCAGTAAAATCTCGCTTAAAAATTAGAGCACTAAAGGTTTAAGCGGAGATCATATAACACATAATATGCTCTGAGAAGAAATAAACATAATATGCTCAGTATAAGCGTCCCAAACACACAATATGCTCAGTATAAGTGAGCCAAACACACAATATGCTCAGTATAAGTGAGCCAAACACACAATATGCTCAGTATAAGTGAGCCAAACACACAATATGCTCAGTATAAGCGACCCAAACACACAATATGCTCAGTATAAGTGAGCCAAACACACAATATGATCAGTATAAGTGAGCCAAACACACAATATGCTAAGTATAAGCGAGCCAAACACACAATATGCTCAGTGTAAGCGAGCCAAACACATAATATGCTCAGTATAAGTGAGCCAAACACATAATATGCTCAGTATAAGTGAGCCAAACACACAATATGATCAGTATAAGTGAGCCAAACATACAATATGCTCAGTATAAGCGAGCCAAACACACAATATGATCAGTATAAGCGAGCCAAACACACAATATGATCAGTATAAGTGACCCAAACACACAATATGCTCAGTATAAGTGAGCCACACACAATATGCTCAGTATAAGTGAGCCACACACACAATATGCTCAGTATAAGTGAGCCAAACACACAATATGCTCAGTATAAGTGAGCCAAACACACAATATGATCAGTATAAGCGAGCCAAACACACAATATGATCAGTATAAGTGACCCAAACACACAATATGCTCAGTAAATGCGAGCCAAACACACAATATGATCAGTATAAGTGACCCAAACACACAATATGCTCAGTAAATGCGAGCCAAACACACAATATGCTCAGTATAAGTGAGCCAAACACAATATGCTCAGTATAAGTGAGCCAAACATACAATATGCTCAGTATAAGCGAGCCAAACACAATATGCTCAGTATAAGCGACCCAAACACACGATACGATATGATCAGTATAGAACATTACGCTCAGAAAACAGAAACAGTTTTGCATCTGTTCTTAAAAATGATTCGTTACGTCGCATCCAATCCTGTTCGCAGCCATGCGGGACGGTGTCCATCTGTTTCTGTCTGTCAGTAATTCTGTCAGTCAGTCAGTCAATCAATCAATCAGTCTGTCTGTCAGTCTGTTAGTCTATCAATCTGCCCGTCGGCCTGTCAGTCCTGTTTTTATTATATAATGACAGTTAAAGCAGAGAGAGAGAGAGAGAAAGAGAGAGAGAGAGAGACACATAGACAGAGAGCTGTTGCTCAAGTTTGTCCAAGTATTATTGCCTCAGTTATTTGACTTTGTAGCAGGTTGTCTTATTATTCTCCTCGTAGGAGCACTTGAGGGCCAACCGGGGCGTTTGTGGTTGTCCTGTGCGTCTGTTTGTACGGTTAGACAGGAGGCGTGTGTGTTTGTGCGTGCGTGTGTGTGTGTGTGTGTGTGTGTGTGGGAGGGGGGGAGTTGCGTGTGTGCGCGCACTTGCCAAACATTATACAGGACAACGCACCAGTTTCTATGTTGTTGGTCGTCTAATGCACTGATTCCGCGACCCGTTTTTTTTTTGTGTCACATTTGGTCATCAAATAATGCGAGGCGGCAGACTCTATACTGCTTCCCTCTGCCTGGTCCACCCACACACCTCCCTTGACCTGACACCCCCAGCTGTGTCTCCTCATGCCTGAGGCCTCACCTCACAGTATAGCCTCGTCCTCTCGCTGTGTGGTTCATCTTCTTATTGAACTCTGCTAGTTAGCTTGAGTGGGTTGAGTTGCAGCTCTTAGCTTCCGCCTCTCGTCCTTTATTCTACTAGTGTACAGAGTCCTATAAACATTTTGGGATCTGTCATATAAGATTGTGTCTGGAGTCCCACCACTTCACTTGTTAGATAGGGTATTTCATTTGTTTACTAATCTGACACTGGATATGTCATTCTGATGTCTCTGTGGTACATTCGATACTTATGTTCCACTTGTGTCATCGTGCTCGTGTTCCATGCATAATTAAAAAGTTTGTTCTACTCCCTGTCTATTCCCTTAAGAATTTTGTATGTGGTGATCATGTTTTCAATTTCTATTATCTAGTTAAGTTTATGTTCTTTAATCATACCATGTTTCTTTTACCTCTCAGCTCTGGTGCTAGTCTGGTGGCATTTATCCTGTACTTTATGCTGATTCCTTTATTATAGTCAGTTGTAAAGGCTGTGCTTCTGTTGTTCAGTCTTACATCTCCAGGTGATGATATCCTTTTGGTGTGGGCTTCAGGCCACTGAATTGGTGTCATGAAACGCTACAGCTGTTTTTATTTTGTTTCCTATTCCAGGAGGTTTCCTCTTCTCTTTGGCACTTTATATCCAGTTCCCAAATCCTACCTTCAGCACTTTTGCGCTTCCTTGAGTTAATCTGAAGTCATGTGTTGAACCATTCCTTCAGTTGGTCCATGCTGTCCTGTAGTGTCTTCCACCTTATTTATCTTTATCATAATTGTTTCGTTATCAAGAAATATATTGAGGAAGAATAAAATATGATTTATCTGGGAGATCAGTCATATATATATCAGGAACCAGATAGGCCCAGGTACGGACCTCAGTGGCACCCCTCTTGTGACATCTTGCCACTCTGACATCCTCCCCTTCTCTGTGACTTTCTCGTTGTTTAGGCATTCCATACTCCTCTGGTGCCCATTCGATCTTCGCTTCCAAGTTCTCTAACGAGTGTAGTAGTTTCATGTTGTAGAGGAATTGTATTTCTGAGGTATTGTATAGGTAGAGGAGGTATATTGAGGTATTGTAGAGGAATGGTTTCTGATATCCTCAAAACCATGCACGTTGCTCAGCCTCTAGCTTCTCTAATACAGGTCACCCAGTCCTTGAATTGGCCTGTTGTTAATCATCTCATCTCTATCTATTCTGTATGTTGGCACCGCAGTGCTGTCTTCCAACTTCCTGGCAGTTCTCCTGCTGCCAGTGACGCGTAAGTGACTATCATGGTAAGTGGCTAGGACAAGGCTTCAACTCCTGCCGCTGGGTATCGGGTGAGATCCTGTCTGGTAACACAGGCTTAGTCGTGTCCAACTCCAGAGGAGCACGTGTTGATTCATCTCTGGTGATCCTAATGTCCTCCGGTACTTCTTAATTTAGGAATATCCTTCTCAGTTCAGTGTGTGTGTGTGTGTGTGTGTGTGTGTGTGTGTGTGTGTGTGTGTGTGTGTGTGTGTGTGTGTGTGTGTGTGTGTGTGTGTGGGTTGTCGACTTCACTGAAATATCGCAAAAAAATATTTACTTATATTTACCGCCAGAATTCACTTTATAAATCATGTTAATTATTGGGACAGATTAAAAATTCTAAATCTGTATTCTCTAGAGCGCAGGCGAGAGAGATACATAATAATTTACGTGTTGAAAATGTTAGAGAGACTGGTTTCAAATCTGAACATAAAAATAACATCATATGAGACCAAAAGGCATGGCAGGATGTGCAAAATAGCCTAATTGAAAAGCAGAGGTGCAGTTGGTACTCTGAGGGAGAATTCAATCAACATCAAGGGGCCCATGACTTTTCAACACTCCAGCTACACATAAGGAACATGACTGGTTAACATATGGTCAACCAGCGCTATGATTCATACGTCAGGCTGCAAACAGCCGCATCCAATAGCCTGGTTGACCAGACGATCAACTGGGAGGCCTGGTCGGAGACCGGGTCGCGGGACCGTTGATCTCCGGAATCTCCACAAGGTAGCCACATGGTAGGCATATTGTACAAAATCTACAGAAGGTAATGAAATGTGGGTAGCACTTACCGTAGACTATTGTCGGTAGAAATATCCTATTTTCAGTTTGCCACTCGGCCAGGCGTTGCTAAGTTAAGCTAGGCCATATACCCTTCACGGTTTATGTATTCTAAATTGTCTGATGTAGCTTTGGGTGTTTTATTATTTTTATCAGTAATTAAATTCTACCATAAGCCTGTATTATTTTATTTTTATTTTTGCGACATTCCACTACATATTTGAGAGGGCTGTGAGGTGTAAGTCTCGCATATTACTGATCTTAGTGTTTCAAATACGCAAGTGTGATGTAATGGTGAAGTTATATTCTTAGTTTCTAGGCACTATGCTTGTGTCACACCCATGACACTATGCTTGTGTCACACCCATGACACTATGCTTGTGTCACACCCATGACACTATGCTTGTGTCACACCCATGACACTATGCTTGTGTCACACCCATGACACTATGCTTGTGTCACACCCATGACACTATGCTTGTGTCACACCCATGACACTATGCTTGTGTCACACCCATGACACTATGCTTGTGTCACACCCATGACACTATGCTTGTGTCACACCCATGACACTATGCTTGTGTCACACCCATGACACTGTTCTGGTGTCAATATATTTTAGTTTCCATTTATATATTTCACTTCAACCAGCACTTGTGCCGGCACCCACAGGAATGGGTTCCTCATGAGTTTGGGTGAGAATGGGTATATTATGAGTGAGCAAATACTGCCATTTTTGCAAGTTGATGATCATTGTGTGTGATGGAGGGTCATCGTCTGGGATGGGGGGTCATCGTGTGGGATGGGGGGTCGTTGTGTGGGATGGGGGGTCATCGTGTGGGATGGGGGGTCATCGTGTGGGATGGGGGGTCATCGTGTGGGATGGGGGTCATCGTGTGGGATGGGGGGTCATCGTGTGGGATGGGGGGTCATCGTGTGGGATGGGGGGTCATCGTGTGGGATGGGGGTCATCGCATGGGATGGGAGGTGATCGTGTGGGATGGGGGGTCATCGTGTGGGATGGGGGGTCATTGTGTGGGATGGGGGTCATCGCATGGGATGGGAGGTGATCGTGTGGGATGGGAGGTCATCGCGTGGGATGGGAGGTCATTGCATGGGATGGGAGGTCATCGCGTGGAACAGGTCATTGTGTGGGATGGGAGGTCATTGCGTGGGATGGGAGGTCATTGCGTGGGATGGGAGGTCATCGCGTGGGATGGGAGGTCATCGCGTGGAATGGGGGGTCATCGCGTGGGATGGGAGGTCATCGCGTGGGATGGGAGGTCATTGCGTGGGATGGGAAATCATCGCGTGGGATGGGGGTCATCGCGTGGGATGGGGGTCATCGCGTGGGATGGGGGGGGGTCATTGTGTGGGATGGGGGGGTCATTGCATGGGATGGGAGCTCATCGCGTGGGATGGGGGGTCATTGTGTGGGATGGGGGGTCATCGCATGGGATGGGGTGGTCATCGCGTGGGATGGGGTTCATCGCGTGGAATGGGCGGTCATCGCGTGGAATGGCAGGTCATCGCTTGGGATGGGAGGTCATCGCGTGGAATGGGCGGTCATCGCGTGGAATGGGCGGTCATCGCGTGGAATGGGCGGTCATCGCGTGGAATGGGCGGTCATCGCGTGGAATGGCAGGTCATCGCGTGGAATGGGGTACAATGTCCTGACACTATCACTGACACTTTGGGAATCAGTGTGAATTATAAATCTAGTCGTTAGCAAGTTGTTTATTATTTTCATTGTTTGGAGAACTGCCTTTATCTCGGCTGTAAATACTGAAACTGTCTGAGGAGAGAGAGAGAGAGAGAGAGAGAGAGAGAGAGAGAGAGAGAGAGAGAGAGAGAGAGAGAGAGAGAGAGAGAGAACTTGAGATATTTTTTCAGCGAGAGTGTTTGTGTATTCTCTCCTCGTTCCTGTGTCAATACACTACGGTTAGCGAGTTCATTTTTGTAATCCGAGATTGAAATGTTTCGACATTTTTTTTGTGGTTTGATTTTCGTATCTAGTGTTAATAAGTATGTATATAATGATTGTGTGACGGAAAAGGGGGAGGGAGGGGGGGACTACAGTATATCTACACTTCGCCTGTTCTATCGAAGTGGCTGTGTTCAAACTCAGTATTGTGGGTGAGCTTTTGGGAAGTGGCAGAGGTGTTGTGTGTGTGTGTGTGTGTGTGTGTGTGTGTGTATCTAATGGGTATTTTGTGCTCTGATAGTCTGGTGTTCGCACACCTGCCTGTATATGTGTTCAAGGTCAGTTTTTACACGGGGGGTCTCGTGAACTCCTGGGGCCAGATTCACGAAAGCACTTACGAACGTGTACATCTTTCCTCAATCTTTGACGGCTTTGGTTACATTTATTAAACAGTTTACGAGCATGAAAACTTCCCAATCAACTGTTGTTATTGTTATAAACAGCCTCCTGGTGCTTCGGAGCTCATTAACTGTTTAATAATTGTAAACAAAGCCGCCAAAGATTGAGAAAAGATGTACAGGTTCGTAAGTGCTTGCGTAACTGCTTTCGTGAATCTGGCCCCTGACTTCTAGCGGTTGTGTTTGGGAATGCTATATTTGTTAGGAGAGATAAAAATAACTATAGCTTTGTCCAATTGAAATATTTCTTGTACTATTTGCTGAAGCGATGTGAGGTATCGATCATTGGCTTTTCTTTCGACTCTTCTGCCTGGTTCATTGGTGGAAATGAATGGCAGGAACTTGTTAGCCTTTATCTGTAACTCCCGAGTGTATCAGTAAGGTAAACCAGCTGTGAAAATATGGTGGGTTGGGTTCAGAATGTTGTGAGGTGCAAATTATTTGTGTTCTAAGAAAGTGACTTAGAAAGGGTCACTTAGAAAGTCTATGATCACTTAGAAAGTGACCATAGACGACCCCTGTCTTAATGCGGTCAGAATGATAGCTGTAAAAAATTATGGTAAAACACACACACACACACACACACACACACACACACACACACACACACACACACACACCGGTCAGAATAGATCAGTAGCTTCAAGAGTGATATAACAGCTGGATATTACTCAATACTACTTCAAGTCAGCGCCATTGTTGAGTAATGTGGTCGCTGGAGGTGGTCCTTGGGGTGGTTGTCTGAGGGCGAGTGACCTCAGCCCTCTCAGTGTCGTGGAGGTGGTCCTTGGGGTGGTTGTCTGAGGGCGAGTGACCTCAGCCCTCTCAGTGTCGTGGAGGTGGTCCTTGGGGTGGTTGTCTGAGGGCGAGTGACCTCAGCCCTCTCAGTGTCGTGGAGGTGGTCCTTGGGGTGGTTGTCTGAGGGCGAGTGACCTCAGCCCTCTCAGTGTCGTGGAGGTGGTCCTTGAGATGGTTGTCTGAGGGCGAGTGACCTCAGCCCTCTCAGTGTCGTGGAGGTGGTCCTTGAGATGGTTGTCTGAGTGCGAGTGACCTCAGCCCTCTCAGTGTCGTGGAGGGGTTCCTTGAGGTGGTTGTCTGAGTGCGAGTGACCTCAGCCCTCTCAGTGTCGTGGAGGGGTTCCTTGAGGTGGTTGTCTGAGGGCGAGTGACCTCAGCCCTCTCAGTGTCGTGGAGGTGTTCCTTGAGGTGGTTGTCTGAGGGCGAGTGACCTCAGCCCTCTCAGTGTCGTGGAGGTGCTCCTTGAGATGGTTGTCTGAGTGCGAGTGACCTCAGCCCTCTCAGTGTCGTGGAGGTGTTCCTTGAGGTGGTTGTCTGAGGGCGAGTGACCTCAGCCCTCTCAGTGTCGTGGAGGTGTTCCTTGAGGTGGTAGTCTGAGGGCGAGTGACCTCAGCCCTCTCAGTGTCGTGGAGGTGCTCCTTGAGATGGTTGTCTGAGGCGAGTGACCTTAGCCCTCTCAGTGTCGTGGAGGTGGTCCTTGAGGTGGTTGTCTGAGGGCGAGTGACCTCAGCCCTCTCAGTGTCGTGGAGGTGTTCCTTGAGGTGGTTGTCTGAGGGCGAGTGACCTCAGCCCTCTCAGTGTCGTGGAGGTGCTCCTTGAGATGGTTGTCTGAGTGCGAGTGACCTCAGCCCTCTCAGTGTCGTGGAGGTGTTCCTTGAGGTGGTTGTCTGAGGGCGAGTGACCTCAGCCCTCTCAGTGTCGTGGAGGTGTTCCTTGAGGTGGTTGTCTGAGGGCGAGTGACCTCAGCCCTCTCAGTGTCGTGGAGGTGCTCCTTGAGATGGTTGTCTGAGGCGAGTGACCTTAGCCCTCTCAGTGTCGTGGAGGTGGTCCTTGAGGTGGTTGTCTGAGGCGAGTGACCTCAGCCCTCTCAGTGTCGTGGAGGTGCTCCTTGAGATGATTGTCTGAGGGCGAGTGACCTCAGCCCTCTCAGTGTCGTGGAGGTGGTCCTTGAGATGGTTGTCTGAGGGCGAGTGACCTCAGCCCTCTGTGTCGTGGAGGTGGTCCTTGAGATGGTTGTCTGAGGGCGAGTGACCTCAGCCCTCTCAGTGTCGTGGAGGTGATCCTTGAGATGGTTGTCTGAGGGCGAGTGACCTCAGCCCTCTCAGTGTCGTGGAGGTGGTCCTTGAGATGGTTGTCTGAGGGCGAGTGACCTCAGCCCTCTCAGTGTCGTGGAGGTGGTCCTTGAGATGGTTGTCTGAGGGCGAGTGACCTCAGCCCTCTCAGTGTCGTGGAGGTGCTCCTTGAGATGGTTGTCTGAGGGCGAGTGACCTCAGCCCTCTCAGTGTCGTGGAGGTGGTCCTTGAGGTGGTTGTCTGAGGCGAGTGACCTCAGCCCTCTCAGTGTCGTGGAGGTGGTCCTTGAGGTGGTTGTCTGAGGCGAGTGACCTCAGCCCTCTCAGTGTCGTGGAGGTGGTCCTTGAGGTGGTTGTCTGAGGGCGAGTGACCTCAGCCCTCTGTGTCGTGGAGGTGCTCCTTGAGATGGTTGTCTGAGGGCGAGTGACCTCAGCCCTCTCAGTGTCGTGGAGGTGTTCCTTGAGGTGGTTGTCTGAGGGCGAGTGACCTCAGCCCTCTCAGTGTCGTGGAGGTGCTCCTTGAGATGGTTGTCTGAGTGCGAGTGACCTCAGCCCTCTCAGTGTCGTGGAGGTGTTCCTTCAGGTGGTTGTCTGAGGCGAGTGACCTCAACCCTCTGTGTCGTGGAGGTGTTCCTTCAGGTGGTTGTCTGAGGGCGAGTGACCTCAGCCCTCTGTGTCGTGGAGGTGTTCCTTCAGGTGGTTGTCTGAGGGCGAGTGACCTCAGCCCTCTCAGTGTCGTGGAGGGGTTCCTTCAGGTGGTTGTCTGAGGGCGAGTGACCTCAGCACTCTCAGTGTCGTGGAGGGGTTCCTTCAGGTGGTTGTCTGAGGGCGAGTGACCTCAGCCCTCTCAGTGTCGTGGAGGTGTTCCTTCAGGTGGTTGTCTGAGGGCGAGTGACCTCAGCCCTCTGTGTCGTGGAGGTGTTCCTTCAGGTGGTTGTCTGAGGGCGAGTGACCTCAGCCCTCTCAGTGTCGTGGAGGGGTTCCTTCAGGTGGTTGTCTGAGGGCGAGTGACCTCAGCACTCTCAGTGTCGTGGAGGGGTTCCTTCAGGTGGTTGTCTGAGGGCGAGTGACCTCAGCCCTCTCAGTGTCGTGGAGGTGTTCCTTCAGGTGGTTGTCTGAGGCGAGTGACCTCAGCCCTCTCAGTGTCGGGGAGGGGTTCCTTCAGGTGGTTGTCTGAGGGCGAGTGACCTCAGCCCTCTCAGTGTCGTGGAGGTGGTCCTTGAGGTGGTTGTCTGAGGGCGAGTGACCTCAGCCCTCTCAGTGTCGTGGAGGGGTTCCTTCAGGTGGTTGTCTGAGGGCGAGTGACCTAGTCAGCCCTCTAAGTGTCGTGGAGGGGTTCCTTGAGGTGGTTGTCTGAGGGCGAGTGACCTCAGCCCTCTCAGTGTCGTGGAGGGGTTCCTTCAGGTGGTTGTCTGAGGCGAGTGACCTCAGCCCTCTCAGTGTCGTGGAGGGGTTCCTTCAGGTGGTTGTCTGAGGGCGAGTGACCTCAGCCCTCTCAGTGTCGTGGAGGGGTTCCTTGAGGTGGTTGTCTGAGGGCGAGTGACCTCAGCCCTCTCAGTGTCGTGGAGGTGGTCCTTGAGGTGGTTGTCTGAGGGCGAGTGACCTCAGCCCTCTCAGTGTCGTGGAGGTGGTCCTTGAGGTGGTTGTCTGAGGGCGAGTGACCTCAGCACTCTCAGTGTCGTGGAGGTGATCCTTGAGATGGTTGTCTGAGGGCGAGTGACCTCAGCCCTCTCAGTGTCGTGGAGGTGTTCCTTCAGGTGGTTGTCTGAGGGCGAGTGACCTCAGCACTCTCAGTGTATGGATTACATGCTTGGAATATTAATCGGTAAATTGGTTTGACATGTTGTTATTCACTTGACAATAGGTAATAATGGCTACAGGGATGGCGCGTACCGGCTTAGGTTCCCCCCAGGGGCAAATATTACATTAGTCTATATTTGATTATGCTCTATGAAAAAAATAGTGTGTGTATAAATGATTTAGTCTATTCGTGTTAATATTATTTTCAAAAACAGGTTTATATATAAATCATGTAGGCCCATTTTTGTATTAAACTATTATTTAATGTAATTATGATCTAAATGTCAAAAACTACCCGTGTTAAAAAAAAATGGATTTCATGTTGCAATTGGCCGTGGATTAAATGTCTAAAATACCTGAAGAAAAAATGCCCAAATGGTAAAGGTTACAATAGCGAGCTCCCAGGACTAAGTTTTGCCATGCCTGTTGATTGTGAACAATATACTTGCATGATTGTAACCTTTGGTGAAGATAGCGGTGAACACATGGGCCAGTTGATGATTGCACTCCGGGGGTCACAACTTTTCCCCCTGGCCCACGCTGTGAGTGAGAGCGTGATACAATAGCCGGATATAATGTGTGATTATTAAACTGGTGAGCTCCATAGGCCAGTCATGATTGATCCTTGTGTAGGTGTTGACACTGGGAGTTGTTTATGGTGCCGTGACATGTATGTGTGTATATATATATATACATACATATATATATATATATATATATATATATATATATATATATATATATATATATATATATATATATATATATATATATATAACTTTAGAACACTTTCCCACCAGGAGACTCGAACCCTAGCCAGCACAGAAGCCTTCCAGCAACTGGCATAACAGGTACGCCTTAACCCTCTCCACCACCTGCTCAGACCCTTAAAAGAGATGGTAATTTCGGAGTATTTAAATACCACAAATTACCACAAACTCCGAAATTACCATCTCTTTTAAGGGTCTGAGCAGGTGGTGGAGAGGGTTAAGGCGTACCTGTTATGCCAGTTGCTGGAAGGCTTCTGTGCTGGCTAGGGTTCGAGTCTCCTGGTGGGAAAGTGTTCTAAAGTTGTATACTTGACTCTCGTGTTTAGGAGAGTTGTGCCATATATATATATATATATATATATATATATATATATATATATATATATATATATATATATATATATATATATATATATATATGACAAAGTATTAAAGACACCATTTTGGCATTCCCTACAGGTTCCTTCTCGGCCACTCGGATGACCTCACCGCAACGCTTCTGGCACAAGGGTAAGTGATGGTGATGACGATGGTGACGGCGTTAGTGACGGTGGTGTTGTTGATTTTGATGGTGATGTTGTTGGTGATATAGATGGGTGGTGTTGATGGTGATGGGTGTTATCCATCCACTTCCAATCATACACTTATAAATCCCTTCCATTCGTGTACTTATCCTACCACTTCAACTTGTGTACCTATCCAGCCTATGCTGTAAGTGTCGATGCCTTAAGTATTGTAGAGAGCCACCACGAAGTCACAGTGAGAGGACAGGGAACCCCCACAATACAGGGCTATAGGCTACAGGTGCACCCTGGATATACACTCCCTGCGATCATCACCTTAGGAACCGCCAGGCCATCGAGATCGGGTTCAGTAACGAAGACGGAGGTACCGAGACATCGAAGCCTCCCTCCTCGCTCGAACTCACCAAGAGCTCCGAGCGGGGAGTGAGTGTGCTGCCGTCTCCGCTCACCCTCCACCACAACACAAGCGGGCTCTCGAGGTGGGAATAGTGTGGTCAGGAAGCCTTATCCAGAAAGTAGAAGTGTGGAGTGCGAACAAGGGTCAAAGGGGACAGATGACATGTCATATTATCGAGGATCACACTTGGACAGAAGCCCCCCACCCCCACCCCCACCCTCTTCCCCACTAGCCCCCCAACCCCCCTCACGCCGATAACGGGCTGGACAGTGAGGGATAGAATGGTCAAGGTTTACCTTAACATACTAGAGATATGGTCTGAGAAATGGCTGGTCGAATTTAATCCAATAAAATGCAAGGTGATATGTTGTTTTTTTTTATAACTAGGGAGAGGACACATGGACAGTAAAAGGTGGCGGGGGACAAATGCTCGAGTTAGAGAAGGAAATACATTAGTAAAACCACATGTTAACTGGATAACTTCAGCGGCGTATAGAAAACTGTTGAACATTCGGGTTCCCATCAGGAACATGGACAAGGAAATTTTCCAGAACATTGTTCACAACGTATGTTAGACTAGCACCGCATTATGCAGCCTCATTGACAAATCCAACAAAACTATGGATAGTATAAACGTTTACTAAAATCCTGGTCTCGGAACAACAGGAGCTGCGTTGCGGGGAATAATACGTCAGGCAACTGGACCTCACTAAGCTGGAGAAGGGACGGACAACAGTGGACATGATCTCAACATACACGATTACAAGAGGCAGTGGCATGGTTAACACAAATGTCTAGCAAAACATATAGACAGAAAACAAAAGAGGACAGGAGGCGCACAACATCCACAGTTAAGAGATAGAAGGTAATGATAAGAAGACGGCCGGGAACCATTAGCAGTGGGTGACCAGGGAATGAAAGGCGACGCCCAGGAGCTGAAGTTTAACAAGAACATACGAGTACTTGAGTACCCAGAGAGCAGCCACCTGCCAGAGACAAAGTGTGCGTTGACGCGCTACGCCAAGCTACGCTCTTCGCTCCTCCACTAACTCTCCCTCCTAAAGTTTTTATTAATATATTTTGGTACCCAGGAGAGGCGCCCCGTGTTCTGCTCCTGCTCTCCCGCCTGGAAAATGTTGCAGTAATTGAGAAGGTTATATATCTCAAGGGGGAGCGTTCTCGCGCGCGTGCACACACACACACACACACACACACACACACACACACACACACACACACACACACACACACAGTCCATTGTGCCTCAATCAGACTTACCAGCGAAATTTCAACTTTTATGTACTGTGTGGGAAATGTTTTTTCATCTTGCGATTAATAAAAATAATCCCTTTGCATTATTATTATTATTATTATTATTATTATTATTATTATTATTATTATTATTATTATTACAAATATGCTCTTAAAAGCATCGATTAAAAACAACCTCACCTTACAAAAATGTTAGAATAACGTCATAATTTTTTGTATGTTATCTCATGTCAGTTTATTCATGCGTTTCGGAGCGTTTCCGGTGCGCTTAACGCATTAGCTGTTAGTTGGGGAGTCGAACCCTTCACCTTCTTCTTGACCCCGTTAGTCGAGGACCTACGATGGCTTCTCACGGCTTGTTGACCTCAAGTGATTCACTGTAGAATGTAAATATGGCTCAACTTGAACAAATCCACAAGAGCAGTGATGAGGCTTCGAACCTCATCACGGCCCTTGTGGATTTGTTCATCTGATGCATCACGCTATTGTGATTTCTGTGTGTGGCACAATTTTCTCAAATTGGAACAAAAATTTGTATATTACCCATTCCGGCTGCATAGTCTCTATTGTTGTAAGTGAGCCGGATACTATTTACTCTACCAGCTGAGTTGAAACTAGCCGGATACTACTCTAGCGGCTATGTTCGAACTAGCCGGATATTACTATAGCGGCTTAGAAGAATCCGGGTACTACTATAGCGGCTTAGTTGGAAATATCCGGACACTATTGTAAAGACTTGAAAGTATCCGGATACTATTATAGCGGCTTAGGTTGAAATATCCGGATACTACTATAGCGACTAAGTTGGAACTAGCCGGATACTATTTACTCTAAGTTAGACCTAGAAATTATTAATTTCAGACATTTGTACACTTCGGCTCGGCTGTTGACTGAGAGACAGAGCCAGAAGAGTGAGAAACCTGGTCCTCGTTCACCAGTACATGTGTATGGACCAGAGGTGCAACCCGTCCTCCTAATAGAACGTCGCATTTTAACGTATACTCTAACTAAGGCCAAGAACCGTCGTAATAGAAAACGGAAGCGGCTCGCGAGATTGACATACTGACCCCAGTTTTCTGTTTGGGGTCCTCTGGTAGGTTAGGATAAGGGGGCAATTTAGTACGACAGTTTCTTGACGTTAGGAAACCTTAGGAGGACGGGTTGAGAGGCGACCCCGGGCTATAGTGACCTCCGTGCGATGGGTCAAAATATGACCCATCGCCGTTTTCAGTAATTGGCATATTTTCGGTATGAAACGTCGTAATTTGAAACTGAAAATAGGTGCAGAGAGACAGAATTCGGCTCAAAAATCACGCTCAGGAGTCAAATTTCCGACATTTAAGACATTTTGAAAACTGCAGGGGGGTTTGGGCAAAATATGACCCATCGCCGTTTACAGTAATTGGCATATTTTCGGTATGAAACGTCGTAATTTGAAACTAAAAATAGGTGCAGAGAGTCAAAATTCGGCTCAAAAATCACGCTCAGGAGTCAAATTTCCGACATTTCGGACATTTTGAAAACTGCAGGGGGGTTTGGGCAAAATATGACCCATCGCCGTTTACAGTAATTGACACATTTTCGGTATGAAACGTCGTAATTTGAAACTGAAAATAGGCGCAGAGTCAGAATACGGCTCAAAAATCACGCTCAGGAGTAAAATTTCCGACATTTCAGACATTTTGAAAACTGCAGGGGGATTTGGGCAAAATATGACCCATCGCCGTTTTCAGTAATTGGCATATTTTCGGTATGAAACGTCGTAATTTGAAACTGAAAATAGGTGCAGAGAGTCAGAATTCGGCTCAAAAATCACGCTCAGGAGTCAAATTTTCGACATTTCAGACATTTTGAAAACTGCAGGGGGGTTTGGGCAAAATATGACCCAACGCCGTTTACAGTAATTGGCATATTTTCGGTATGAAACATCGTAATTTGAAACTGAAAATAGGCGCAGAGAGTCAGAATACGGCTCAAAAATCATGCTCAGGAGTCAAATTTCCGACATTTCAGATATTTTGAAAACTGCAGGGGCGTTTGGGCAAAATATGACCCATCGCCGTTTACAGTAATTGGCATATTTTCGGTATGAAACGTCGTAATTTGAAACTGAAAATAGGCGCAGAGAGTCAGAATACGGCTCAGAAATTACGCTCAGGAGTCAAATTTCCGACATTTCAGACATTTTGAAAACTGCAGGGGGGTTTGGGCAAAATATGACCCATCGCCGTTTTCAGTAATTGGCATATTTTCGGTATAAAAAGTCGTAATTTGAAACTGAAAATAGGTGCAGAGAGTCAGAATTCCGATAAGAAAACACGCTCAGGAGTCAAGTTTCAGACATTTCCGACATTTTGAAAACTGCAGGGGGATTTGGGCAAAATATGACCCATCGCCGTTTACAGTAATTGGCATATTTTCGGTATGAAACGTCGTAATTTGAAACTGAAAATAGGTGCAGAGAGTCAGAATTCGGCTCAAAAATCACGCTCAGGAGTCAAATTTCCGCCATTTCAGACATTTTGAAAACTGCAGGGGGGTTTGGGCAAAATATGACCCATCGCCGTTTACAGTAATTGGCATATTTTCGGTATGAAACGTCGTAATTTGAAACTGAAAATAGGTGCAGAGAGTCAGAATTCGGCTCAAAAATCACGCTCAGGAGTCAAATTTCCGACATTTCAGACATTTTAAAAACTGCAGGGGGGTTTGGGCAAAATATGACCCATCGCCTTGTACAGTAATTGGCATATTTTCGGTATGAAACGTCGTAATTTGAAACTGAAAATAGGTGCAGAGAGTCAGAATTCGGCTCAAAAATCACGCTCAGGAATGAAATGTCCGACATTACAGACATTTTAAAAACTGCAGGGGGGTTTGGGCAAAATATGACCCATCGCCGTTTTCAGTAATTGGCATATTTTCGGTATGAAACGTCGTAATTTGAAACTGAAAATAGGTGCAGAGAGTCAGAATTCGGCTCAAAAATTGCGCTCAGGAGTCAAATTTCCGACATTTCAGACATTTTGAAAACTGCAGGGGGGTTTGGGCAAAATATGACCCATCGCCGTTTTCAGTAATTGGCATATTTTCTGTATAAAAAGTCGTAATTTGAAACTGAAAATAGGTGCAGAGAGTCAGAATTCGGATAAAAAATCACGCTCAGGAGTCAAATTTCCGACATTTCAGACATTTTGAAAACTGCAGGGGGGGTTTGGGCAAAATATGACCCATCGCCGTTTTCAGTAATTGGCATATTTTTGGTATGAAACTTCGTAATTTGAAACTGAAAATAGGTGCAAAGAGTCAGAATTCGGCTCAAAAATCACGCTCAGGAGTCAAATTTCCGACATTTCGGACATTTTGAAAACTGCAGGGGGGTTTGGGCAAAATCTGACCCATCGCCGTTTACAGTAATTGGCATATTTTCGGTATGAAACGTCGTAATTTAAAACTGAAAATAGGTGCAGAGAGTCAGAATACGGCTCAAAAATCACGCTCAGGAGTCAAATTTCCGACATTTCAGACATTTTGAAAACTGCAGGGGGGTTTGGGCAAAATATGACCCATCGCCGTTTACAGTAATTGGTATATTTTCGGTATGAAACGTCGTAATTTGAAACTGAAAATAGGCGCCGAGAGTCAGAATTCGGCTCAAAAATCACGCTCAGGAGTCAAATTTCCGACATTTCGGACATTTTGAAAACTGCAGGGGGGATTGGGCAAAATATGACCCATCGCCGTTTACAGTAATTGGCATATTTTCGGTATGAAACGTCGTAATTTGAAACTGAAAATATGCGCAAAGAGTCAGAATACGGCTCAAAAATTACGCTAAGGAGTCACATTTCCGACATTTCAGACATTTTGAAAACTGCAGAGGGGTTTGGGCAAAATATGACCCATCGCCGTTTTCAGTAATTGGCATATTTTCGGTATAAAAAGTCGTAATTTGAAACTGAAAATAGGTGCAGAGAGTCAGAATTCCGATAAAAAATCACGCTCAGGAGTCAAGTTTCCGACATTTCAGACATTTTGAAAACTGCAGGGGGGTTTGGGCAAAATATGACCCATCGCCGTTTACAGTAATTGGCATATTTTCGGTATGAAACGTCGTAATTTGAAACTGAAAATAGGTGCAGAGAGTCAGAATTTGGCTCAAAAATCACGCTCAGGAGTCAAATTTCCGACATTTCAGACATTTTAAAAACTGCAGGGGGGTTTGGGCAAAATATGACCCATCCCCGTTTTCAGTAATTGGCATATTTTCGGTATGAAACGTCGTAATTTGAAACTGAAAATAGGTGCAGAGAGTCAGAATTCGGCTCAAAAATCGCGCTCAGGAGTCAAATTTCCGACATTTCAGACATTTTGAAAACTGCAGGGGGGTTTGGGCAAAATATGACCCATCGCCGTTTTCAGTAATTGGCATATTTTCGGTATGAAACGTCGTAATTTGAAACTGAAAATAGGTGCAGAGAGTCAGAATTCGGCTCAAAAATCACGCTCAGGAGTCAAATTTCCGACATTTCAGACATTTTGAAAACTGCAGGGGGGTTTGGGCAAAATATGACCCATCGCCGTTTCAAGTAATTAGCATATTTTCGGTATAAAAATTCGTAATTTGAAACTGAAAATAGGTGCAGAGAGTCAGAATTCGGATAAAAAATCACGCTCAGGAGTCAAATTTCCGACATTTCAGACATTTTGAGAACTGCAGGGGGGTTTGGGCAAAATATGACCCATCGCCGTTTACAGTAATTGGCATATTTTCGGTATGAAACGTCGTAATTTGAAACTGAAAATAGGTGCAGAGAGTCAGAATTCGGCTCAAAAATCATGCTCAGGAATGAAATGTCCGACATTTCAGACATTTTAAAAACTGCAGGGGAGTTTGGGCAAAATATGACCCATCGCCGTTTTCAGTAATTGTCATATTTTCGGTATGAAACGTCGTAATTTGAAACTGAAAATAGGTGCAGAGAGTCAGAATTCGGCTCAAAAATTTCGCTCAGGAGTCAAATTTCCGACATTTCAGACATTTTGAAAACTGCAGGGGGGTTTGGGCAAAATATGACCCATCGCCGTTTTCAGTAATTGGCATATTTTCTGTATAAAAAGTCGTAATTTGAAACTGAAAATAGGTGCAGAGAGTCAGAATTCGGATAAAAAATCACGCTCAGGAGTCAAATTTCCGACATTTCAGACATTTTGAAAACTGCAGGGGGGTTTGGGCAAAATATGACCCATCGCCGTTTTCAGTAATTGGCATATTTTTGGTATGAAACTTCGTAATTTGAAACTGAAAATAGGTGCAGAGAGTCAGAATTCGGCTCAAAAATCACGCTCAGGAGTCAAATTTCCGACATTTCAGACATTTTGAAAACTGCTGGGGGGTTTGGGCAAAATATGACCCATCGCCGTTTACAGTAATTGGCATATTTTCGGTATGAAACGTCGTAATTTGAAACTGAAAATAGGCGCAGAGAGTCAGAATACGGCTCAAAAATCACGCTCAGGAGTCAAATTTCCGACATTTCCGACATTTTGAAAACTGCAGGGGGGTTTGGGCAAAATATGACCCATCGCCGTTTTCAGTAATTGGCATTTTTTCGGAATGAAACGTCGTAATTTGAATTTGAAAAAAGGTGCAGAGAGTCAGAATTCGGCTCAAAAATCACGCTCAGGAGTCAAATTTCCGACATTTAAGACATTTTGAAAACTGCAGGGGGGTTTGGGCAAAATATGACCCATCGCCGTTTACAGTAATTAGCATATTTTCGGTATGAAACGTCGTAATTTGAAACTGAAAATAGGTGCAGAGAGTCAGAATTCGGCTCAAAAATCACGCTCAGGAGTCAAATTTCCGACATTTCAGACATTTTGAAAACTGCAGGGGGGTTTGGGCAAAATATGACCCATCGCCGTTTACAGTAATTGGTATATTTTCGGTATGAAACGTCGTAATTTGAAACTGAAAATATGCGCGGAGAGTCAGAATTCGGCTCAAAAATCACGCTCAGGAGTCAAATTTCCGACATTTCGGACATTTTGAAAACTGCAGGGGGGTTTGGGCAAAATATGACCCATCGCCGTTTACAGTAATTGGCATATTTTCGGTATGAAACGTCGTAATTTGAAACTGAAAATAGGTGCAGAGAGTCAGAATTCGGCTCGAAAATCACGCTCAGGGGTCAAATTTCCGACATTTCAGACATTTTGAAAACTGCAGGGGGGTTTGGGCAAAATATGACCCATCGCCGTTTTCAGTAATTTGCATATTTTCGGTATGAAACGTCGTAATTTGAAACTGAAAATAGGTGCAGAGAGTCAGAATTCGGCTCAAAAATCACGCTCAGGAGTCAAATTTCCGACATTTCGGACGTTTTGAAAACTGCAGGGGGGTTTGAGCAAAATATGACCCATCGCCGTTTACAGTAATTGGCATATTTTCGGTATGAAACGTCGTAATTTGAAACTGAAAATAGGCGCAAAGAGTCAGAATACGGCTCAAAAATCACGCTCAGGAGTCAAATTTCCGACATTTCAGACATTTTGAAAACTGCAGGGGGGTTTGGGCAAAATATGACCCATCGCCGTTTTCAGTAATTGGCATATTTTCGGTATGAAACGTCGTAATTTGAAACTGAAAATAGGTGCAGAGAGTCAGAATTCGGCTCAAAAATTACGCTCAGGAATCAAATTTCCGACATTTCGGACATTTTGAAAACTGCAGGGGGGTTTGGGCAAAATATGACCCATCGCCGTTTACAGTAATTGGCATATTTTCGGTATGAAACGTAGTAATTTGAAACTGAAAATAGGCTCAGAGAGTCAGAATACGGCTCAAAAATCACGCTCAGGAGTCAAATTTCCGACATTTCAGACATTTTGAAAACTGCAGGGGGGTTTGGGCAAAATATGACCCATCGCCGTTTTCAGTAATTGGCATTTTTTCGGTATGAAACGTCGTAATTTGAAACTGAAAATAGGTGCAGAGCGTCAGAATTCGGCTCAAAAATCATGCTTAGGAGTTAAATTTCCGACATTTCAAACATTTTGAAAACTGCAGGGGGGTTTGGGCAAAATATGACCCATCGTCGTTTACAGTAATTGGCATATTTTCGGTATGAAACGTCGTAATTTGAAACTGAAAATAGGCGCAGAGAGTCAGAATACGGCTCAAAAATCACGCTCAGGAGTCAAATTTCCGACATTTCAGACATTTTGAAAACTGCAGGGGGGTTTGGGCAAAATATGACCCATCGCCGTTTACAGTAATTGGTATATTTTCGGTATGAAACGTCGTAATTTGAAACTGAAAATAGGCGCAGAGAGTCAGAATTCGGCTCAAAAATCACGCTCAGGAGTCAAATTTCCGACATTTCGGACATTTTGAAAACTGCAGGGGGGTTTGGGCAAAATATGACCCATCGCCGTTTACAGTAATTGGCATATTTTCGGTATGAAACGTCGCAATTTGAAACTGAAAATATGCGCAGAGACTCAGAATACGGCTCAAAAATTACGCTCAGGAGTCAAATTTCCAACATTTCAGACATTTTGAAAACTGCAGGGAGGTTTGGGCAAAATATGACCCATCACCGTTTTCAGTAATTGGCATATTTTCGGTATAAAAAGTCGTAAGTTGAAATTGAAAATAGGTGCAGAGAGTCAGAATTCCGATAAAAAATCACGCTCAGGAGTCAAGTTTCCGACATTTCAGACATTTTGAAAACTGCAGGGGGGTTTGGGCAAAATATGACCCATCGCCGTTTACAGTAATTGGCATATTTTCGGTATGAAACGTCGTAATTTGAAACTGAAAATAGGTGCAGAAAGTCAGAATTCGGCTCAAAAATCACGCTCAGGAGTGAAATTTCCGACATTTCAGACATTTTGAAAACTGCAGGGGGGTTTGGGCAAAATATGACCCATCGCCGTTTTCAGTAATTGGCATATTTTCGGTATGAAACGTCGTAATTGGAAACTGAAAATAGGTGCAGAGAGTCAGAATTCGGCTCAAAAATCACGCTCAGGAGTCAAATTTCCGACATTTCGGACATTTTGAAAACTGCAGGGGGGTTTGGGCAAAATATGACCCATCGCCGTTTACAGTAATTGGCATATTTTCGGTATGAAACGTCGTAATTTGAAACTGAAAATATGCGCAGAGACTCAGAATACGGCTCAAAAATTACGCTCAGGAGTCAAATTTCCAACATTTCAGACATTTTGTAAACTGCAGGGAGGTTTGGGCAAAATATGACCCATCACCGTTGTCAGTAATTGGCATATTTTCGGTATAAAAAGTCGTAATTTGAAACTGAAAATAGGTGCAGAGAGTCAGAATTCCGATAAAAAATCACGCTCAGGAGTCAAATTTCCGACATTTCAGACATTTTGAAAACTGCAGGGGGGTTTGGGCAAAATATGACCCAACGCCGTTTACAGTAATTGGCATATTTTCGGTATGAAACGTCGTAATTTGAAACTGAAAATAGGTGCAGAGAGTCAGAATTCGGCTCAAAAATCACGCTCAGGAGTCAAATTTCCGACATTTCAGACATTTTAAAAACTGCAGGGGGGTTTGGGCAAAATATGACCCATCGCCGTTTTCAGTAATTGGCATATTTTCGGTATGAAACGTCGTAATTTGAAACTGAAAATAGGTGAAGAGAGTCAGAATTCGGCTCAAAAATCGCGCTCAGGAGTCAAATTTCCGACATTTCAGACATTTTGAAAACTGCAGGGGGGTTTGGGCAAAATATGACCCATCGCCGTTTTCAGTAATTGTCATATTTTCGGTATAAAAATTCGTAATTTGAAACTGAAAATAGGTGCAGAGAGTCAGAATTCGGATAAAAAATCACGCTCAGGAGTCAAAATAACGACATTTCAGACATTTTGAAAACTGCAGGGGGGTTTGGGCAAAATATGACCCATCGCCGTTTTCAGTAATTTGGCCGCTACCTGCGAAAATCGCGCGATTTTTGCCCGCTAACGGCGAAAATCGCTCGGTTTTTGGGCGCTAGCGGCGAAAATCGCGCGATTTTTGCCCGCTAGAGGCGAAAATCGCACGGTTTTTGGCCGCAAGCGGCGAAAGTCGACCTATTTTCGCTGCTAGCGGCCAAAAAAGGGCTATTTTCGCCGCTAGGAGCCAAAAATCGGGCGATTTTCGCCGCTAGCGGCCAAAAATCGTGCGAGTTTCGCCGCTAGCGGCCAAAAATCGTGCGAATTTCGCCGCTAGCGGCAAAATCGCGCGATTTTCGCCGCTAGCGGCCAAAAACCGTGCGATTTTCGCAGCTGGCGGGCAAAAAACGGGCTATTTTTGCCGGTAGCGGGCAAAAATCGCGCCATTTTCGCAGCTAGCGGCCAAAAATCGCGCATTTTTCGCCGCTAGCGGCCAAAATCCGTGCGATTTTCGCATCTGGCTGGCAAAAGTCGCGCGATTTTCGCCGCTACTGGCCAAAAATCGCGCAAATTTTCGCCGCTAGCGGCCAAAAATCGTGCGAATTTCGCCGCTAGAGGCCAAAAATCGCGCGATTTTCGCCGCTAGCGGCCAAAAACCGTGCGATTTTCGCCGCTAGCGGCCAAAAAAGGGGCTATTTTCGGCACTAGTGGGCAAAAATTGCGCGATTTTCGCCGCTAGCGTCCAAAAATCAGGCGATTTTCGCCACTACCGGGGCAAATATCGCTCGATTTTTGCCCCAGAAGTGGCGAAAATCGCCCGATTTTTGGACGCTAGCGGCGAAATTTTCACGATTTTTGGCCGCTAGCGGCGAAATTCGCACGATTTTTGGCCGCTAGCGGCGAAAATCTCGCAATTTTTTACCTTTTCCTGCGAAAATCGCGCGATTTTTGGCAGCCAGCTGCGAAAATCGCGTGATTTTTGTCCGCTAGCGGCGAAATTCGCACGATTTTTGGCCGCTAGCGGCGAAAATCGCGCGATTTTTGGCCAGTAGCGGCGAAAATCGCGCGATTTTTGGCTGCTATCGGCGAAAATCGCGCGGTTTTTGGCCGCTAGTGGCAAAAATCGACCGAGTTTCACCGCTAGCGGCCAAAAAAGGGGCTATTTTTGCCGCTAGCGGCCAAAAATCGGGCGATTATCGCCCCTAGCGGCCAAAAATCGTGCGAATTTCGCCGCTAGCGGCCAAAAATCGCGCGATTTTCGCCGCTACCGGCCAAAAATCGACCGATTTTCGCCGCTGGCGGCCAAAAAAGGGGCTATTTCGCCGGTAGCGGGCAAAAATCGCGCGATTTTCGCAGGTAGCGGCCAAAAATCGCGCAATTTTCGCGGCTAGCGTCCAAAAATCGGGCGATTATCGCCCCTAGCTTCCAAAAATCGACCGACTTTCACCGCTAGCGGCCAAAAAAGGGGCTATTTTCACCGCTAGCGGCCAAAAACCGTGCGATTTTCACAGCTGGCTGGCAAAAATCGCGCGATTTTCGCCGCTACTGGCCAAAAATCGCGCGATTTTCGCCGCTAGCGGCCAAAAATCGTGCGAATTTCGCCACTAGCGGTCAAAAATCGTGCGAATTTCGCTGCTACCCGCCAAAAACCGCGCGATTTTCGCGGCCAAATGCCATGCGATTTTCGTGGCTGGCGAGCAAAAATCGCGCCATTTTCGCCGCTACCGGACAAAAATCGCGCGATTTTCGCCGCTACTGGCCAAAAACTGGGCGATTTTCGCCGCTAGCGGCCAAAAACCGCCAGATTTTCGACGCTAGGGGCAAAAAATCGCCCTATTTTTTACCCTAGCGGCCAAAAATCGGGCGATTTTCGACGCTAGAGGTTTCGCAAATCGGGCAATTTTTTCCGCTAGCGGCAAAAAATCGGGCTATTTTCGCTCCTAGCGGCCAAATATCGGGCACTTTTCGCTGGTAGCGGCCAAAAATCGGGCGATTTTTGGCCGCTAGCGGCAAACTATTTGGCGAACTACTTTACAAAGTAGCGAAAGTAGCCCAATTTTAGGCTACAAAGTAGCAAAAGTAGCCCAAATTGGGGCTACAAAGTAGCAAAATTAGCCCAAATTGGGGCTACAAAGTAGCAAAATTAGCCCAAATTGGGGCTACAAAGTAGCAAAATTAGCCCAATTTTGGGCTACAAAGTAGCAAAATTAGCCCAATTTTGGGCTACAAAGTAGTGAAAGTAGCCCAAATTTGGGCTACAAATTAGCGAAAGTAGCCCAATTTTGGGCTACAAATTAGTGAAAGTAGCCCAATTTTGGGCTACAAAGTAGCGAAAGTAGCCCAATTTTGGGCTACAAATTAGCGAATGTAGCCCAATTTTGGGCTACAAAGTAGCGAAAATAGCCCAAATTTGGGCTACAAAGAAGCGAAAGTAGCCCAAATTTGAATAGAATAGTAGCGCAATTTTTGCAGGTAGCGGCCAAAAATTGCGCGATTTTCGCTGCTAACGGCCAAAAGTCAGGCGATTTTCGCTCCTAGCGGCCAGAAATCGGGCGATTTTCGCTATTAGCGGCCTAAAACAGTTCGATTTTCGCCGCTAGCGGCGAAAAATCGGGCGATTTTCGCCACTAGCGGCCCAAAAATCGGGCAATTTTCGCCGCTACCAGCCAAAAATCGCGCGATTTTTGCAGGTAGCGGCCAAAAATCGGGCGATTTTCGCCACTAGCGGCCACAAAATAGCCCGATTTTTGGCGCTAGCGGCCAAAAATAAGGCTATTTTCGCCGCTTGCGGCCAAAAATCTGGCTATTTTCGCCGGTAGCGGCCAAAAACCGGGCGCATTTCGCCTCTAGCGGCCAAAAATCGCGCGATTTTCACAGGTAGCGGCCAAAAATCGAACGAATTTCGCTGCTAGCGGGCAAAATTCGCGCGATTTTCGCCGCTAGCGGCCAAAATCGGGCGATTTTTGCCAATAGCGGCCAAAACTCGGCCGATTTTAACCGTTAGTGGCCAAAAATCGGGCGAATTTCGCCACTACTGGGCAAAAATCGGGCGATTTTCGCCGCTAGCGGCCAAAATTCGCTCGATTTTTGCATGTAGCGGCCAAAAATCGGGCGATTTTTGCCGCAAACGGCCCCAAAATCGGGCGATTTTCGCTGTTAGCGGCCAAAAATCGTTCGATTTTCTTTGTTAGCAGCCAAAAATCGTTCGATTTTCGCCGCTAGCGGTAAAAAATCTGGCTATTTCAACCGCTAACAGCCAAAAATCGGGCGATTTTGGACCCTATCGGCCTAAAATCGGGCGATTTTTTACCCTAGCGGCCAAAAATGGGGCGATTTTCGACGCTAGAGGCCGAAATGTGGCGATTTTTGCCGCGAGCGGCCAAAAATCGGGCTATTGTCGCTCCTAGCGGCCAAAAATCGGGCGATTTTCGCCGCTACCGGCGAAAAATCGGGCAATTTTCGCAGGTAGCGGCCAAAAATCGGGAAATTTTCGCTGGTAGCGGCCAAAAATCGCCCGATTTTTGGCCGCTAGCGGCAAACTAGTCGGCGGACTACTTTACAAAAGTAGCGAAAGTAGCCAAATTTGGGCTTTGTAGCCCAAAATTGGGCTACAAAGTAGCGAAAGTAGCAAAATTTTGGGGTACAAAGTAGCGAAAGTAGCCCAAATTTGGGCTACAAAGTAGCGAAAGTAGCCCAAATTTGGGCTACAAAGTAGCGAAAGTAGCCCAAATTTGGGCTACAAAGTAGCGAAAGTAGCCCAAATTTGGGCTGCAAAGTAGCGAAAGTAGCCCAATTTTGGGCTGCAAAGTAGCGAAAGTAGCCCAAATTTGGGCTACAAAGTAGCAAAAGTAGCCCAAATTTGGGCTACTTTTACACACGCACACAGCATATATAGATATATATACATATATACAACAGCGACATTAATCTCCACAACGTCCATATTGCTCGGGAACAAGCCAGCAGCCTCCTACACAAGACAATTATTCCGGTATAATAATACCTTCATAAGATCGAGTGTCGTGATGGCTATTACAAGAAGTCCGCCCCGAGGCCCGTGTTACCAGGGGCTGAGTTACTGCCGGTAGTGAAGCTTATAGTTATTAATGCCCTTGCCTGCTTGCTTATGGTCTGGAGTGACGTTATGGAAGGCTAGTTATTATCCTGCGGTATCCAGCCCACTTTGTTCTAGTTAGTAGAGCGATGATCACGCGCTTCTTGCAGGTCAGTGTTCTATCCCCCCCGACCGTCCACAGGTGGTTGGGCACCGTCCCTTTCCCCTGGCCTATCCCAGGTTCTTGTCTACGTAGCCCTTGCAAGTGTTGTGTTGTCGTACTGGCTTAGTGATCTATTCTCGTAATTAATTTTGATATATTATAATAGGTTACAACTAATCACAACCCCGTTGTGACTAGTTTTAATAAGATTATAAAGCCTAGTTATATAAGTTCAATAGTTATAAATGTATAATTAAGCGTAGTTATTAAACCGACCTATTTAGTAAAAAAAAACATGTTTTTATACACGCTAATGACTATAGACCCGTTGTGGTGATTTATGCAGCGATGGTTTTGTAAGCATCAATGTCAACTTTGTTTTTAATCAACATCAAACAAACGACGGGAGTATGATGGAGGAAGGTCCACTAATGAAGCACACAGCTGATCACACACACACACTCACACACACTTGTGTCTCATTGTTTGGTTAGGCTAGTTTTTAAGTCCATCAGTTGGATTCGTTGTATTAACTAGTGGTTTAACTCCACTATAACGCCTTTTTCTTTTTTAACTCCTGCCTCTCATTGTTCACTTAAGGTAGTCATTTTAAGTGCATTGGTTCAAGTAGTTTTAGTTACTATTGTGTCTTGACTCTACGAACTCCTTTTTCAATGATGCTTTCATTTTTGTGTTTTTTTTTCTTCAGGGCAAACTTGTGTGTGTACTTAATATTTAAATTAACTTCATCCTATCTATCGTAGAGGATCGCAGCACCTTCACCAAATATTACTGAAATTTACAAAATACTCCGAAGGAAAGAAGACAGTGTTTTAGTTCATAATATATTTGCATTTATTTTTTTTTTTTACCTTTTTATAACTCTTGTTCCTTTTTATAATTACAAATGTGCACGATTAAATGTTCAAATATAATTTCCGTTCTTTTGAACATAAGTTCCGTGTCAGTTATCATATGCAAATATTGTGTACAATTTTAATTAATATTTTTATATTGTGTATAATTTTAATTAATATTTTTATATTGTGTATAATTTTAATTAATATTTTTATATTGTATAATTTTAATTAATATTTTTTTTTAGATTTATTCCTTTAAATTATTAGATAGAATTAACTTCCGTTGACGGGGACAGGAAGCCTGCATTTGGTCTTATCCAGGTCGTGGTCCCCCCCCCCCTCCCCTTCGCAAACAACTGACCTATGCCGATGGTACATCCCCACAACAGCTGCCTTACTCCTGGGGTCCCTATTTTTTTTACTGCTAGGTGAACAGTTGCATCAGATGAAAGAAAACGTACCCGGAGTGAACTCTCTCACTCCTCGAGTAGGATAGAGACCCGGGTCCCCTCTGGTGTCAGCCCAGGACGCAGACCACTGTGCTACATAATACACTGGTTACCAATAGTTATTTTAGATATGAATATATGTAATCTATAAATATATTTATCTATTAATATATTAATCTTATTAATCTACTAATATATTATACATAATCTGTTATGATTTTATCAATATATTATGTATAGTCATCTCTAATTATATACATTAACCAAAATAATTTTCAGAACGGCATTAGCTATAATTGTTGCCTGTAATATATAAAATCTTTAAAATCTCTCAAATTGTATAATCGTATGATTATCTGCAATGGCCCAGTTATTATTTTCTTCCATTATCTTTATCTTTTAGTGTCATTGTAAATATAAGTGACAATAATCTTATATAATTATTATACTTATTACAATAATCATAACAATACACAGTGAGGAAATGAATCCCGCCTTTCTAACCAATCTATTTTTCCTCTATTATATCTACTACATATATTTCTCTCTAACACGCACACATACACACACGAACACATTCCCCAGGAAACAGCCCGTAGCAGCTGTCTAACTCCCAGGTACCTGTTTGCACCTGTTAACTGCTAGGTGGACAGTTGCATCGGGGTTAAAGAAACTGCCCATTTGTTTCCGCCTCCGCCGGAAATCGAATCCCAGCCATTAGGACTAAGACCCCTGAGCGCTGTACACTTAGCCACGAGGCCCCCCTGTGTGTGTGTGTGTGTGTGTGTGTGTGTGTGTGTGTGTGTGTGTGTGTGTGTGTGTGTGTGTGTGTGTGTGTGTGTGTTATAAATATATGTAGATGTTATGATGCAGTGGAAAATAGCTTAGGAGTCAGTACATTAGATAACGACGGTTAGAAAGACGGGGTCCAAGAGCTAACAGCTCCATCCTGTAGGCAAATACTCCCACAAACACACCCACCAACACGCACAGAGGCATTACGAGGAAAGGCTGCGTGAAATGCACCTCACGACACTGGAAGACACAAGAGTAAGAGGAGACATGATCACTACCTACAAAATTCTCAGGAATTGACAGGGTAGATAAGGATAAACTGTTTAACACGGGTGATACGCGAACAAGGGGGGCACAGGTGGAAACTGAGTACCCAAATGAGCCACAGGGACGTTAGAAAGATCTTTTTCAGTGTCAGAGTAGTTAACAGATGGAATGCATTAGGCAGTGATGTGGTGGAGGCTGACTCCATACAGTTTCAAATGTAGATATGATAGAGCCCAGTAGGCTCAGATATCTGTACATCAGTTGATTGACAGTTGAGAGGCGGAACCAAAGAGCCTGAGCTCAACCCCCGCAAGCACAATTAGGTGAGTACACACACACACACACACACACACACACACACACACACACGCACTCTGTCTATTTGTCTTTCATTAGCACATTATACATCATTTCAGTCTTCATTTTCCTCTTCCATTTCCCCCCCTCAATAAACACTTGTCTCCCTTTTTTTTCCTTTCCTCTTTTTCCCCCCCTTCGTGTTTTGTCCATAAAACCGTAGTCTGTTTTTCCTCCCTCTTTATTGGGTTCTCCATTTCCTCCCCTTCTTCCATCTTTATCTGGTGGGAGCTTCCCCATCTTTACTGCTTGTTCCAGCTATTCCCGTGTTTTATGTACGTGTCTTCTCGCCCGTGTCTTCTTTTTTTACTTTCATTTCTCTATTTCTTTGAACTTATTTTCCGCTCTCTCTCCATTCCTGGCATGTCGAGTCTTCCAGGAGGGAGCCCGAAGCAGCAGTTTACTTTTTACGAGTGTATCAATATTCAATATTCTACTGCAGGTGATCGTCCCGATGTGACCCATCTTCTCCCTCCTAACAGAGAAGACCTATGTTCAGCCTGCTGGAGGAGGAGCAGCAGCAGCAGCAGCAGGAGGCAGCGGTAGTGTGTCCAAGCAGACCAGCAGCAGCACCATGGTGGAGGTGGGCGGGGTTCAGGTCTCCGTCGCCGGCCAGAGTTCCACAGTTGGTGGGGAGAGTGAGAGCACAGCGGGGAGTCCTGGGGAGCATGCACTCCTCCCCAGCCCCGATGGCAGCCAGCCGTCGGCAGGGTGTATGTCCGGCTCCAGTCCCACAGGCAGTCAGAGGACTACTGGCTGTGTGGGCAGCTCGAGTCCTTCAGGAAGTCAGAGGACTTCCGGATGTGTGGGCAGCTCGAGTCCCTCGGGAAGTCAGAGGACTTCAGGCTGTGTAGGCAGCTTAAGTCCTTCGGGAAGTCCGAGGATTTCAGGCTGCGTGGGTAGTTCCAGTCCTTCGGGAAGTCAAAGGACTACGGGTTGTGTGGAAAGCTCAAGCCCAGCAGGAAGCCCAAGGACTACGAGTGGTGTTGGAGAGGGAAGTCCTCCTTCAGGTATCCAGAGACTAGCCAAGATACAGGGAAGTGGAGGCCCTACAAGCAGCGCGTGTGCGCGACCTTCTGCAGGAGGGAAATTGGGGGTTGAGGGCGCCGGTCGGAGTAGAGAGAGTCCGCCTATACACAGACCTACTGCAGGCGTGGTCTTCAGGAGCGCTCTAGGCAGCGGCGGGGGAGCTAGTCAGCGACCCCTCAGTGCCGTGGGGGACATTGTCGTCAACCCCCTCCGTCAGGTAAAGTATCTAAGCCCTCTTCTGTAGTAATTCACGAGCATCAGGTATAGTGCCTCGTCCTACCCCTGTGGTCAACTTCTCACGTCAGGTACAGCACCTTGTCCTACACCTGTGGTCAACCTCTCACGTCAGGTATAGTACCTCGTCCTACCCCTGTGGTCAACCTCTCACGTCAGGTATAGTACCTCATCCCACCCCTGTGGTCAACCTCTCACGTCAGGTATAGTACCTCGTCCCACCCCTGTGGTCAACCTCTCACGTCAGGTATAGTACCTCGTCCTACCCTTGTGGTCAACCTCTCACGTCAGGTATAGTACCTCGTCCCACCCCTGTGGTCAACCTCTCACGTCAGGTACAGCACCTCGTCCTACACCTGTGGTCAACCTGCCTCTTAATGCTTCAGTCCTGCAGCTGTGGACACGCACGAGACCTCGAACACACCCTTCCTGGTCGACGTTAATTTTGACAAATGATTTGGCTTCACGTAGCTAAGCGCACATCCATTTGACTTGTCGGTACAATGAGAGCCTCGTTTCTTGCAGGTCGGCGCTCGATCCTCGATGGTCCAAGTTGTTGTGCACCGCTCCCTCGCTCAGTCCTATCCTGGCCTCCTATCCCTTTCAGAGCCCGTACTCAGGGTAAAGTGAGACACGAGACACCAAATCCATACTCACACCAACTGGATAATTTCGATATTTGTGATGGTCTAAAAGCATATTACGAATCCAATAATCGTCTACTTGTAAACTAACAAGTGAGCCTTTATTCTGAACAGAGTTATAACTTTATAGTATTATCAATTGTTGGCTTAAAATATGAAGAGGCTATGCTTAACTCATCTTCTTTGAAACGGTCTGAAGAATTCGGTTTTCTGTAAATGGAAATCTAGGGTATGCTCAAATAATTTTATAATTTCATATTTCACGTTTGAGACTAATACACCGTATTAACGTAACCCAGTGTAACGAAACCTGACCTAAAGTAACCTAACCATGGATAGGGAGCAGTTAATTGCACTATTTACATAGTGGATGTGAAGCTGTTACCTCCAGGGGCACCTCCACCTCCTCCCTGAGGCCACACTGCCCTTTCAAGTGCTGGATAGCACTTGAAAGGAATGTGTGTCCATGCACTTGAATGGAATTAGACAGTGTGCTATCACTTGAAGCCAGTGATAGCACACTGGCTTGGCGCTTAGTCAATATAGTGACTATATTTAGTGACAATATATATCCACATACTCAAAGTCAACGATGGTGTGTGTGTTCGAGATTTTTAAGAACGTCTTTAGAGATGACGGGACCAAGGACACGATTCATCAAGCATTCACGTATCTACTCTACGAAACCTATGAATCTTTCCTCGGAGGGGAGGGAAGGGAATTGTCAGGGGATAAAGTGCTAAGCCATTACGACTTTAAAGCACGTGGAAGGGGTCAGGATAAGGATTTGGGATGGGACGGGGGGAGGGGGGAAGGAATGATGCCCAACCACTTGTACGGTCGGGAATTGAACGCCGACCTGCATGCAGGGAGACCGTCGCTCTACCTGTCCAGCCCAAGTGGTTCCTCGAATCATGGCGAATTAGTCTGTATTTATTAGAGCGTTAACGAGCCTGGTAGTTCTACGAAGCTGTTGATAACAATAACAGCCACGGGTGGCGAAGTGTCTTAAGCCCATAAACTGTGTAATAAACACAGTCTAAGCGTCATGACTGAATAAAGATGTAGCGGTCTCGTAAGTGGACTCGTATACGCTTGCCCGAAACGCTATGCGTACTATATAGTGGCTTTAGGTATTGTATGTACTACCGCTATCTTTAAATCTAACAGAATGTTTGTACTGTAACGCTGCAACTATGTATGTACTGTTCCTAAATAAATTATTATTATTAATTAATAATTATTATTATTATTATTATTATTATTATTATTATTATTATTGGCTCTAGCCTCAGCATTGTGTCAGTGTCTCATTAATACTCTCAGGGAGGTCTTTTATTTTTATCTTAGACATTTTCTTAGCCTGTGACTAAGGGAGAGAGAGCAGAGAATTATCAGCAGGAGGCGTTGTGTTGGTATATAGAGAACGAGATAATGCCAGAATTAGAACCTTTGTAGGATGGTTTTCTTGTGTGTGTAAATTGGGAGTGTCGGTCCTGTGTGTGTGTGTACCTTGGACAAGACTTACCATGGTATGGAAGTACCATATACCAGCTCAATTACATTCTATCGGTTATCGTAGATGTTTTGCCTCGGTTGATTCAAACAAGAACTAACTCGATCACTGAATACCTATCTCCCTATCACCTAGCCTCCTTCACGGCATATATTTCTCCCCTCCCCCCCCCCATCCTTGCCGTCCCATCCCACTCTCTCTCTCTCCTTTCCCTTTGCCTCTCCTCTCCGTCCTTCATAAGGCAGAGTGGCCACCCAGGGCTCCGCCCCCATCCCCCGGCGCCCAGTAAATCTTCCCAATATTCCATCCCGTTTTTTTACGACGTCGTTAATCGCCAACGAAGTGTTCTCACTCTCTCCTTATATTCCTTCTTCCATCTACTATGCTTTTTTTCTGCCATAATATATTATGTTCTTAGGTATCTCCCCATTGTTCAACTATTTTTTTAAATTGCTGTTCCTTTTTAACACACACACACACACACACACACACACACACACACACACACACACACACACACACACACACACACACACACACACACACACACAAAATGATGCAAAATGATACACACACACAGATGATGCAAAAATTATGAGGAGGATTGAAACTGAGGACGATAGTAGGAGGCTACAAGATGACCTAGACAGACCGAGTGAATGGTCCAACAAATGGCTGTTGAAATTCAACCCGAGTAAATGCAAAGTAATGAAACTAGGCAGTGGAAATAGGAGGCCAAACACAGGATACAGAATAGGAGATGAAGTACTTAATGAAACGAACAGAGAGAAAGATCTAGGAGTTGATATCACACCAAACCTGTCTCCTGAAGCCCACATAAAAAGAATAACGTCTGCGGCATATGCGAGGCTGGCTAACATCAGAACAGCATTCAGAAACCTGTGTAAGGAATCATTCAGAATCTTGTACACCACATATGTAAGACCAATCCTGGAGTATGCGGCCCTAGCATGGAGCCCGTACCTTGTCAAGCACAAGACGAAGCTGGAAAAAGTCCAAAGGTATGCCACTAGACTAGTCCCAGAACTAAGAGGCATGAGTTACGAGGAAAGGCTGCGGAAAATGCACCTTACGACACTGGAAGACAGAAGAGTAAGGGGAGACATGATCACAACCTACAAAATCCTCAGAGGAATCGACCGGGTAAACAAGGATGAGCTATTCAACACTGGTGGGACGCGAACAAGGGGACACAGGTGGAAACTGAGTACCCACATGAGCCACAGAGACGTTAGAAGGAACTTTTTCAGTGTCAGAGTAGTTAACAGGTGGAATGCATTAGGCAGTGATGTGGTGGAGGCTGACTCCATACACAGTTTTAAATGTAGATATGATAGAGCCCAGTAGGCTCAGGAATCTGTACACCAGTTGATTGACAGTTGAGAGGCGGGACCAAAGAGCCAAAGCTCAACCCCCGCAAGCACAAATAGGTGAGTACACACACATGCCTCGCGGCTGAGTTTATAGGCTCGGGGGTCGTAGTTCTAATGGCCCTGGTTCGATTCCCGACGGAGGCGGAAACAAATAGGCAAAGTTTCTTTCACCCTGATATCCCAGTTCACCTAGCAGTAAATATAGGTACCTGGGAATTAGACAGGTGCTACGGGCTGCTTCCTGGGAATGTGTCTGTGTGTGTTAGAGAGAAATGTATGATGTAGATATATTAGAGGAAAAATAGATTGGTTAGAAAGGCGGGCCTAAGCTGACACAAATAGTAAACACACACACACACACACACACACACACACACACACACACACACACACACACACACACACACACACACCTATACATATCAGAGAACCAGGAACGAGTATGTTAGTGTGAGAAGAGAAGCTGAGAAAAAGTATGAAAATGGTATAACTAATAAATCCAAGACCGAACCAAAGCTACTCCACAGTCACATCAGGAATAAAACAACAGTGAAGGAACAGGTGATGAAACTTAGAACGAGTGAGGACAAGTACACAGAGAATGACAAAGAGGTGTGTGAAGAACTCAACAAGAGGTTCCAGGAGGTCTTCACAATTTAGAACAAGGAGAGGTCACTGCACTAGGAGAGGTGGCAGTAAACCTTGCGGCCTTGGAAGGGTTCGAAATTACAAGAGATGAAGTCAAGAGGCATCTGTTGGATCTGGACGTGAGAAAGGCTATTGGCCCGGACGGAATCTCACCATGGGTATTGAAAGAGGCACTTTGCTTGCCACTCCCCATAGTGTATAGTAGGTCACAGGAGTCGGGAGACCTACTAGAAATATGGAAGACGGCTAACGTAGTCCCAATATACAAAAAGGGTGACAGACAAGAGGCACTGAACTACAGGCCAGTGTCCTTAACTTGTATACCATGCAAGGTGATGGAGAAGATTGTGAGAAAATCCTAGTAACACATCTGGAGAGAAGGGACTTCGTGACAACCCATCAACATGGGTTCAGGGAGGGTAAATCTTGCCTTACAGGCTTAAAAGAATTCTACGATCAGGTGACAAAGATTAAGCAAGAAAGAGAAGGATGGGCGGACTGCATTTTTGTGGACTGTCGGAAAGCCTTTGACACAGTACTCCATAAAAGGCTGATGCATAAGCTGGAGAAACAGGCAGGGGAGTAACTGGTAGGGCGTTCCAGTGGATAAGGGAGTACCTAAGCAATAGGAAGCAGAGACTTACAATGAAGGGTGAGACCTCAGATTGGCGTGAAGTCACCAGAGGAGTCCCACAGGGCTCTGTACTCTGACCTATCCTGTTTCTTATATACGTAAATGATCTCCCAGAGGGTATAGACTCATTCCTCTCAATGTTTGCTGACGATGGCCAAAATTATGAGAAGAATTAAGACAGAGGAGGACAGCTTGAAGCTTCAAGAAGACCTAGACAAACTGCAGGAATGGTCGAACAAATGGTTGTTAGAGTTTAACCAAAGCAAATGTAGTGTAATGAAGATTGGTGTAGGGAGCAGAAAACCAGATACAAGGTATCATTTGGGAGATGAAATACTTCAAAAGACCGAGAGAAAGACCTGGGGGTTGATATCACGCCAGACCTGTCCCCTGAAGCCCATATCAAGAGGATAACATCAACGGCATATGCCAGATTGGCTAACATAAGAACGGCCTTGAGAAACTTAAAATTTTCTAACAGAAAAATGAGGGCAGTAATCAGAGGCAATGTATCGCACTGAAGAAATGTTACGAGTGGAGTACCACAGGGTTCAGTTCTTGCACCGGTAATTGTGTACATGAACGATATACCACATGGAATACAGAATTTAATGAACATGTTTTGTGATGATGCTAAGATAATAGGGAAGATGATTGTCATGCCCTTCAAGAAGATCTGGACAAAATAAGTGTATGGAGCACCACTTGGCAAATGGAATTTAGTGTGAATAAATGCCATGTTATGGAATGTAGAATAGGAGAACATAGACCTCACACTACCTATAAATTATGTGAGAAATCTTTAAAGAATTCTGGTAATGAAAGAGATCTAGAAATGCTGTTTCACAATGGCAGTCACTTTCAAATCTGGAGATATTGCTGACCTGGAGAGCGTGCAGAGATCCTTTACTGCTAGAATCCACTCAGTAAACATCTAAATTATTGGGACCGACTAATGAACCTAAATCTGTATTCTCTTGAGCGCAGGCGGGAGAGATACGTAATAATTTACGCGTGTTAAATAGTAGAAGGGCTGGTCCCAAACCTGCACACAGAAGTAACACCACATGAGACCAGCAGGCATGGCAGGATGTGCACAATACCCCCGTTGAAAAGCAGAGATACAATAGGTACTCTGAGAGAGAACTCTATCAACATCAGAGGCCCGAGACTGTTGAACACGCTTCCACTACACATAAGGGGGCATAACTGGCCGACCCCCTCACAGTGTTCAAGAGAGAACTTGATGAACACCTCCAAAAGATACCTGATCAATCAGGCTGTGATTCATACGTCAGGCTGCGAGCAGTCACGTCCAACAGCCTGGTTGACCAGTCCAGCAACTAGGAGGCCTGGTCGAGGACCGGACCGCGGTGACCTTGAGCCCCGAAAGCACCCCAAGGTAACCGCAAGGTAAGGTATTAGACAGATAACTATCACCTGAGGACAACATAAAGAACATTGTGCGAGGGATTGATGCTACACTTTATAACTTCAGAATTGCTTTTAAATACATGAATTACGAAATACTAAAGAAATTGTTCACGACTTTTGTTAGACCTCACCTTACCATAAGGTAAGGTGACCAAAGCTAGAATATGCAGCGGTTGTGTGGTGCCCATATCTTAAGAAGCACATCAACAAATTAGAAAAAGGTCAAAGACATGCAACTAAATGGCTCCCAGAACTGAAGGGCAAGAGCTACGAGGAGAGGTTAGAGGCATTAAATATGCCAAAACTAGAAAATAGAAGAAAAAGAGGTGATATGATCACTACATACAAAATAGTAACGGGTATCGATAAAATTGATAGGGAAGAATTCCTGAGACCTGGAACTTCAAGAACCAGAGGTCATAGATTTAAACTAACTAAACAAAGCTGCCAAAGAAATATAAGAAAATTCACTTTCGCAAACAGTGGTAGACGGTTGGAACAAGGTAAGTGGTGTTGGACGCCAAAACCGTCGGTAATCTCAAAGCGTTATATGACAAAGAGAACTGGGAAGACGGGACACCACGAGTGTAGCTCTCATCCTGTAACTACACTTAGATAATCACACACACACACACCTCATGTGTGTGTGTGTGTGTGTGTTTAGGGGCCTCGTAGCCTGGTGGATAGCGCGCAGGACTCGTAATTCTGTGGCGCGGGTTCGATTCCCGCACGAGGTAGAAACAAATGGGCAAAGTTTCTTTCACCCTGAATGCCCCTGTTACCTAGCATTAAATAGGTACCTGGGAGTTAGTCAGCTGTCACGGGCTGCTTCCTGGGGTGTGTGTGTGTGTGGTGTGAAAAAAAAGTAGTGTAGTTAGTAAACAGTTGATTGACAGTTGAGAGGCGGGCCGAAAGAGCAAAGCTCAACCCCCGCAAACACAACTAAGTGAAAACTAAGTGAATACACACACACACACACACACATATTCATTCATTCACAAGCATCCCCCTGCAAAGTACTTGAGAGAATTATAAGGTTAAGACCTGGTAAGAATTAGCTCTCTCTCTCTCTCTCTCTCTCTCTCTCTCTCTCTCTCTCTCTCTCTCTCTCTCTCTCTCTCTCTACCACAATTATCATCGATTAATCAATTATCAATCTGACCATAATTTATGCTGACATTAGGCCACCTTCCATGCCCCCCGCGAGCAGTGCTTCACTACATCTTCCTTATTCCTTCCAGTCATTCCTGGCGGCGGACGATGACGACTTCGGAGGCTGGAGCGAGGAGGAGCGGCCTCTCCCGCCCTCTAGGGAGAGAGCCACCACCTTCCCAGAGGGAGGCGCCACCCAGCACCTCCCCAGGGAGGAGCAGCACAAGTACCCCGGGGTACGCTTCAGCCTGCCCCCCAGAGACGAGATGCCCAGCTACCCCGGTGACCGACACCCCCTGCGAGGCAGCCCCAGAGAGGAGCGGTATTATCGGGGCATTAGACCCAAATACAAGCTGAGAGAAGCTGAGAGCTCCCCGGACATTCGCTCCCCGTATAGCCCCCGAGAGGAGCGGGGATACCCTGGGGCTCGAGGCCCTTTCAGCCCCAGAGACGAGCGCAGCTACTTGGGAGGGTTCCGGGCTTCCGAGTTCAGTCCCAAGGATGAGCGCATCTTCTCAGGTTTCCGTCAATTTAGCCCTAAGGAGGATCGCATTTACCCCGGGGGAATCCAACTCCACAGCCCCAGAGAGGAACGCACCTTCCCGGGGGTCCTACCTCACCAGAACCCCCGCGACGACCCGACACGACCTCGCCCCAGAGACGACCACAGCTTCTCCGGCGTACGACCCCACCGGTACAGCTACATAGGGGTACGCGTCCAGCACCCCACCAGGGATCAGCTACGCCACAGCTACCCAACGGTACACCGCCCCTACCCGGCCACCTCCAGGGGCACCACGGGCACCTACCCCGGGGTACGACCGGGCCACAGTGCTTCGAGGGGCACTCAGAGGCCCCAGAGAGGCACCGGGAGTGATGGCCACTACCCCGTGGACCAGCTCATCAAGGCCACGGAGACGGTGGTGTGAGGTTACCCGCTCTGTCCCATCATGATGGTAAGCGACTCTGGTTGATTGTTCCCTTTACGATTGTAGCACAATGGTTGGGGGTAGTGATTGTTGGGGTAGTGAGTGTTGCGGCTGTGAAAGATGACTAGAATGCTTTTTTGTATTTGCTATTGAGGTATATACTGGTATTTCGGTATAGTGAGGACTGTTGTGCAACAATTGTTTGTCGAGGATTCTATATTTTGTAATGTGTAATGGGGAGGCGGGACGTATGTGGCACTTACTTCGGGAAGTAGCAATATCTACCACAGGAAGTAGCAATATCTACCACAGGAAGTAGCAATATCTACCACAGGAAGTAGCAATATCTACCACAGGAAGTAGCAATATCTACCACAGGAAGTAGCAATATCTTCCACAGGAAGTAGCAATATCTACCACAGGAAGTAGCAACAACAAACCACAGGAAGTAGCAACAACAGACCACAGGAAGTAGCACTATCTACCACAGGAAGTAGCACTATCTACCACAGGAAGTAGCAACAACAAACCACAGGAAGTAGCACTATCTACCACAGAAAGTAGCACTATCTACCACAGGAAGTAGCAATATCTACCACAGGAAGTAGCAATATCTACCACAGGAAGTAACAATATCTACCACAGGAAGTAGCAATATCTACCACAGGAAGTAGCAATATCTACCACAGGAAGTAGCAATATCTACCACAGGAAGTAGCAATATCTACCACAGGAAGTAGCAATATCTACCACAGGAAGTAGCAATATCTACAACAGAAAGTAACAACACATATGACTCTGAAGACTGTGTATACCGTTGTAGTGATGAGAACTGTTGTTCAACTTTTATTGGTGTTCAAAGCTGACGTTGAACGCTATTTGGCGAGTGCAGCGGAGCTGGATCTGCCCAGATGTGGCTGACTGTAGCGGAGGTGGCTAAGGTTAGCAGCTGGTCGAAGGTAAGGGAACTATCAGGAGAAAGCGCCAAGGCATTACGACAATGTAGCACTTGGAACGGATCAGCAAAAAGGATTTGGGATTGGACGGGGGGTGGGGGAGGGGTAGGAATGGTGCCCAACCACTTGGAAGATCGGGAATTGAACGCCGACCTGCATGATGCAAGACCGTCGCTTTACCGTCCAGCCCAAGTGGTTGCAGCTGGCCGAGTCTAGCAGAGTTGACATGTATAACATGATTAATGTAACATGCACAGTTTGAATAGCAAAGGCTACAAACCAAACTGGTTTAAGCTCTGGCTTAAAGCAGTTTATAAATAGTGAATATAAAATTAGTAAATAGTAAATAAACGCAGCTTGTGCTTATGAAGGAACAAGTTTAATTACGACCGATAACATCCTTGTCACCAAAATGACTTCTGAAATGTTTACATGAGTACGTTAAGAGAGTGAGGCGGCTCAGGACAATACTGGGACAAGGGCTCCTCTTCATTACCCGATTGATTACATTATAAATGACCAACATTTTTACCCCGCCTGTGATGTTACTAATGAGGTTATGAATCACCGGTATTAATTACTCCAGTTTATCATCTGCCCGTCGCCATTATTGTGGTTTAGATTCTGCCTGGGTTGCTAAATGCCTTCCGCCCACATATTTCAACCCCGACAAGTCTGTTCGGGAGAGTTATTTTGCGAAGGGCGGCGTTAACGAGGCAGTTTTATGTGCTTTGTTGCGTGCGATATGTTTTATTTTGTTCAATGTTGGAGAGAGAGAGAGAGAAGAGGTTTGAGGCCTCTGTTCTTGGTGATAAGTTGCCATAGACGGTGGGCGGGTCTGAGGCTATTGGCTAGTTGGCTAGCAAGAGTGACGCCAGGTCTGAGGATATTGGCTAGTTGTCTAGTAAGAGTGACGGCGGATCTGAGACTATTTGACTAATAAGGATGGCATTACACACGACTCAACTGGTGACGTATGTGCTTTTCTCAATAAATCACCACTTATAAGTACTTAGAAGTCTGCTCTTCGAGACTTATTAACCAACTGACAACCAACAAACAGGACAAGTCTTCCACACACACAGCGAATCGCACCTCTGGAAAAATGCTTCATCAACGTACTGCAAATACCATAACTTGCCAACAGAACCTTATCCTAGGCCCTAACTGTTCAACAAATTCTAGAAATGTGATAATATTAACTTACGTCATTGGGGTCGACCGCCAGATGGACGAGCCTAGCCTGAGGACAGGTGACACAGCCCCTGACAGTGAAACTGTGACACTGCGCCGTTAACACGTGGCTTTAACAACATGTAAATGCATACTTATCCAGGAACAAGTTTACCTGGGGGGGAGGGGCCCCTCCCCTAGGGACGGGACCCCCATTGAACAACTTCAATCTTTTTATTTTTTCAACTCATCGCGTTGCTTGTGATTTCATAGCCTAACCTCATTTTCATCTATCCTGAGAGTTACAACGCTGTCCCAAATCAGAAAACCTAATATCCACGTCATAAAGGCAAGCTTATGGCTGAAATATTATGAATAATCACCTTTTAGCGCCGGTCTTGCTTTTGTTTGATCTTCAAACTTTTGTATGTCATTGGTATGCATGTATGTATGTATAAACGTGTTCAAACATATTCATGAACGTGGAACATTAGTTAATGCTCCCTCGCATTTTGAATGACGTTACGGAGTCATTGTTCCATCTTCAGTGCTAAAATAAACAAATACATCGGAAGATTAAATAAAAACATTAATATATTGTTCGAAACTATATAGATCGTTAAATGACTCAAAATTTTAAACCAATCTTAAATTATTTTAAGAGTTTTCTCGTGTTAAAATGTTTCTGCAGACGATGAGCCAGAGTAACGTGCCTGAAGAAATGATAACCAAACCACACGAAGAAATGAAGTTTCGGTCCGTCAGTCAGAAGTCAGTTTCGGTCCGTCAGTCAGAAGTCAGTTTCGGTCCGTCAGTCAGAAGTCAGTTTCGGTCCGTCTTGGACCATTATCAAGTCCTGGACTTGATATAATGTCTAGTGGTTTGGATATCATAAAATTTTTGTCTCGTGTTGCAGTGTGTTCCTCTCGTATTAAAATATTTGTCTTGTGTTACAGTGTTTGAGGATGTGTTCAGCAGCCCCACCACCAACCACTCCAGCTTCCGTTCCCAAGAGTGATGGAACCTCTGTGTTATAAGTTACCATTTCCATTGTTTTAAATAAAAGTTGATATATCCTCGTGGTTTAATTTTTCTTCCTCCCTCAGACGCAACAAAAGGTCTACTGAAGATATTATCTCAAGAATATTGAATATGTAAACTGTAGAGTATAGATTTCATTGAAGATGAAGCCTTTATGAAGATGTAAGATTATTAATAATTTATATTAAAGATGTAATTTTGTGAATAGTGTTGAATATATAAGGTGAAAATTAAAGATTTAATTGAATATAACAAAGGCCCATTGTATGCAAAAAAAAAAATTCACTTTTGGTAGTGGAGTCGCTGATGATAATTCTTAAGAACAGATGTCCTTGATGGAAGGTGAAAGTTAAGAAATTTTGAGGCTGGAGAGAAAATAGGCGAATTATACGGCAGGTGAGGCTGCTTTCTCTCCTGGCGGAAGCCTACTTATTTCCGATCAAAATTTCGGGTCGTGCATTTTAAATGATAAGAGCCTCTGAAATAAATTTTTTCTTTTAATTTAGTATATTATATTAAAAAAGTTTACACGAAATACAGTATATAATTGTATTACCCTAAAACATCAACAGAGCCGATTAAAGCAACAGAAATATCACGCTAAAACCTCCCGCCAGCAAAAAAAATGTGGATCGCATGGTATTATAGTTTAAATTAATAATAAAGCACAGAATAAACTGGAATCAATATTTCAAACTTGTGTGACGCCGAGACAAAATAAAAAAATAAAAAACTTACCATTTTTAACCTGCAAGATGCTGCTTAAATGTTTGTTTTCTTGCCCCCAAAAGTGTTTTAAACCTACACAAGAGGAAGCAAGCAGTTGACAAAGCGTGGGGCCACGACCGGAGGGAATAAGTAGGCAGGGTCGAGGCGGATACAAACGACCAGAGTGGTCGACAATCCCAGGGAAGTCGAACGCCAGTGACTGTACAGATAGATGGTTTCGGCGAGCAAGGCTCAAGATTTTTTTTGTGCTCGCGCCTTATTTTTAGATTTACTGGTGGGCTATATACTCGAAAATTTGTCATCCCGGCTGTTTGATAGTCCGGAGCGCAAGCAGTGATGAAGTGTAATGTAAACGCCAGTGAAGGTTATATTGTTTCATTGTTTGGGGGAGCCGGGCTGCCTCCGCCGACCCCCTCCCTCCCTCAACACATTTATTTCATTTTAATTTAATTCTTTACTTTACCCGTTGGGTCGAACAGTTCGATGTACGATACAATCATTGTTCTAACGTTGCTCTTTTTAGCTATGTAAATGTGTTTGAAAATTCATGAGTGTGTGTGTGTGTGTGTGTTTGATGAGGCGAGTGTTGACTAGCCTCGTCGAGCGTCAATATTGAGTATTGAAGGACCCAGACTGGCAGTAATCACCCGTGAACTCCTCTATTTGTTATAATGGCCAAGCGTCGCAGTCTCTCAATATATATATTTATATATATATATATATATATATATATATATATATATATATATATATATATATATATATATATATATATATATGCTGGACCAATAAGACTTTTTTGGTTTAAAGCGTGCTTTAAAGAAGTAATAATTAATTGGTGAACTTTAAAGAGAGAGTTTAATTTGTAAACATTTAAAGGAGTAATTTAGGAACTTTTGAGTCCAACAAAATGGACACATCGTGTTCGAGTCATGAAATAAAATGGTAATCTATTCATTGTTTAATATTCAACATTTCATGCCAAAAATTATAATAGCTTTATTTGCATTGCCAACTTACCTCGCTTATATTTGTAATTTTGGTTGATGTTTCCTGTTATATCATATAGGCCTCTTGTTAATGTGAACATGTAAGCCTACTGCCAAAGTGATCATGTAGGTCTACTATCATAATGAAAAATGTAGGCTTACTATCAAGATGAACAAGTAGGCTGTCAAGGTGAACATGCCGGCCTACTGTCAGGTTTAACAATGCAGGGTTACTATCAAGGTGAACAATGTAGGCTTAATATCAAGGTGAATATGTAAGCATATCACATAATCAAGCCTTCCACCTGAGAGACGGGTGATATTAGATGGGTTTAGATAAAAAGTCATATTGTTTTTCCTGAGGTATTTTACAAACACCGAACCATTTCTGATTGTTTTATCATCCCCTAACTTATTGTGTCTTGCGTTAAAGTCACTTATTATGATGGTTTCAGAGTTGCTATTGATGGAAGGAAGAGATGGCTCAATCATTCTGTCACATCTCACGTAGATGTTGCAGAGGAAGAAGGAGCCAGTCTCTGTGGATGTGAGATAATAGGTGACTTTTGATAATAGACTTTTGATAATAGGTGTCTTCACTCTTATGATTATCAATTTGTTTAACAACCAGACCACTTTTAACATATGTTCAGTATGCCTACATCATGAGGTCCTGCGTTCGAAAAAGATACGTATCCCGGGAGTCTAGGTGGTGTCTTGTGTAATGTGTTAAGACGTATATGGTTCTTGCAAGCAGACTACGTCAACATTATTGTTACCTACATACATAACAATATCAGCAAGTCTCTTGCGCACACTGCGCATATTCTAATACAGGAATGTGAAGGTCCTTGTTGCTGTTCTACTAGTCATCGTGGCCATTCTGCTTCCCAGTACGATCTCTAATTTTAGAGTTTATCATATTAACGACATTAAACAAGGTGATTAGTTCTTCCTTTACTGTTTGATACTGTGTATTCTTCCAGACATCTTGCCACTCTTTCAGTCAGGAGTTTGATCCTGCAGTCGTAGAATAATCATTTGAACTCTATGAATAACCTAGCCTACTAGCTTGCTCTATATTTTGCCTCGACTAACGTAAACGAATCTATAATGATATTAACAAAGTGACTTTCTACGAACCAGTAAATACTTTGCCTCGCCGTTCTTGGAGAAAATTAAGTAATTCTCTGCCTTGTTCGCCAGCGACCGTAATCCAGGATAAAAAATAAAATACAATTCCAAGTATGAACAAACTACTCGCTAAACAATGGAGTCTCGACAAAACTTTATATATATATATATATATATATATATATATATATATATATATATAAATATATATATATATATATAAACTTATATATATATATATATATATATATATATATATATTGGTAGCAGTCTTTCTTGTAAACATATGTTGTTGAATATGACCGAAAGGCGTAAGATAACGATTCTAATACGAATCTTCTCAATATTTCTTACGTTTTTCTTCACTGTCGAGGGTAATTTAAAAATTAACTCTGCAAAGTTCATTTTCACATTTTTATTTATGGCCTGACGCCCAAAAGCGTTTCGTAAGAGACTTCTCATTTTCAAAGACAATTTTTTTTTTATGAAACAGAATACATAAGAATTTGTCTTTGAAAATGTGAGAAGTCTCTTACGAAACGCTTGTAGGCGTCAGGCCATAAATAAAAATGTGAAAATGAACTTTGGAGAGTTATTTTTCCAATTACTCTTGACAGTGAAGAAAAACGTAAGAAATATTGAGATGATTCGTGTTAGAATCATTAATCTTCCCCTTGCGGTCATATTCAACAGTATATATATATATATATATATATATATATATATATATATATATATATATATATATATATATATATATATATATATATATATATTAGTATATTTTGGTAGCAGTCTTTCCTGTAGACATATATTATTAAATATGACCGAAAAAGATTAATAATGCATCCAATATAGAAGCATCAAGAAATATGGACCAATAGGCTTTCTACAAACACTTCTATTCAATATCCATTGTTTCGTGTTCTGTCTTGTGTTGATGAAATTAATACCCTATTAATACTCTTGTTCTGTCTTGTGTTGATGAAATTAATACCCTATTAATACCACATCTTGTTCAGTCTTGTGTTAATGCCACATCACCCCTTCCACCTCACTCAAATGTAGATATAAAATCAGAGATGCGTAAGTTCTATTCAGTTGTGTATTTGTGAACTAAAGTCTTTGAAAATGTAATAAGTTTTACGAAACGCGCTCGTGTCGCGTCAGACTAGAAATAAAAATGAATTTTGGAGAATAGATTTTTGATTTACCTCCAACAGTGAAGCGAAATGTACGAAAGATTGAGAAAATTCGTGTTAGAATTATTAATCTTACTTTTTCGGTCATATTTAATAATATATATATATATATATATATATATATATAAGCCAAGTTTTCCTGAATTTATATATTTTTTTATATTTTTTCTTATGAAATAATAAATCTGTCCATTTCATTATGCATAAGTTAATTTGTTAAAATTTGAGTTAAAACTAATGTAGATATATAAACGAACCTAACCAACCCTCCCTAACCTAACCTAACCTATCTTAACGTAACCTAAACTAACACAACTAAGCCAATAAATTATGATCTTAATATAAAATAATAATAATAATTCAAACAAACTATTTGGAAAAAATTTATTGAAAATAAAGAAAATCACCCGGCCTATTAGGCAAATCGGGCCTTGCATAGTAGGCCGAGAAGTGCGTTCTGGCTACTAGGTACGACATTATATATATATATATATATATATATATATATATATATATATATATATATATATATATATATATATAGAAGAAGGCAACACAATAGGGGCGATCAGAGTCATCACCAGTGAAGACACAGTTGCCACCAGGGATGCCCATACAGCACAAGCCCTGAGGGAAAAACACCCACCCAGAGCTCCTCGTGACGACAGTGTTCCCCTAGTCGGTGTCACCAGAGCAGAACCCCTGTGTGTGCTCGAATCCATGGTGCATAAAGCAGCTTTATCCTTCCCACCAGGAACAGCAGGTGGGTTCACAGGACTACGACCCAACCATATCAAACAAATGCTCAACCCTGCACTGGGAGACATTGCACAGGGCCTCCTGGTGGAACTAACTAGATTCGCCAACACATGTCTAGCTGGCAACATACCAGAGACCATACGGCCTCTCTTTTTTTGGCGCTACCCTCTGTGCCCTGAGGAAAAAAGATGGAGGAATCAGACCGATTGCTGTGGGAAATTCACTCCGGCGTCTCGTCGCTAAGGCTGCTGCTACAGCAGTTAGTCAGGCAGCAGCCGACATGCTGAAGCCAAAACAGCTTAGGTTTGGCATTCCCCAAGGGTGTGAGGCAGCGGCTCATGCAGCTAGAGCCTACATTGCCAACATTACGAATGAAAAAGCCCTGATAAAGCTGGACTTCAAAAATGCTTTCAATCTGGTTAGAAGGGATGCAGTACTCAGTGCAGTTCATCGCCTTTTTCCTTCCCTCTACCCGTTTGTAAACTCTTGCTACAGCAAGAATCTAACTCTGCATTTTGGGGAACATGAAATTGAATCACAAGAAGGTGTCCAACAGGGTGACCCCCTTGCTCCTTTTCTTTTCTGCCTAGTTATCAAGGAAGTCACCGATAACCTGTCCAGTGAGCTCAACATTTGGTTTTTGGACGATGGTACTCTAGCCGGCTCCCCAGCCTCACTCTTGGACGACATAAGAATAATTCAGGAGCAAGGAGCAAGCCTAGGCCTCACTCTGAACCCTTCCAAGTGCGAAATAACCTCCACCAACCAGCACATAATAGAGCAAATAAAGGTAGTTTTGCCTGACATTCATACAACCAACCCTGAGGACAGCACACTCCTAGGTGCTCCTCTTGGAAGGAATGCCATCGACGGGGTCCTTGGTAAGAAGATCACTGACCTGAAGAGGATGAACAAGAGGATTGAAGACTGGATTGAAGACATGCTCATGATGCACTTTACCTCATCACCAGATGCTTGTCCCTCCCCAGGCTGACCTACTTTCTAAGGTGTTCGCCATCTTTCAACAATATTAAATTAGAAGAGTACGACAGCTTGCTGAAACCAACACTAGAAAAAGCCCTCAATCTTTCCCTCAGCGACTTACAGTGGAAACAGGCCTCCCTTCCTGTCAGACTCGGGGGCCTTGGCGTGCGCACAGCAACACAAATTGCTGTACCAGCGTTCCTGTCCTCTTCAGTGGGGTCTGACAACTTGGTGAAGGAAATCCTACCTGAGCACCTAGTTCAACGGGCAGGGGTACATGATCCCAGCTTCACAGACTGCACAACCAAATGGGTCTCTCTCGCAGGACCAGCACCCCAACCACCGCCTTCTGAAGCCCATAAGCAATCCAGCTGGGATCGCCCCATTGCCGACCAAGAAGCTGCGACTTTGCTAGAAGCTGCGACAACACCACATGACACTGCCCGACTTAGAGCTGTAGCAGCTCCCCATGCAGGTGATTTCCTATTAGTAACCCCAATGTCAGCAACCGGCACCCGTCTCACACCGCAGGCCCTCCGAATTGCCGTGGCTCTCCGCCTCGCTGCCCCAATCCACACCGAATACAGGTGTATTTGCGGCGAGGCAGAGGCCGACAGATACGGACGGCATGGCCTTCTCTGCCAAAGGACAGGAGGATGGCATGCAAGACACGGCGAGGTCAATGACATTATTAAGAGAAGCCTTACCACAGCCGGTTGTCCAGCAGAGAGAGAGCCCCGTTACCTAATGTCCCGCAACTCTGATGAGCCTGTCGGTCGCCCAGACGGAATCACGGTGAACCCC
>NC_091168.1:29204709-29287209 GCF_040958095.1 Procambarus clarkii | reverse complement strand
AGGTACTGTAGCAGCCAATCTGCTGTACTTCAGGAGGTACTGTAGCAGACAATCTGCTGTACTTCAGGAGGTACTGTAGCAGACAATTTGCTGTACTTCAGGAGGTACTGTAGCAGACAATCTGCTGTACTTTAGGATGTACTGTAGCAGACAATTTGCTGTACTTCAGGAGGTACTGTAGCAGGACAATCTGCTGTACTTCAGGAGGTACTGTAGCAGACAAACTGCTGTACTTCAGGAGGTACTGTAGCACACAATCTGCTGTACTTTAGGAGGTACTGTAGCAGACAATCTCCACACGTCATCCCCCATCAACTCTCTCACTGCACTGAGCAAATTGCCATAGGTAGTCGGGCTCCACCACACCCCTTCGTTGCCTGTATACGATTAACCTCCCAAATCTAGACAAGTTGTTTCAATACGTACCATCTCCTGGTACCCTTCTGACAATTCACAAACATTACTATTGTTTATAGTTAATATAGTCAAACTAATGCACAGGATTTTTTCATACAGGTAGGCTGACACCCACACACACACCTCGATATTTACATGACCTCCAGATGGTAACATCACCATGTCCGGTCGTACTTAAATAATTTTGGATTTCTTGTCTATAATTTATACAATTATAATTTGCGTAAATTAAACTTACAATGGAATTAAGATCAACCACCAGAATCTCCTGAAGATTTTTAGCAATTTAATGTTAATTGTTATATGTATAGTTCACACCCTTAATCTATTAACTAAAATATCTACTTAGGCCTAACTTCCATAGGGTAAATCAGTTTACACAAATACGATATTGCAATAAAATAAGCAAATACGGATTCTACATAATTGTATATAAGGTGGCATTCAAATAAAATATAAAGCCTTCTGATAAATTTGAAAATTCTAATCACTCACGAAAATAAAAGAAATTGGCAAATACATTCCAACTGCTGCTATATTTTAAAATATAATTACACATGCATATAATGGTAATTAAACGCAAGCTATTTCATTAGAGCTTTGTTAAGACCTAAGAGCCCTCGACATTGTCATGTCTTTGAAGGGCATGACAATTGTCTATGTCTCCTATCTACCCTTAGTAGTTTAGCATCATCAGCAAACAAGCTCAAATAATTCAGTATTTCTTCTGGTAGATCATTTATGTAGACGATGAACATTACTGGTGCAAGAACTGAACCCTGTGGTACTCCGCTAGTGACACTCCTCCAGTCAGATACATTGTCTCTGATTACTGCCCTCATCTGTCTGTCAGAAAAGTTTTCAGCCATGCCAGCAGTCTCCCTGTCACCTCTTTAGCATGTTGTAGTTTCCAAAAAACATCTTGTGAGGGACTCTGTCAAAAGCCTTGTTTAAGTCCAGATAGACACAGTCAACCCAACCGTCTCTTTCCTGTAGAATTTCTGTGGCTCTTATCCTAAAATCTAAGTAGATTTGTTACACAGGATCTTTCTGTTCGAAAACCACACTGTCTGTATTATTATGTGATTACTCTTTTAGGTGATCTACCCATTTCATTTTAACTATTTTGTCTAGTGTTTTGGTCACTACACTTGTTAATGATACGGGTCTATATTTTAGAATGACTTCTCTGCTACAATTTTTGTAGACTGGAACTCGTTTGCCTGTCTTCAAATGTATGCTAAGACTCCAGTGGACAATACGTCACTTTCGCGAGCTTCTTCCATTTTCTAACACGGAAATTTTTGGCCGATCGAAATGCGACTTTCTTTGTAGCTTAGCTTTGATGTCCAAAGAGATTGGAAAGGATGGGGGAGAATGTTTCTTTGTAAGAAGACAGATTGCTCTACTCTCACGATGGAAAAAAAAAACTTTCTAACATCACTATGACTCAAGTTTCCACTTCCACTCATGACCACTTGTTCTGTTGGTATTCCGAGTGAACATTTCGTCTATTTCCACTGTCAATCCTCCTAAGTATTTTGTATGCTGTTATCATATCTCCCCCGCACCCTCCTTTTTTCTAACGTCGTCAGGTTCAGTTCCTTCAGTCGCTCTTCATACCCCATCCCATGCAACTCCTGCCTCGTCGCAAATTTATTAACCATTTGGAAGGTGGAATTGCGTGATTCCATCTTTTGGAAGCCTGTTTCTCCTGCTTTTGTATATCTATCTACTTTTGCTATTTTTATATACATTTTTTGTTAGATTTATATCTGACGCACTCGTCAGATGCAAGTTAGTATATTTCTTTTCTCTTTCTTCGTTTTTACTTGTATTAGGCTCGTAATATGGGTAGGCTACCTCCTAAGGTTTGAGAACAAGAGCGTATAATGAGACACTTAAAGGTTCTGGTTTCACTCTCATAGTGAGATAAGAAATTTCATTCTCCCTCACTGGGATGGATATTTGAGAACCGGTTAGATTTTTATTAGAACCGGCTTGTGGAGACGTCGCGGTTCATACTCCGGAAACTAGTTTAGGCTGAATTAGAATCATGGCTACGTCATTAGCGGGTACCGGCAGACCACTGGAACATTATCTAACACAGTGCACAGTTACAAACCCATTAAGATTGCAACTTAGATTGAACAGAGCAGAAGTTGTTAAACACATATGGCAAAATCTTACTGAAGCGACCTTACGAGTCCTAAATACTCATACTCCGCCCAAGTAAAACAGAAACAAGCAACACTTAGTGGGCCAGCCAGAGGCTTAGGGCCCGGGCAGTGGGCCAGCCAGAGGCTTAGGGCCCGGGCAGTGGGCCAGCCAGAGGCTTAGGGCCCGGGCAGTGGGCCAGCCAGAGGCTTAGGGCCCGGGCAGTGGGCCAGCCAGAGGCTTTGGGCTCGCACAGGAATATTCCTGTCAAACAAACAAAAATAGCGGGTTTCACACTCGGGTCGCTTGGCGGGTGTGTGTACAAGTGCCCTTCGTCCTGTTCCTCACACTTGCCCCTTGTAAACACCCGTCACACCTGGCTTCACATACTAACGTAGTGACGGGAAAGTCTTTCTGGTTCCAACCTCGATAGATAAGCATAGCGTTCTTATTGAGCCACATGGACCTGTCCCCTCCGGTTTGACTCTTTATGCTGGCTGGTTCAGCCGTGATGTGGTTCATATGAGGACAATGACCTCATAATTATGGTGCCAGAACAATAATGGATCAAGCAACTTTCTCCGCACAATCAATCGGCTTGATCCTCTCAATCCCTCAATCCTGTCAATCACGCCAGCGGGCCGCGGACTTAACACTTTTCAAAAACATTGCTCCCCCTAAAACGACCTTGTGGGAAAAATCACTTGAAGTAGCAATAACATTCTCGATTTTGCAACATTGCCTCTCGTAAATCCTCTGAATTTAATTAAACGTCTGGGAAGAAAGCGTTCCTTTCTATACTTCATCTCTCTCTCTCTCTCTCTCTCTCTCTCTCTCTCTCTCTCTCTCTCTCTCTCATTCTTTATCTTCTTGACAGTTTTCGCTGCCCAGTTTTCGATCACGGAATTAAAGGCGTTGTTTTTGTAGGCGGAGGAGGAGGAGGGGTGGGGGGGGGGGGTAAGTTGAATGTATGAACTCTGGGGGGGGGGGTAAGTTGAATGTATAAACTCTGGGGGGGGGGGGTACGTTGAACGTATGAACTCTGGGGGGGGGGTACGTTGAACGTATGAACTCTGGGGGGGGGGGTACGTTGAACGTATGAACTCTGGGGGGGGTACGTTGAACGTATAAACTCTGGGGGGGGGGTACGATGAACGTATAAACTCTGGGGGGGGGTACGTTGAACGTATAAACTCTGGGGGGGGTACGTTGAACGTATAAACTCTGGGGGGGTACGTTGAACGTATGAACTCTGGGGGGGGGTACGTTGAACGTATAAACTCTGGGGGGGGGGGTACGTTGAACGTATAAACTCTGGGGGGGGGTACGTTGAACGTATAAACTCTGGGGGGGGTACGTTGAACGTATAAACTCTGGGGGGGGGGGGGTACGTTGAACGTATAAACTCTGGGGGGGGTAAGTTGACCGTATAAACTCTGGGGGGGGGGGGTAAGTTGACCGTATGAACTCTGGGGGGGCGGTAAGTTGAACGTATAAACTCTGGGGGGGGGTACGTTGAACGTATAAACTCTGGGAGGGTACGTTGAACGTATAAACTCTGGGGGGGGGGGGGAAGTTGAACGTATAAACTCTGGGGGGGGGGTAAGTTGAACGTATGCACTCTGGGGGGGGGGGAGTACGTTGAACGTATGAACTCTCAGGTAATGTTGCCAACATTAACTTTGGTGTAAGTCAAGCACGGAAACATTCAGAAGTAAACAGAACTTGGCAACACTGAGAAGAACTCCGGTCCTTAACTGATGATGAACAACTTGACAAATATAATAAATGTATTTTGAAGACATGAACGGACTAAATTCCATTCCGTTCACCTTTTCTATCAGAACAAAATAAGAACAATTTAACCTTCTTTGGATATTCGTATTTAAAATAACAATAATATATAAAACTTGTGTGAATACAGTGACAGAATTTATTTGTGGATTTTATCTTTCAACTGAAGTTAAATGTCGACGTGTGTGATTTTTTTTCTATGTTTATCTGTCTTAGGAGGTGGAGTTCAGGCAGAAAGGACTGCTTGGCCAAGACGTTAGGTGCTGTAGCAAGCAACTCCAACAAGCAACTGCAGGCGGGAGCAATCCGCCAGGACTTCAACCTAGGCCTCGTAGCCTGGTGGATAGCGCGCAAGACTCGTAATTCTGTGGCGCGGGTTCGATTCCCGCACGAGGCAGAAACAAATGGGCAAAGTTTCTTTCACCCTGAATGCCCCTGTTACCTAGCAGCAAATAGGTACCTGGGAGTTAGTCAGCTGTCACGGGCTGCTTCCTGGGGGTGGAGGCCTGGTCGAGGACCGGGCCGCGGGGACACTAAAAAGCCCCGAAATCATCTCAAGATAACCTCAAGATAGGTTGAAATCCCATCCACTGTAGGTATTCACCTAGTTGTGCTTGCGGGGGGTTGAGCTCTGCTGTTTCGGCCCGCCTCTCAGCTGGCTGTCAATCAACTGTTACTAACTACTATTTTTTTCCATACACATACACCCCAGGAAGCAGCCCGTAACAGCTGACTAACTCCCAGGTACCTATTTACTGCTAGGTAACAGGAGGCATCAGGGGTGAAGGAAACTCTGCCCATTTGTTTTTCCGGCGGTGCCGGGGGATCGAACCCCGGGCCTTAGGTCCACGAGTCTAGAGCGCTGTCTGCTCAGCCACCACCTACCCGGTCGTTAGTTCCTTGCGTGACAAGGCAATTCGGGAGGTCTTGACACAAAGACCGTTCTCTATAACAGTCTCTATAACAATAACAAGTTTATTCAATAAAGAACTAAAAAACTACCACAACAATGATTTTATATTCCATTAATGTCTAAATAATCCTCTCTATATCTTAATATAAATATATATTAATGTCTATAATATACTCTATTGCTAATGTATAGCAACGAATCCTGTCAATTGCCGCGAGGTTGAATACTGAACTAACTGAACAATTCGGAGTGCTCATTGACAACGCAACATTACAATCAAAATTGACTTGCAGCCTTCTGCGATAGAAAATCTATAATCACAATTTGCTAAGACAACTCTTGCAATGAGAGTGTAACAATTAAGCAGTTATATAACACAAGTAACCTCCTATCAATTGTACATCAACACGTCTCTCAAGACACAATCAAACAATAGAATCAGTTACACTAATTGATCAAGAATGACTAATTACTTTAATTGTTAACAGCAGTCAGCAACAATTAGATTACGTTATATTCCATTACAGGAAATGTATATGTTTAATCTCTCAGAATGTTTGGTAATATGTTTAGTGTTTGTGATGTGTGTGTCTATGTATGTATTAACACGATGTACTGAACGGGGTGAGGATAGCTTGAGCTACCTCATCCCTTTGTGTGTATTTTACCTCAATAAACTTATTTCAATTTCAATTAGATTACGTTAAACACAATCGTGTCTCTCGGACACTCAACTGTCAACACGCTAACTCGATCGCCCTTAATTACATCACACTTGACCTATCAAGCATTTAGTGAGTAATTACTAATTAGTGTCAAACGGACAGCTAATTAAACCACAATGAGTTATGTTAACCCCAATGTCACTCTATCGATAGTTTCTCTCAAGTCTGTCAAATATAATGAGAGATAATTACCCTCGTTAACCTGAGCAATTAACTACCTCATGGACAGATAATTAACTCTACACGTTTGTTACACTCCACACTGCCTAAGCACTTGTCAACAATACACTTGTGAATTCACGAGGTGTTAATTACCCTTAATTAACTTTGAGTGCTTAATCAAGTGTCCCACAGACGGATATATTTAATCCAACGAATTATGCCAGCCCAAATGACTTTCGCCCTCCCGACAGTCAGTCAAAACCCTATGACGTTAATTACCCTAATTAACTTGAGCCACTAATTGGCTGTCCCACGCCAATTAGTGGGACAGTCTAGAGCAAATTTCGTTAACACAACTACTGTCACTCTTCCTAGTTCCTCACCATTGTGTGAATTCACTTATGTGATGCTAATGACACTAATTAGCTAGTGATCAATTAGCTGTCCCATGGACAGATAATTACCCCCAACGTATTAAGCTAATCTCAAGACTGTCTCAACACGACATTTCCCTCGTCAGGCAATGTGTTACCCCCCCCTAGGTGTAGTTAATTACCCCTCAATTAACTCTCTGAATCCTTCATTTGTCCCACAATTAAAGATTACACCCAAGGTCTTGTACTGACAAGTAACACTACACAGTACACTTTTGCAGAAACTTGCAGTGAATGACACTTGGTACACTTTGCAGCCCACTGCAATGTAAGACACTCACTCATATTGTGAATGTGTGTAAATAACATTGTAAATAAAATATATGTTCACTGCCCCAAAAAAATCATACAGCACACTTTGTATACATAAAAGCATTGGCACAATTATTACAGTAAACAACACTGGGGAATCTTCCCCTTTGTAAATACCTTCACCGTACACTACACTGCCGGGTACTGGTTTTCTCCTGGAAAGATATCCCATGTGTGGAATACAGAGCATGCAACACCCACTCAACACTGTGCTCCATATTGGAAAATATACAACAAGGACGGTAATTAGCCGTCGGAAACACACGGCAGTTCCTTGACTAAGCTAAATTGTGTTCCAGGTATAATAATTACGGAGTTGCGTGGTGACCACCGGCCAGGTCGGACGCTCCTGAGGTCTCTCCGCACTGGCTAGTGTTTACGTTGGGTGATTGCTTGTTTGCCCTGCTGGTGGTGGTTTGCCACTGACAGGGTGACGTTTCCCTTCGCCATGGGGTCATCTCGCCCTCCAGTGCAGAGGACATTGTCGGCTGGTCTAGCGTTTACGGTGCCGGTGGACCATCCATTGGTTGGTGTCGCCCTGGTGGACGTGCTTCATGTGCAGCTGTCGGACCTGGTGGGCGTCCAGCTGCTTCAGGGCAACCGTGCTGTGGTAAAGTTCCGCCTCCAGGCTGCCTTTCAGGTGTTTCTCGAGCGTTGTGAGGGGCGTGTTTACCCACTCCCTGATTCAGCTGGCTCAGTTAAGGTGGTGAATCTTAGTGTCACCTTGACGTCTGTGGCGGTGCATGGTGCCCCCTTCGAATTTCAGGACGACTTTTTAACCTCCTGTTTTGAGCGATTTGGGACCGTGTTAAGTGTTCGTTGGAACAAGGTCGTTGCCGGGCACTGTGTTGGTATGCTTGACGGCTCCCGCACCCTGACGATGTCGCTGAAGTGTAGTGTACCGTCGTCGATGTCCGTGTTGGGTTACACGCTCCGCTGCTTGTACCGGGGTCAACCGCGCACCTGTTATCGGTGTGGTCACGAGGGTCACCTGGCTGCGGCGTGCGACGTGGGTGCAACTGGTCGGGTGCATGTTTTTCGTGCAGAGGATTTCCCGCCCTTGTTACGTTCGGACGGTTCTGAGGACGGAGTAGGTGCTGTGCCTGAGGCGCCTGATTGCCTGTCTGCTGCTCCGCCTGTTGAGGCGAGTTCTACGGCGACACGTCAGGTGACTGCTATGGCCCCTGGGGTTGTTGAGCCGGTGTGTGTGGGTGTCGGGCCGTCGCCTGAGCTGCGTGTCGTGAAGGATGTCTCGGTGGAGGTCCATGTCCCGCCCCCGCCTGTGGATGTGATACCGGCTCCCGGGGACGCGGGTTCTGCTGTTTTAGAGGGGGTGCTTCGGCAAGGGGAGGTGCCTGCCGTGTCTGTGTGTGTTGGTGAGTGTAGTTCTGCTCTTTCCGTCCCTTTGCAGAAGCGTGCGCGTCGGTGTTCTGAGGCTGTTTCCCTGGATGATGTGGACAGTGTGGGTGATGTGGCCTCTGTGGACTCTTCGGACGGTGCGGGTGTGGCCTGTGTGGATGTAAAGATGGTGGCCGTGCCTGCGGCGGGGCCTGCTGGGCGTGGTGTGGTGAGGCCTGTCTCGAAGCGTTCACGGCGGGCTCGGAGTGTGTCTCCCCTTCGTGGTGTGCCTTGGGAGGAGGTGGGGGAGTATGGTAATCTGGCGCCCCCCGCCGAGAATGGTGGTGCTGTGAGGGGCTCCGACGTTGCTACCTGTGCCTCTCCTCCTGCGTCTCCTGCTGTTGGATCTCCGCAGTGGGGGGTTGTCCCTGCTGATCGGGACCTCGTCGTGATGTTGCGGAAAGATGTGCGCCAGAGGGCCTCGGCTCCTGTGCCAGGTGGTGGGGTCGGTGCCGCGCCTGCGTCCCCTGCTGTATCCCCTCCTTCCTTGCTCCAGTCTGGGGATTGCCTAGTCCCGTCTGCTGGGGTCGTGCCCTGTGAGGGTCCGGAGTTGGGCCCTTATCGGGATGCCCGGGTGCTTCCGATCCCGTGGTGCTCGTCCACTGTCTGGGTGTCGCGGGTGAAGGAGTTTGTGTATAGGGTGCCGGATAGGATGTCTCAGCCGAGGGCGCCGCCTGGTGGCCGGCTGCCCGCTGACCTGCGGGTGATATGGGAAGCGTACTGCTTGCGCTTTCCGATACACAAGTTTCCGGAGAAGTATTAGTTCCCGTCTTGCGCACGCTGCTAAGCCGTGCATGGATCAGCTGCCACCGTGATCACGACGCCCCGCCCCCCGGTGCGGGGAGTCTCCCTCTAACGTTCGCCTCTGTTTTCGTCGCCACTCCTCTCTCTACGGCCCATCACATCTACCGCTTTTGACTTTCTTCTCCTCCTGACCGTCAACGCGTCTCCTTACATCTGTCCTGGTGCAGTCATCGGGAGGGTTACCCCTTCATGCAAACTGCGCCTATTCTCAAGAAGAAGAAGATAATAATTACACACTTTATTACGACCTTACACACAGTCGAGCCCTCCCACGGACTGGTTGACGTTAATCACAGTATAATCTCGCGCTTCTGCACTTCCGAATCGCCTGCAAGGTGGATAATGCTTAAACGGAACACTGACTTGAGGTCAGTTCCTGAAATTTCATACACCAAATGAATGAAATGTATAAAAGTACCAAAATAAGGTATTCACTCTCCCGGGCCGGCCTCCACAATCGTACAACACACTCACACGACATACTGTCGAGCTGGAGATAGCCTCACGTCCCTCACGTGGCTAACACAGAGCTATGGCTAACACGGCGTCTTGGCACACAACCCGTCCTCGACTCCATTATATTCAGGTCCATTACATTCAGCGGTCAACCCCACAGACGCATTCATATATTTTAACATGCTGTTCATTCAAAACGGGAATTTTCTCAAGTATAAATTAATATTATAATATATTAGCATATTGTGTATAAATAGGCATAGGATAGGTTAGGTTAGGTGTTTAGGTTGTGTTGGCGATTATTTGTATTTGTAGTACGTGGGTGAAGCATTTATAGCGTTGTGATTCGAACAAAATTCGTCAGTGAAGCACTTGTTCCGGATATGTTCGAACGTCAGCAGTTGTGAGTCGTGTGTAAACCGCTTTTCATTCATAAACAAGGGGTTTGGCGGGTGCATAGAATCACTTTTGGATCTTTGTTTGGAGGACGGGCTGGATGCACCTGTCGAGAACGACACCGTTCAGAATGGTTTGGCGGGTAAAACGAGAGACGGCGTCCGGGGGGGGGGGGGGTCCCCGTCAGTACTCAAATTCACCAATCAGGTGACAGCCCGCCATGCAACCTACTGGAGATACAAGTCTCAACCAATCACAAGGCTTGGTGCCTGGTGACGTCACGGCGTGGAGGCCTGGTGGTGAGGTAGTGGCCAAGACCGTTGGCCAACTACCACAACAAATCCCCCCACACACCCCCCTCTCCACTGGCTACACAACTCACATGAAACATACTCATGGCTATACCTTTCGTTACAGACAAGCCACAGCGACCCCTGTAGTAGCACCGGAAGGATCTTTTCAAGAGCTGTCCATAGACACCCATCAAGCTTGTGGAGGTCAAGTATTTCCAAAAAGTGTGGCCCGGTGCACTCTGAAACACCCGTGTGTGCACTGGCTCTTTCCCGCTTTGTCCACACACACACACACACAAGTGCACAAGCTGGGGTAATACATTCCCTCACACAAAGCATATTTTGTTATAAATGGGAGGACTCTTTGGGGGGAAAGGAGGAAAAGATAATATTTTGCACGTCGTAGGAACCAAGAACGCCATCGAAGGGGCGACCAAAATAATTAACTAGGAGCGAAGATATTCATAAGGCTTTACATTAAACTTTTACATCACAACTATATTTTATGTCTCTCTCTCTCTCTCTCTCTCTCTTTTTCTTTCTTTCTTTCTTTCTTTTTCTCCTTTTATTTATTTTTCTCCCTTTATTTATTTCTCCCTTTCTTTTCTCCTTTCTTTCTTTCTCCCTTTATCTTTGTCTCCCTCTTTCTCTCTTTCCCTTGTTGTCTTTCTTTTTTGCCTTTCTTTCTCTTTCTCTCTTTCTCTTTATCTCTTTCTTTCTCTTTCTCTATTTCTTTCTTTCTCTTTTTATCTCTCGTTTTCTTTCTTTTTTATTTTTCTCGTTTTCTCTCTCTTTCTTTCTTTCTCTCTGTCTCTGTCTCTCTCTCTCTGTCTTTCTCTCTGTCTCTGTCTCTCTCTCTCTGTCTTTCTCTCTGTCTCTGTCTCTCTCTCTCTCTGTCTTTCTCTCTGTCTCTGTCTCTCTCTCTCTGTCTTTCTCTCTCTCTCTGTCTTTCTCTCTCTCTCTGTCTCTCTCTCTCTCTGTCTTTCTCTCTGTCTCTGTCTCTCTCTCTCTGTCTCTCTCTCTCTCTCTCTCTCTCTCTCTCTCTCTCTCTCTCTCTCTCTCTCTCTCTCTCTCTCTCTCTCTCTCTCTCTCTCTCTCTCGTGTTATCGATTTATCTAAATTCCCTTAACCTATTTGCACTTTATCTCTCACCTCTAGTAAGCAATAAATTGAATATAGACAGCATCCACTAGGAGATAATGCCTGAAGATTCAGGGCCCATTGATAAGCCTGTTACCCGCGAGTCTATTATCCATTCACTGGGAAATGGGCTGAATATCACAAGAAAAAAATGGAGGCATATAAAGTAGACGTTGGAGGGTAACGAAGCAATCTTCAACAGCTCTCGGCGAGTTAATTCTGAGAATTCATTCGCAGGAGCAAGGAATGAATTCCGAGACACGATCTCATTTCCATCAAAGTTTGGTATTTCGTGCTAGCCGTGTTAATTAGTTTTGAGACTTGCGGACGGAGGGTTCGGCCGGTGATGAGATGTGTGTGTGTGTGTGTGTGTGTGTGTGTGTGTGTGTGTGTGTGTGTGTGTGTGTGTGTGTGTGTGTGTGTGTGTGTGGTGGAGCGAGCTGTCTCGCTATCCGGTGTCTGAGCCTTTGGTGGTGTGAGTCTCCGTGCTGGTGGTGGTAATTCGATACCTCGAAGTCGATGTTCTGAGCGCTTAATTCTCCTCACCAGGGGTGAGGGAGATTCCAGGGGTGAGGGTGATACCAGGGGTGAGGGTGATACCAGGGGTGAGGGAGATTCCAGGGGTGAGGGTGATACCAGGGGTGAGGGAGATATCAGGGGTGAGGGTGATACCAGGGGTGAGGGAGATATCAGGGGTGAGGGTGATACCAGGGGTGAGGGTGATACCAGGGGTGAGGGTGATACCAGGGGTGAGGGTGATACCAGGGGTGAGGGTGATACCAGGGGTGAGGGTGATGCTATTGGTGAACAAAATATGATAAAGTAGGTATATAAATCCAGCCCGTCCTCGTGAACAAGGGGGGCCACAGTAGCTCGTTGGTCCAGTCGCCACTCGCCCTGTTTATGTAAGGAAAAAAATCATTTTAACCCGACTCCCAACTTCTTACGTTCGAACTTTTCTTGAGCAGTGCTTAACCTCTCCCCCCCCCCCCTCCCTTTTTTCCTGTGTTCGAATCTCACCTCTCTTAATACTCCTCTCCACCTGCTGCGTATACCAGTAATAACCACTCCACACTAAACACACTTACCGTATCCTAGGTTTAATTACTCTTGAAAAACATAATATTGGGTAATATTATTTTATATTGGAGTAAATAGCTTTTTGATTATACAGTATGATTAAATTGGCGAGTGTACGGCTCGTCCGCGACACCAGGACGCTCATGGCCTGAGGAGGACTTTTTAAATTATCAAAACAGTCAAATACTGACTTATTAAAATACATTTAAGCCAATAATTTGACTTCTAACCAATAGTGACCGACTCGAAAGCCGCGTCGGTCACTATCAGCCTACTGTAAAACATTCCCTAATTTATTTATTTATTTATATATATATACAAGAAGGTACATTGGGATTGTGAGGATACATAGCATAGTAATTACATTCTTGTAAAGCCACTAGTACGCGCAGCGTTTCGGGCAGTATCTAGTATCGTTTCTAATCACTGTAACCAGAATACCTTGCTAATACCCCCTAACTAGACCTATCCAAAAACCCACAAAGAGCTATGATATTGATATATTATATGTGTATTATTATTATTAGTTAGATTCATTCTGTCTGTCGACTTAGTGACCAATATAGAAATGTTCCTATTACTACCGATTTAGATTTCAGCATATCTGTCTGTCTCCCTTTGTCTCAACACATTACATGAGACATGTTGTTGTTGTTGTTTTAGCTACTCAGAACAAAATGTCCATGTAGCACGGGATATGGTGAGCCCGTCGAATTGAGACGATTGATTGATTGATGAAGATTAAGCCACCCAAGAGGTGGCACGGGCATGAATAGCCCGTAAGTGGTGGCCCTTTCGAGCCATTACCAGTATCAAAAGATGATACTGGAGATCTGTGGAGGCGCAACTGCACCCTGCGTGACGGGAGATGTCTCCCGGACCAAGTGGTGACCAAATGGTGCGAATTGAGACAGTTCTTGGGGGTTGTTATAAGCGCTGTGGTCACTGGCAAGACGTGAGACGCAGAAGCGGGAGCAGGGTATGGTGTCCAGCGAGCCGAATTCAAGGGTTTTTTAAAAAGAGGTTGTGAAAGGGAAGTTGTAAATGAATTAATTTTTAATGTCCTTACTATATATATACTTTTTTCCCCTCCTTGTGAGCCCTCCTGATTCTCCTTTTCCTTCAATTCCTTATCTTGCTTTTCCTCGTCTCCTGCTTTATCGCCTCTTCTTCCTCCTGTTTATCCTACTCCTCATTCTTATTCCTCGTCACACTCCTTCTCTCTCCCCCGTTCACTCCGCCAGTTTTAAGCCCATTAATCTTCAATTTACCTCCATTTTGTTCTACTGAGTGTTTGGTATTTGTTATATGTTAAATATTTATGTGGATTTGTTACATATTGAAGTTTGAGACATTTGTCTGTTCGTACTTTCTCATAGAGTCATGTGCGAAATACCTAGTGTGTTTTCCCTAGAGTTTTTAGTGAATGTTTCCCTAGAGTTTTTAGTGAATGTTTCCCTAGAGTTTTTAGTGAATGTTTCCCTAGAGTTTTTAGTGAATGTAACACTATATTTTCTGAGAGACCGCCCCATAGAGGTTCTTTCAGTGCCTCTTAATAATACATTTGCCGAGAGAGATATAGATAGATATAATAGAGATATAGATAGATATAATAGAGATATAGATAGATATAGATAAATATAATAGAGATATAGATAAATATAATAGAGATATAGATAGATATAATACAGATATAGATAGATATAATACTTTAATGCAGTTACAAGCTGGACATTGGTCGACCAAGCAAGGCGAAGCTCCCACGCAAAGGGGGGGGGGGACAGTAGAAGCTGCTTCAATCCTTTGTTGGTGAAAATAAATCTAGTTTCGAATTGTATAAATCCGCTTTAGTTACACAAAGTGTATAAATCCACTACGTGACAGAATACAATATTGAATATTTGGTACATTTTGAATGGCCATAAGATATTTACATGTTTTTTTTTCCCCTCCCTTGTCTTTCACTTTAATTAGGGCATGTTGCGAGGTATTGCATTTACAGTTTAATTCCGATTTGGGCTGCAACCTCTGTGGGGCTTTGATCTCCATGCTGGGAATAAAATGTTACCTCCTGTGTGGTGTTCACCTTGATGTTCATTATATTCACCTGTTGTAGGGTGTTCACCTTGGTATAATATATATATATATATATATATATATATATATATATATATATATATATATATATATATATATATATATATATTATACCATATATATATATATATATATATATATATGGTATAATATATATATATATGGTATAATATATATATATATATATATATATATATATATATATATATATATATATATATATATATATATATATATATATATATATATCACTGTTGTATGCCCAGGACTGAACACAACAAAGATTGGTTATAGGTAATATAGGAGGTTATAAACAGGAGAGATTATAGGTAATGTAGCAAGGAGTTAGCATTGACGGGAACTGGATGAGAGGCGGGGGTAGGGTAGGGGAGAAGATAACTGGTGAGGGGGGGATAGGAGGAGAGAGAGAGGGAAGGGATGGCTGGGGAACCGGAACTAGGCGACAGGTCCCCACCACCCCTCCTCACCACCACCACCCACCCCCCCCCCCCCCCCCCGCTGGCTGTGTTGGGGGCCACAAATGGCTTCATCTCCGTCGTCGTGTACCGCCCAACCATCCCCCACTCCCCCCCACCCTTCCCCCCCAACCTCCAAAAAAAATATATATCCAACTTAATCTTGTTCCATCCAAAGTTTTCGCACTTTTGTTTATGTATTGTATATATATATATATATTTTTTAAATTTTTTTCTGTGCTAAAACTCGTTATTCATCTTTTTTTTCCCATTTTTTATTTATTTAAATAAAAAATTTGCCTGTCTTCTCTTCCTTATCACGTTTTCAATTTTTCTTTGTCATATTCCCTTTTCGTATCTTTCATTTATACAGAACTTCGATTTCAATTTAGAATTATAAAAAAAATACAAAAATCAATCAAAAGTAGTCATTTGACCATTATTTAATTTCATGTTGAGAGAGAGAAAGAGAGAGAGAGAGAGAGAGAGAGAGAGAGAGAGAGAGAGAGAGAGAGAGACACAGAGACAGAGACACAGAGACAGAGACACAGAGACAGAGAAAGACAGAGAAAGACAGAGAGAGACAGAGACAGAGACAGGCTGACAGACATACCGAGAGAAAGCGTAAATTAAGAAATAACAAGGAGCGAAGAGAACGCCAGGAAGAGGAGAACCATACGCGAAAGAAGAAAGAGAAGCAGAGGGAGAAACAAAGGAGAAAACCGAGATAAGGATTGAAGAATAGAGGAGGCAAGTGAGGGGAGAGAGAGAGAGAGAGAGAGAGAGAGTGGAAATTGAGAAGAGAAACTCGGCAAGAAGGATGATAAACAAAGGGAAGGCGTAATGCAAAAAAAAAAAGAGAATGGAAAGAGGGGGAAACGAGAAACAGGAGAGCATATAAATAAAGAAGGGAAGGGAGAAGGAGCAGATAAGAGAGAGGGGTGAAGAGAAGAGGAATTATTTGATAAGGGAAAGATAGACAGCCAGGCAGGGCGGCCTGAAAATGATGAGAAATTTGTTGATGACACAAGGGGTGAGGGAGATACCAGGGGTGAGGGTGATACCAGGGGTGAGGGAGATACCAGGGGTGAGGGTGATACCAGGAGTGAGGGTGATACCAGGGGTGAGGGAGATACCAGGGGGTGAGGAAGATACCAGGGGTGAGGGTGATACTAGGGGTGAGGGAGATACCAGGGGTGAGGGAGATACCAGGGGGTGAGGGAGATACCAGGGGTGAGGGAGATACCAGGGGTGAGGGAGATACCAGGGGTGAGGGTGATACCAGGGGTGAGGGTGATACCAGGGGTGAGGGAGATACCAGGGGTGAGGGAGATACCAGGGGTGAGGAAGATACCAGGGGTGAGGGTGATACCAGGGGTGAGGGAGATACCAGGGGTGAGGGTGATACTAGGGGTGAGGGAGATACCAGGGGTGAGGGAGATACCAGGGGGTGAGGGAGATACCAGGGGTGAGGGAGATACCAGGGGTGAGGGAGATACCAGGGGTGAGGGTGATACCAGGGGTGAGGGTGATACCAGGGGTGAGGGAGATACCAGGGGTGAGGGTGATACCAGGGGTGAGGGAGATACCAGGGGGTGAGGGTGATACCAAGGGTGAAAGTGATACCAGGGGTGAGGGAGATACCAGGGGGTGAGGGAGATACCAGGGGGTGAGGGAGATACCAGCGGTGAGGGTGATACCAGGGGTGAGGGAGATACCAGGGGTGAGGGTGATACCAGGGGTGAGGGAGATACCAGGGGTGAAGGTGATGCTATTGGTGAACATAATATCGGTCAACATACTATGGGTGAAGATATAATATTAGATAATCCCACACAAGCTGTATATATGGTGTCTGCCTCCGCTCTGTCCCTTCTTAGTGCATTCCATCTGTTTACAATCCTGACGCTGAAAAATAAAACGTCCTTGTAATGTTTCTGTGCTTAATGCTGAGTACATAATGTGTGTCCCCTGGTTTGGGTACTTCCCCCTGCTAAATAGTGCCCTTGTTTGCCCTCTCTAGATGATACTAGAGTGAAGATGATACTAGAGAATGAAAGTGAACCTAGAGGTAAGGATACTAGATGCGAAAGTGATACTAGGATACGAATATGATTCTAGGAGTAACACTACTAGGGGGGCGAATATGATACTAGGAGCAAAGGTGATACTAGGAGTGAAGGTTATACACTATGGGCGAAGGTGATACTATGGGTGAGCAAGCGATGAGTCACAATAACGTGGCTGAAGTATGTTCATCAAACCACACACTAGAAAGTGAAGGGACGACGACGTTTCGGTCCGTCCTGGACCATTCTCAAGTCAATTGTGATACCTCCCCCCTCCCCCCCCCATGGGCGAATGATGCTAAAGGGGGGGGCGGTAATATAACTACAGGACTGAATATAAAACTTGGGGAAAGATAAGATAATTATCAGGAGAAAGCGCCAAGCCATTAGACTATATAACACTTGGAACGGGTCAGGATAAGGATTTGGGGTGGGACGGAGGGGGGAGGAATGGTGCCCAATCACTTGTGGATGATCGGGGATTGAACTCGAATGTTTATCAGCTCCCCCCCCCTTTCCCTTCGTGTGCTGTTGTGTCTCCTGGGGTCCCTTCTCTCTTTCCCATCTTCATCACATTACACTTGGGAATAAAGTCTAGGAACCATTTGTCTGTCCACTCTGTGAAATTTTTTCCAATAACGTTCTGCAGTCGCCCTCCTCCTCCGATTGTGGTGAGAATATTGTGGTGGGAAATAATACTAAGGGGGTGGTTATACTAGGGGGGGTGATGGTGGTTCTAGGGGTTCAGCCAGCGGCGACCACGTCCGTGGCGAGCACGTCCGTGGCGAGCACGTCCGTGGCGAGCACGGGAGCGTTTCGATGCCAAGTGATTGTTTAAGCTGTGACCTGTTGGTCTCCAGCTGTCAACGGTGGACGCGGCAGCTGGTCGTAGCAGGGGCAGCTGGTAGTGGCGGGCGATACAATCAACAGTTTACTGCTTATATTTCCTCTCTTGTTGCGACAGTTGCAACCTGAAGCCCGAGACCCGCTTCATGCAGTGTTGCACAACGATTTTACCGTCTTCTGATGATGGCTTTGCCCGCTGTCCTCTCCTGCAGGACAGGAACCTACTAGTTTCCGCGGGAATATCATCCGTTCGGCTAATCTGTTTACAATCTGGTCTCCAAATACTGCTGCGTGAACAAGGGCGAACAGTTTAGTATTGGGGCTCAGTCTTCTTCGGGTGTGTGGGGGGGGGGGTGTACTCACCTAGTTGTGCTTGCGGGGGTTGAGCTCTGGCTCTTTGGTCCCGCCTCGCAACTGTCAATCAACTGGTGTACAGGTTCCTGAGCCTACTGGGCTCTGTTAAATCTACATTTGAAACTGTGTATGGAGTCAGCCTCCACCACATCACTTCCTAGTGCATTCCATTTGTTAACTACTCTGACACTGAAAAAGTTCTTTCTAATGTCTCTGTGGCTCATTTGGGTACTCAGCTTCCACCTGTGTCCCCTTGTTCGTGTACCACCCGTGATAAATAATCCATCCTTGTCAACCCTGTCAATTCCCCTGAGAATTTTATATGTGGTGATCATGTCTCCCCCGGGCTCTTTTGTCTTCCAGCGATGTTAGGTACAGTTCCCTCAGCCTTTCCTCATAACTCATGTCTCTTAGTTATAGGACTAGCCTAGTGGCATTCCTCTGAACTTTTTCCAGCTTCGTCTTGTGCTTGACAAGGTACGAGCTCCATGCTGGGGCCGCATACTCCAGGATTGGTCTTACATACGTGGTATACAAGGTTCTGAAGGTTCCTGAAGACGGTTCTGATGTTAGCCAGCCTCGCATATGCCGCCGATGTTATTCTTTAGATGTGGGTTTCAGGAGACAGGTTTGGCATGATATCATCTCCTAGATCTTTCTCTTTGTCCGTTTCGTGAAGGACTTCATCCCCCATTCGGTATCCAGTGTTTGGCCTCCTATTTCCTCCTCCTAGTTTCATTACCTTACACTTACTTTTTTTTAACTTTAGCAGTCATTTGTTTGACCATTCCTTCATTTTGTTGAGGTCATCTTGTAGCCTCATACTATCTTCCTCTGTGAGGTCATCTTGTAGCCTCATACTATCTTCCTCTGTGAGGTCATCTTGTAGCCTCATACTATCTTCCTCTGTGAGGTCATCTTGTAGCCTCATACTATCTTCCTCTGTCTTAATCCTCCTCATAATTTTGCATCATCAGCAAACATTGAGAGGAACGATTCTATTCCCTCTGGGAGATCCTTTACATATATCAGTTGCTTCAAGAACTGACCCCTGAGAAACGCCACTGGTGACGCCTCGCCACTCCCCTGGAAACACAGACCGAAACTGTCTCTATTTTCCGCTTGTTACAACTTGTAATAAAGTTGTTACATCTTGGCTTAACGTGTTTATGACGTATTAGAACGTTGTTACAACTTGCTATATTGGTTGTTATAACTGGTTAGGAGGTGTTAAAACTTGTTTGAACGTTGTACCAACGTCGTAGTTTCGGTGTGTGTTTGGAGGGCTGAGACCTCATCCCTCACATCGTGTTCCATCCGTGCTAAAGTGTTTGTCTTTGTTAACCCTGTCATTTCCCCTGAGAATTGTGTAGGTGGTTATCATGTCTCCCCTTACTCTTCTGTCTTCCAGGGACGTAAGGTTTAGCTCTTGTAGCCTTTCCTCGTAGCTCATTCCTCTCAACTCTGGGACTAGTCTGGTCGCATACCTCTGAATCTTTTCTAACTTTGTTTTGTGTTTAACTAGGGGTAGCATGACAGCTGAGTGGACAGCGCTTCGCATTCGTAGTCCTGAGGTTCCGGGTTCAATCCCCGGCAGAGGCGGAAACAAATGGGCAGAGTTTCTTCCACCCTGATGCCCCTGTTACCTAGCAGTAAATAGGTCCCTGGGAGTTAGACAGCTGCTACGGTCTGCTTCCTGAGGTTTTGTGTAACAAAAAGGAGGCCTGGTCGAGGACCGGGCCGCGAGGATGCTAAGCCCCGAAATCATCTCAAGATAACCTCAAGATGTATGGACTCCAGGCTGAAGCTGCATACTCCAGGATTGGTCTGACCAATTGGATTGGTCAGACACACACACACCAATTGTGTGTGTGTCTGACCACACACACACACACACACACACCAATTGTGTGTGTGTGTGTGTGTGTGTGTGTGTGTGCACTCACTTATTGTGCCTGTAGGGTCGAACACAAGCTCTTGGAGCCCCACTTTTCTATCCTCTGGTTGACTAATACAATAACCTCTAACTCCATTTCCCTATCATATCTACTTTTAAAATTGTGAATAAAGTTTGTCCCTATAACCTTAAACTCATTTCAAAATCCCCACTACTCTTACACTAAATGAAAAAACTCTCTAACATCTGTTAGAAAATCTCTCGCTTCCACCCCTTGTCCCTTTGTTCAGTTGTTCATCGTGAATATTTTAGCTTTTTTTGCACTTTTGTTCCTCTCCTTAAATATTTTATGCGTCTGCATTGTGCCCCCCCCCCCCGCCCCCCGCCCTCCGTGGGGATGTGCGTTTTATTCATAATAGATGAACGGACGCAGCAGGTGGAAGAAAATGCTGCCCAAATGCCTCCGACAAGCTACGTGAATTGAACCGGCGATCCTCGATTGAGAGTCGATGGGTGACTAGCCCACTGCGTTGCTTAACACCCCCTTCCCCCTCTGTCTGTCTGTGTCTGTGTCTGTCTGTCTTTCTCTTTCTGTCTCTGTCTCTCTGTCTGTTTCTCTATGTCTCTGTCTGTCTCTATCTCTCTCTGTCTGTCTGTCTCTCTCTCTCTGTCTGTCTCTCTATGTCTCTCTCTCTCCCTGTCTCTCAGCATCATATAGCGTCTCCAGGGGCCACCGCCCCCTCCCCGGTTAATACACCAAGACGGCTCACAGCCAGCTCCCAAGTGTGAGATTAAAATTGCATTTATTGCCAGCGCGGCGTTATCGGTCACATCCTGCGAGAGCCTTAAACTTTCCCGCCTTACATTAAACATGGCGCCTGTCATCACTCTCCTCCAGTTCCGGCTTACGGCCTTAACAATACTCTCACGGAAATTACGCCCTCAGGCGGAAATATTGACGGAGTGAGTGAGTGAGTTCTTCCTTCTTAGGCTATTGTCAAATATTCCTTTCATATTAATTTAATTGTTGCAAAAAAAAATGTACTTAATGCCTAACTAAAGTAAATTTCTACTGATATTATATAATAATTAAATCGTTTAAATTTGTAAATATCGTGATATTTATCAACAAAAATTCCTGATAAGATACAGTGAAAAAGACTAAAAATTCTACCTTAATTGTTGCAAAAAAATGTACTTAAGTACTGCCTAACTAAGGTAAATTTCTACTGATATTATATAATAACTAAATCGTTTAAATTTGTAAATATCGTGATATTTATCAACAAAAATTCCCGTTTAGATACAGTGGAAAAGACTTAAAATTCTGTCTTTATCGGCACGTTGGGTTTGTATTGGGTACGTCAAGCTCTTCACTGTGTGCAACTTGTCCTCACACTAGGCTGGTTAAAGCAGCGGCCGTCCTCCCCAGACAACCCGTCTTCACACTAGGCTGGTTAAAGCAGCGGCCGTCCTCCCCAGACGCATTCATCAATTTTAACATACTGTGAATTAAAAATTGCTTTATTTTCACATATAAATTATTATTATACATAAAAAATGTATGTATAGTTAGGCGAAGGTTAGGTGTTTAGGTTCTGTTGGCGATTATTTGTATTCAACCCGTCCTCGACTCAAGTCCATTACATTCAGCGGTCAACCCCACAGACGCATTCATAAATTTTAACATGCTGTTCATTCAAAACGGGAATTTTCGCAAGTATAAATTAATATTATAATATATTAGCATATTGTGTATATATAGGCATAGGATAGGTTAGGTGTTTAGGTTCTGTTGGCGATTATTTGTAGTTGTAGTACGTGGGTGAAGCATTTATAGCGTTGTGATTCGAACAAAATTCGTCAGTGAAGCACTTGTTCCGGAAGTGTTCGAACGTCAGCAGTTGTGAGTCGTGTGTAAACCGTTTTCATTCATAAACAGGGGGTTTGGCGGGTGCATGGAATCACTTTTGGATCTTTGTTTGGAGGACGGGCTGTTGTATTTGAAGTACGTGGGTGAAACATTTATCGAATTGTGGTTCAAACAGAGGACGTGACCGAACCATTTGTTCCGGAAGTGTTAGGACGTCATCCCTTGAGTCGTGTATCAGCCCGTCCTCATAAACAAAGACCAAAGTCCATTCCATGCACCCGCCAAACCCCCTGTTTATGAATGTAAAACGGTTTACCCACAACTGATTTCGTTCGAAAACTTCCGGAACAAGTGCTTCACTGACGACTTTTGTTCGAACCACAACGCTGTAAATGCTTCACGCACGTACTACAAATACAAATAATCGCCAACAGAACCTAAACACCTAACCTATGCCTATATAGGCACAATATGCTGATATATTATAACATTAGTTATATTTGAAAAATTCCCGTTTTGAATGAACAGCATGTAAAAATTTATGAATGCGTCTGTGGAGTCGACCGTTGGATAGAATGAACTTGAGTCGAGGACGGGTTGAGGCCGGGTTAAGATTATGTAGGCTTCGGGCTATAGGTACTTGGAGGCCCGCCAGTAATATCTGAATAAGAAAAACATAGTTAAAGAAAACATTTAACTTGTTTTTATAAGGTTAACAATAATTAACATTCAAACAGTTGTTTTGCATAATTTTTTTTCTGTTACCTAGCAGTAAAATAGGTACCTGGGTGTTAGTCAGCTGTCACGGGCTGCTTCCTGGGGGTGGAGGCCTGGTCGAGGACCGGGCCGCGGGGACACTATTAGTAAAAGCCCCGAAATCATCTCAAGATAACCTCGAGAAGAAAGCTATCTGCAATTTCCCCATTTCCCGGAAAGGTGTTTCTTATTTCGACTCCGGTTATGCATTCCTTAAACCGTGCCCGTTGGCAGGATCGTTGGTCTTCTGTTACTGGTAACAAAGTGCGTGCTCTTAAGAGTAGTGTGTCTCCCCGTGGCCTTCCTAACCAGCGGTGGGAAACGGCTCTAGCCAGGTTACGTATTGGCCATACACGTTTAACTCACGGGCACTTAATGGAGCGCCGCCCTAGCTGCTCCTTATTGTCCAAACTGCATTGTCCCTCTTACGGGACATATCCTTAGTAAGCCATGGATTGTTTAGCCTATTAGTAGTGATTCGTCTAGTCAGCATTGGACAGTGGGTATTATGGAGGCTCAAGAATGTTATGAAGAAATATTTGCAAGAAATAGCATACCGCTATAGGAGTGGGTGAAGAGCATACCGTTAGTAATTAGCCTATATATCATATCACTACAGTAGATCAATATTATACAGTTATTAGGATAATCACATACCTCTAGTATGCCAAAAGCAATGGTTATTGAGGTAAATTTCCCACCACTATTAAATAATAAAAGACCTAACTTTATTACGAACAATTTGGAGAATGTTGATCCGGACAATTTCTTCAAAATGTCAGATGTAACACAAACAAGGAGCAACGGGTTCAAACCCAACAAGCCACAATGAAGGACTGAGAACTGGAGATCCTTTTTCTCCTACAGTTATAATCCCATGGAACCGCCTACCCGCCGAAGCCGTAAATGCCAAAACTGTTAAATTTTTAAGTCTAAATGGAAAGCAGCCGGATTCCTGTCCTCGTCGAGGCCATTAATGTTAGTGGTCCTCAGGTAAATTCAAATAATTACCTAAAAATTACCTTGCCCGAAACGCTATGCGTATTAGTTGTTTTAGGTATTGTATGTACTAGCTCTATCTATAAATCCAACATTATGTTGTTAAATCAACTATGTATGTACTTTTCCTGAATAAAAATGTATTATTTATTATTAGTATTATTAGTATTATGAATTAAAAATGACAAAACTAAATTATTTTAGTTATCCAAAGTTATGTAAAGAAAATGTTTACTTTCAAAGAAACTGTATTATGCGTATCTTTAAGGAGTAACTATTTTATAAAGCCTTCCTTCTACTTAAGCTGAATCCGGACCCCCATCACTACCATTACTTACCACCACCAACCCTCAGCAGTCAAATTTAAATTTTGTCCCGGAGGGCTAATTTATTAGACAGCGTCCCTCATCCCTGTGAGTGAACATACCGCCATATCAGCATGTACAACACTCCCCCAGTAGGAGAAAACCCGCTGGGTTGTTCATCCAGTCACTTGTACCCAGACACAGCTGAGACTTACTTAACTGTCTCAAGTGAACTGACTAAAACAAGGAATTAACATCTTACAACCCTACGTGGGTTTTCCCTCCCGGGAAGGTAATAGGTTCAGATGCCTGGAAGAAGGTTCTTGCAGGCATCAGTTCATGTGCTTGCTCAAGCCGGCCAGAGTTCTTCGAGAAAGCCTACTGTTCGATCTTGCCACTTTAAGCTGTTCCATTTCCTCGTATAATAAGTGCGGAACTCAGTGCGTACTTGCCATTGTCGTTGTAGTACGGGCCTCTGATAATCTTAATAGCAATCTTAGTATCAGTTCCTTATTCCTGTTTTTAATATTAGAGACTTAGTTCTTGTCGAAGATTCAATGTTATGGTTCATTTTGGTACTCGAAGAATTATTCTCATGACTTGATTTGTTGGTTTTATATCTATCTGTCCATACATCCTCTTACTTAGTATCTCTGGCCATAACCAGTCTTCAGGGTGTTGTGTGGTGGGTTAAGTGTATGGGAGGGTATGGAAGGGTATGGGAGGGGGAGTTCTGGCAGGTACTGTGAGTGTTATGGTCACCTTACTACTCTTATCACTACTTGAGATTATTCTTGGTACATCGTCTGCGTCTGACCGCGCGCGCGCGTATAGTCAAACTACCACTCAAGAGTTAACATATAATAACAAGAGAATAAATAGGCCGCGTATGGGCCTGTTTGGGCCATGCAGAAAAACCACATGTGAAAAATTAGAGAATGCTAAATGCGTTTAATATTTACACATTAGATTCTTATATAAGCTTCATTATAGCACGTCAATGCAATGTAGCATTCATTTAACCTTTGTTTATTTTTTCCACCGGAGGCTCTTGTACACTATTTTCCAGTGTTTTTATTTGGTTCAGTTATCCTTTTCATTCTTTCCTACCCCTTTTTTCTTCACCTTCGTTCCGTAAGGTTTCATCCCCTATATAGGGGATGAAACCCACTTCGATAGGTTTCATCCCCTATCTTAGTGGTCAGGATTCACGAAGCAGTTACGCAAGTAATTACGAACGTGTACATCTTTCCTCAATCTTTGACGGCTTTGTTTACATTTATTAAACAGTATACAAGCATGAAAACTTCCCAATCAACTGTTGTTATTGTTATAAATAGCCTCCTGGTGCTTCGGAGCTTATTAACTGTTTAATAATTGTAAACAAAGCCGTCAAGGATTGAGGAAAGATGTATACGTTCGTAAGTACTTGCGTAACTGTTTCGTGAATCTGGCCTGAGGTGACTTGCCCTAGCGAATATAAGGTCTGTCTACCATGTTTCCTTCTTTACGGGCTCACTATAGCCCGTGCTACATGAACATTTTGTTCTGAGTAGATAAATCTAAAACAATAACCAACAACGTTTCCTTCTTCGTTCTCTATTTTGTTCTGATGAAGGCGAATTGAACCGAAAACACGTTCATCATTCTCTAATTTTCACATGTTTTTCTGCATTCACTTAAAACCATCCATCTTATCATATAATTTGTACCATAAATCAATAATCCTGTCTCCGAACCAGTATATACCCCAGCAGGTCTTTTCTAAATCTAAATTTATCCGATTTATATCCATTATTCAGAGTTCTATTTTTTGTGTTGATAAATTTAACATCTCCTTTATTATATTCATCCATTTATATACGTCACTCGTGTCACCTATTACTGTATTATGTTTAATATCACTTTATTAAGAATGTTTCCAATTCCTGGGATTAACAACATAGGATGCAAGACTAAGTGCTGAAAACAGAGGCCCAGAAAAGCCTAAGAAAGCCTAAATGAGAAATAGTCCAGGGGCAAGATTCACGAAGCAGTTACGCCAGCGCTTACGAACGTGTACATCTTTTCTCAATCTTTGTCGGCTTTGTTTACAATTATTAAACAGTTAATGAGCTCCGAAGCACCAGGAGGCTGTTTATAACAATAACAACAGTTGATTGGCAAGTTTTCATGCTTGTAAACTGTTAAATAAATGTAACCAAAGCCATCAAAGTTTGAGAAAAGATGTACACGTTCGTAAGTGCTTGCGTAACTGCTTCGTGAATCTGGTCCCAGACTAAGCTGCTGATAAGAGCTCTCAAATCTCTCCTTTATGACCCCGGAGGTCGAGGGTGAGTCGTCTGCAGCCCAGAGCACATTGGTCTGCGTCGTCGGCTTATACAACCAATGATCCCGCGCTCATTACCGGCTTTAGGGCAGGAGCGTTTGGGCAAAGTTTTGTTTTTCATCCGTTGCCACTGTTCACCTAGCAGTGAAGGGGTACCTGAGATTATGGCGTCTGTTGTGGGGTTGCATTCTGGGAAAGCTCAGTGTGTAGTTGGCCTTGAGAAACGTCAGTAAGCCTAACGGGCTTCAAGTCCACGACTGAAGGTACAGACTGAAGTCCACGACTGAAGGTACAGACTGAAGTCCACGACTGAAGGAAGTATCTATCTTAAGATGAACCGTAACCACTATTGGCCACTCCGTAGTGGCCAATAGTGGTTACTATTGGCCACTACGTCAACTAACAGTTAGTCACTCCGTAACTAACTGTTTTGTCCAATCAAACGTACAAACCCGAGCAACCCACTAAACATATCGAAGCCGTCAGACGCATGGAAAGCATCACAGTTACAGTGCTTTAATTTTTACTAATACGTCGCGTTTTAACGGATTGGCCGACTCCGTTAAAATTGTGACGCCTAGCTAAGAGGACGGGTTGTACACGCATATTGAGAATATAAACAAAATGTCGACTGTAGTTCCCCCCCCCCACCACCACCACAAAAAAAAGCCCAACCACTTGAGCTGGAAGGTAGAGCGACGGTCTCATGCAGGTCGGTGTTCAATCCCCGACCCTCCAAGTAGTTGTTGGGCACCATTCCCCCCCCCTCCCCCTCGTCCCATCCCAAAACCATATCCTAACCCATTCCAAGTACTGCATAATCGTAATGGCTTGGCTCTTTCCCCTGATAATTCCTTCTTTCCTCCCCCCCCCCCCTCCCTCCAAAAAAAATTGCGTTTTTGTAATATTGGTTTTGTAGAGGGCCTGAGAAAGCCGGCTGAACGAGTCCCAAAGGTGATCTCAGATGCGTGTTATCTCTGACGATAACACGTCTATCCAGACTGCTATACGTGTGATGCTGTGCCTGGGGCTTATCTCCCAGTTACCAGGCTCATCCCTCCTAACTGTGCCTCGTCGCCCTGTTCGCGAGGTTGCAAGTGTTAACCACTCCAGGTTTAAACGACTAAAAACACAACTCATTCAAAACCATCAAGAATCATATAACAATATTATAAGTAGCGGGAACTTATCTTACTCTTTTTGCTAATTAATACATAAAAATTATATATATATATATATATATATATATATATATATATATATATATATATATATATATATATATATAATATATTTATTTACTTATTTATTTATTTATTTATTTATTTACTAGGATATAAGGGATTTTATAATATGTCAATGTGCGTTGACTTAATTCTCATTGATTTTTCAAGTAAGACCAAAAGCTAACCAAAATGTATTACGTAATATTTTTGTCATTTACTGTTTCGACTGCATTCAAAGGCCCCAAAGGAGTCGACTTAATTAGTTCTAGAATGACTTTTGTTGCCCGGCGTTGAACTTATTATTGTGATATAAAGAGACTATTGATGTATGTTAATGTAATTGCGTATGTATGTATGTATGTATGTATGTATGTATGTATGTATGTATGTATGTATGTATGTATGTATGTATGTATGTATGTATGTATGTACTCACCAAGTTGTGCTTGAGGGGTTGAGCTTTGGCTCTTTGGTCCCGCCTCTCAACTATCAATCAACATCTATTGTCATCAGTAAATATATTTAGTACTTCCATCCATAATAAGTACAGTACTATTTTTTTTATGACAGCTTGTCAAAAACAGGTGTCCAAATGTAGTTTGCATCATATTCTTAGATTCGTTTGCATTTTAAATAAAGAAGTATTCTAACCATATATAAACTTCGTTGATCGCTAGGCTGCACGACAGCCAAATCTTCACTTTGTATTAGGACCTCTTGAGTTTGAAGACAATTTGTTTATTTATGTTAACAAGATATAACTTCTTGGCTATAAAAATTTTTGGATTCAGCTCCTGAACCCATTATGTACCTCTGTAACCTTTCCAATTCCGCTCACAAGATGGGGTATGCAATTGAAAAAAAAGAAAAAGAATTAATCGAAACTATTCATCACCCCCCCCCCCCCCCACTGTCATGGCGGCATGATGTCTGCCGGCCGTTTCATCTTTTTAAACTACTATTGACGACACCTAATTAAGCCGATATAACCGACCTTTGATACGCTTCATCTGATAAGAGTAATGGATCTTATCAGTATGATTACTGAATCTGATCTGAAGACGTCTCGCCAGTGCCCTCTTAATATTAACGAATGGGTACACTGGACAGTTATCCCAGGGGGAGCCCCCATGCCCCCATTACTATCATGAACATATTGTTCATGATAGTAATTATCCACTCTTGGCGAAGTGGATAATTACTCAATCTCTCGCCTAGGATTCAAATTATGTTTATAATATGAATAATTTATGCATAAATAATGATTCTGAAGATACTTGAACGGACGCACGAGGCTATCTAATCATATCTCGCCTAATATCATGCATACTCGTACACAACTCTCAGCTGCACGTCTGAAAGGGCGTTACAAATCTTTTAGATACAAAGTTATATATAAATCTAATATTGAAATTGAAACTGAAATAAGTTTATTGAGGTAAAATACACACAAACATTAAGCAGTCTCCGTGGCGCAGTGGTAAGATACTCGCCTGGCGTTTTGCAAGCGCCTTGCCTTGGGTTCGAATCCTGGCCGGGGAGGATTGACCGGGCGCCAATCCTTAACTGTAGCCTCTGTTCACCCTGCAGTGAATGGGTACCTGGTTGTTAAACGATTCGGCGGGGTCGTATTCCGGGGAAATTAGGGTTAAGGACCTGCCCGAAACGCTACGCGTACTAGTGGCTTTACAAGAATGTAAAAACTCTTGTAATGTAAAAAACAAAGGGATGAGGTAGCTCAAGCCGGTCCGTCTAATTATCACAAGCTACCACAAGCTACACACGCTTCACTAAGCTTCCTGGCAATACGTTAGTAATGAATAAATATGATATATTTACTCATTATAATGTTGGTGATGAATGTACAACACGAAAAAACATAATTTTAATGTGAAAAAGTATCTTTTTCATGAAGAAATTAGACGAAAATAAAGAGCTGGTGACGTAAAATCAAGTCGACGATCCAAGCGTCGGTTAGGTTAGATTAGGTTTGGTTAGGATAGGTTTGGATAGGTTAGGTTAGCTTAAGTTAGGTTGGGTTAGGTCAACCTAACCTAACATAGCATATTTATTCATTACTAACGTATTGCCAGGAAGCTTTGTGAAGCTTGTGGTAGCTTGTGGGAATTAGACGGACCCGCTCAAGCTATTCTCACCCCGTTCAATACATCGTGATAATACATACATAGACACACATCACAAACAATAAACATATTACCAAACATTCTGAGAGATAAACGTATACATTTCCTTAAATCTAATATTGTCAGATTTTTTAATATTAGTATACCATAACTTGAAAACAAATCCGCCATTGCCATTGGACGGTCATGTTCAAACCTGTATTTATTTAATATTAATAATTCTAAATTATTTGCTCTAAATGCATTATTGAGATTGATAATCTGGCCTGTGATGGAATAATCTCATAAGAACCTCAGTGAAAAAACAGATGGAACCTTATTAACGAGCATTAATTTTATTTTTGTTTAAATTCTCACCAATTATCAGATATATAATAATTGCAATTTATCTCTGTATTTAACGTTCACGAACTGGCTGTTCTAGTTTCTTGCTCTCTCTCTCTACATATATATATATATATATATATATATATATATATATATATATATATATATATATATATATATATATATATATATATATATATATATATATATATACATACATGGAGAGAGAGAGAGAGGGGGAGGGTCGGTTGGTCAGAGACACTGACCGACCGACCTTACCTGACCTGACTTCTTACTTCTTACTGAGCGTTCCTCTCAATGACTAAAATAATGAACCATTATCCTATAGGTATTTTTGTTAACATAGTGCAGGGTCATGGTGGTTATGGTGTGTAGGTTAGTGTTGTGCAAGTTACAATATTGAAAAGTGACGGTGAGGTACCGCGAGGCCGTGACAATGGTGAGGGGGTCAAGGTAAGGTCACGGTCAGGCGGTTTTTTTTTTTTTTTTTTTTTTTTATTTATTTTTTTTTTTTTATTATTTTCTACCACAGACGTGGCCACACATTTACAATGCTAACCAGCATATATACATTTTCTTCTGTCCTCCATGGACAGGGTTAGAGAAGTGTTAAACATACAGTTCAAGGGTTTATTGAACACTCAACCACAGAAGGTGATTCGGTGCTTTTAAAATGCTAAGCTAACCTACATACGTAAATACAAAGATACACAGATTTACGTACGCCCTACATAAAGTATTAGATGTGTCTTTTACATAGTGTCATTAATGTACATTCACAAAGGTGAAATGTAATTCTGATCAGCTTCCATATTTGCTTTATACCCATACATATACATACACACACACACATACACATACATATATACACACATACATGCATTCACATACATTTGTCTCATTTACCCTGACAGGGTGAGGTAGCTGATAAAGAAACTAGTGTGCAATTAAGCACTTAATCACTGAAGGTGCTTTTACAAGCTCAGGTCAGGCGGTGAAGGTAAGGCGGAGGTCACGGTCAGGTAGGGGGGGAAGGGGAGTCTAGGATCATCATCACGTTGTTCTGCCGGGCCCCCAACATATTCTCACCTCACCAAGCTCGGCAGTGCCCCTGCCCTACCCTACCCCATCCCTGCCCCGTCTCTGCCCTAAACATACTCTACTGTGTCAACGCCATGTCCTGTCTTGACCATTCTCTGCTCTGACAGAGAATGGATGAATCCATGACTTGCTCCATTCCTGCCTTACGTTGCCATACTCTGCCCTACCCTGTCGTACCTCTCATCCCACCCCCATTTCCCAGCCCCCTCACCCCAGCCCCCATTTCCCAAGCCCCATTTTGTGCCTCATCAGGGACAAAACATCATATATTTGTCCTGCACACTGAAATATCAACTTGAGATCTAGGAAGGTGGTATATTATTTTTCAGTGTGCAGGGTAAGAAAGGTCGTGATGCAATGATGCACACTCCTTCCATGCATGAAGTCATATATCTGGAGGGGATACCATGGTTCTTATTCTATGGAGGAAACGGTTTAGGACCATTCTCTCGAATGTTTTGCAAATACATTTTGTAAATGGCTTGGGAATTGGAATGATTATACTGTTGGTCCAAGAGATAGGAAGTTCACCAGTAACGTAGCTCATATTATACAGCTCAAGCAGGGATATTCCCTGGTGCTAAAGGGAGCAGACGCAATATGTCATAAGTGATACCATCCTAGTGATACCAAAATCTAAATCAACCAGGTATCCTCACCGGGTGATGTGGCTTTACCTTTGTTTAGGGCCGAAAATAACTCACTCAGTAAATGGCACGTTGCATTAATCTTCCTTGTGGAGCATAAAGTCAACGAGCCTTTCTCGATCTCCGTAACCAGCATTTAATCTGAATTGTGTGTCTGGGGGAAGATTATTGAAGCTAGAGGGGGTCCGTCTAATTACCAAAAACTACCACATACTACACACGCTTCAGAAAACTTCCTGGCAATACGTTAGTAATGAATAAATATGATATATTAAGTTAGGCTGACCTAACCTAACCTAACCTAACCTAACCTATCCTAACCTATCCTAACCTAACCTAACCTAACCTAACTTAACCAAACCTAACCTAACCTAACCTAACCTAACCGAAGCTTGGATCGTCGACTTGATTTGGCGTCACCAGCTTTTTATTTTCGTCTAATTTCTTTATAAAAAGATACTTTTTCAGATTAAAATTATGTTTTTTCGTGTTGTACATTCATCACCAACATTATAATGAGTAAATATATCATATTTATTCATTACTAACGTATTGCCAGGAAGTTTTCTGAAGCGTGTGTAGTATGTGGTAGTTTTTGGTAATTAGACGGACCGGCTAGAGGTGGTTGGTCAAGCATCGACTAACTCGTTTGCTCTGTGTAGAGGGTGAGGGTGTGCTGCTTGGCCGATCTTATCGCCTTTAATTATTTTAGTATCCTTCCATGCCTGGCTGAGGGGGGGGGGGGTTGTGAGAGTTGAGACTGTTAACAAAAGTTTCCCAGTTATTTTGCCTGAGCTCTGTCATGTGCTCCCTGCCTTGGCTAGGGTTTTCTGGAAGAGCTTGAGCATTGCTGGCGTACATGTTTCCCTATATGCAAGTCCAACTCTTCTGGCAGTGCGTTTCAAAGTACGCAGTTTGGGGTCATTGTAATGGGCATGGTGTTTAATACTTTTCATATAGTTCCGACTATTGGATGGTGCAGGGGGCCGACCTAAAGGGTCAGCGAACATCTGAATGTTCTGTACTAGACCGTCGTTAAATGTCCATAAGTGCTGTACCACTCTGACACATAAGCAACAAAGTCTTCACGTCAAGCAGGAGGAACACTGAGCCGTTTGCGTTTAAAAGTCCCACAGGGCAAGATGGTATTTCCGATACATAGAGTAGTCAATCTAGGGTGATGATCTGACGGGGAACATAGGATTCTTGATTTAGGACCTGCCCGAAACGCTGCGCTAGCTAATGGCTGTAAAAGAATGTAAGAACTCTTGTATATATACATAAAAAATAATTGCCTAAACCCCCTAAAAAAATAAATTGCCTAAAAAAAGTAATTGAGTGCACCTCGATTATTCACCCAGCAGTGAATGGATACCTGGTTGTTAAACGATTTGGCGGGTCCGTGGAAAATTAAGATTAAGGACCCGAAACGCTATGCCTGTTAGTGGCTTTACAAGAACGTAAGAACTCTTGTATATATAAATAAATAAAAAATAAATAAATTGCAGGGATTAACTCAGCTGCCGGGATTACTGCAAGGGCCCATTCGAACACATGACTGTATGTCATAGTGATCTAGAATACAAGTAATACAATAATTGTGATATACATGTAAAACAGTGACAAACAGATATCTATCTTGTTAGATGATGCCCAGACGCCCATATCTGCTTGTTAATAAACACAAAAAAAAATCTGGACGTCTGGCAGAATTCTAAAAAAAAAAAAATTACGGTATTTCATGTATATATAAATAAATATTAATTGAAAATCAATTTTCAATACTTAATAATAGTACTTAATATTAGAATTAGAATCTAAATGAAATATACTTGTTTGAGAATTTATGGTCATAGTTGATGGGGTGTTTGTAAGAGAAGTTCTCCGGCGTGGCCGGCAGCGTGACCTCTCAGTGTAAACAGACTTGCAGATGATCGTGTCGTCGGCGGAGGTGTCTGGCGCCGGCCGAGGTAAATTAACATTTTTGAGTGGTTTCTTCACTAGTCAATTTCAATTTAATGATTTTAAGTAATTCTGTAGACTTATTTCACAGCTGTTAAGAGAATATGAAGGACTGACGTTGGGAGTTTCCCCGAGATAATTCATTTTGTCGACGGGGGACAGGCAGTCTGTGTATGTATAAACATGTTTAAACATGTTTTATATATCCAGTCCCTCCAAAGGTCAAGCTACTGACCCCCTCCTCCTCCCAAGGATGCACTTCCCTCCCGAATAAGCTGTTTAACTCTTGGGTACCTATGTACTGCAAGGTGAACAGAGGCATTAGATGATATGATACGTGCCCAACCATTTCTGTCCCGTCTGGGAAAGCATTTACTTCAACTGTCCATGACAGATGCGAGACTTGTAATAAATTGTCATTAGTGTTTCTATATTTTTGCTGTCTTGTACGTACAGTCTTTTGAATGAATCTTATGTGCAATTCCTTCATTCCTTGACAGCAAATTCAGACTTGCTAATGCTATAATGTAGTTAAAGAAATGACTATATACCTGTAGTTGATAGTTTTAATAAAAAAAAAAAATGTAGTGGTAATATTATTAACATTTGTAATAAATTGTAAGTATAAATTTGGAGCGGTAGAATTAGCCTAAGCTACTCTATCCTTTTGATATGTATCTTATTGTCTATAAACTTGATTGAAATTGAAAACAAGTATAAATCGGGAACATAAGGCCAAAGTAACTAGGCGACAGCTAGAAAGTAATAAGAGGTGTAAAGACAAATTATAATTTATGAAAAGTTGAATGTCTAAGACAAAGTAGCAGCTACGAGAAGCAATAGCAAGTATGGCTTCTGTAGCTGTGGTTTAGGGTCCAAAACTAAAGTCATGAGCTGGTAGTCTTGCCAGATGTATCACATTGTCCAAAAATTATCGCTTTTTATTTTATGGGCTTGGGTATACATTGGTATGCTACCATTCTATTTTATGTTAGGGTTATAGGGTACTGTATAGGTAAAAAACTTGGCCTGTTCTCGCGAGCGTTCCCAACTTCAAGAAACTGTAGTACTAAAGTGCCCTAATCTATCCAACCAGAGGACCCATGAACAGAAAATGGGACATTGTCAATTTTGTGAGCACTACCATTTTCTTTACATCAGTTTTTGGCCTTGAGGTAAAGTATACGTTAATACGATGTGCTATAAAGTTGTACATTGCATTAACGTATAATGATATGTCAAAATATCTCGCAGAATATTTGGTAATACTGTACATGGAATCAAAATAAAAACATAGGGTGCAAATCTAGTATACTGGCCTACACTAGCACAGTACAGTGGCAATGTTCTTGACTTGGAGGTGTTGACCTCTGGTACAGTCCCTTGGAAGGGGGATTGTACTATAGATTGTATCCTGGGGAGGGTCAGTAATTCAACCTTGTTGGGATCTTGTTACACATGCCTGTACTGTACATTTATGCACAGGCTTCTTGTCCCTGACAAAACAAATTATTTCCTTTTAATGTCTGAGAGTGAACAAAATATTTTTGAAGCTCAAGGTATTTCATACTATTTGGTCTAAATGCATTGATGAATGGGTTTAATAAAGTGTTGAAGAGCATTTCCTAGCTCGTTTCTATTTGAGTACAATTGGAGGGGCTCACTGTTGGGAGATTTATTACCTGCTTTAAGTAATGAAATCTCATCCTAATTCCAGCATTAACAATGTCACACTGTTGGACGTTTTGTGCTGTCCATTCATTTAGTTCTCAGGTCTAAACATACATAATGTTATGCATATAACTACAGTATACTGTAATTAAATAGTGATCAAGATGGTAAACCTGGTGCCAATATGGAGGATAAGTAGTAAGACATAATTTAGAAAATATACTTCAATAAAATAAGCTTTGGAGGGAGAATTAAAGTAAAGTCATTACAAGATGCATTGTAGAAGAGGAGGGTACAAGATGCATTGTAGAAGAGGAGGGGGAAGTCATAATGAAAACATTAAAGTGCTAGAGAAATTCATAGGCAAGGTGAAACATCAAAACATCTTCCAGAAAGAGGTGTTCAGTAAACCTGATGCTAACTTAATGCGTATAACCATAGCAAATCATGAACACAGATGGGATATACAGTTCAATACTTATACAAAATTGAAGCAACTGGATGGGGATAAAATCACTTGCATAGCTCAAGGCCTCTCGGTGAAACAATAAAAAATTATAAAATCAACTAAAAAAAATTGGTAAAAAATAAAGGCAAATGGAGGGGGACCCTCGACAAGCCACTGGCTTCCTGTCCTCATCGAGGACACTAGGGTAAGTGGCCCTCGGGTAACTATTTGGTTGACAGCCCGAATGCATGTTGCAATTGTGTGAAACTCCGGTTAAGTTTCAGTGGAAGCCTCGAGATCCTCGTAGGAGCAGTAGCTCTCCAGGTTGCAATTCTTTTACCATGTCGTGGTACAGTTGCTAGAGCACGTCTGGGAACATCCAGTGCATAGGTTCGAACCCTCATCAAGGCCTTTGTGGATTTTTTTCATTTGATATGTCATGTTATTATAATTTGTGTGTACTGTATTGTTGATCTCTCGTTTGAGAACGACAGGACCCGCTTAAAGGTTAAGAGAACTCAATCTCACAACTTAAGATGAGAAAAAGAGCATAGAGGAATATAATCATTGGTAGAATTTTGCTCCTTTCTTTTCTTGGATAATAGTTCTGTCCTTAAGACTGTCAAAATATAATCCCTGCAAGAATATGCAATATGAGTTATCTTTACAGTTTGGTAGGAGATTTTTCTGTCTTTGAGATTTAATGAGTCCTGTGGTGTAATTATGCCTACATCCTTTATGCCTACATCCTCTAGAACAGCACTTTCAATTGTTGCTGTATTTCTGATGGACGCAGGCTAATACAATTACAGTACTGGCAAATTGTCTCATGTGAATGTTAGTTTCTCCTTTTGATGTTGATAGTAAGGGTTTATTAATGATTTGTATAGGTAGATGGTCCCAATCATTTTCAACATTTGGTCTAAATCTTTGTGTGACGCAAGTAAATTTTCTGCCCTTGCAGGTTGTTTGCAAAGTACTTGGCAGCTTGTTCTGTATCAGTTACTTTCCTGAGTTCCCTTCATTTCATTTGATTAATAGTGATATGAACAGGGCAAGTAATCATCTGTTTCTCAGTTCTCTGATCTGTTAGAAACATCTGTTCCTTCTCCAGAACTTGACTAGATTTTTTTTGCAATGGCATATGGAAAAATCTGCACACTTGCAAACTAATGTGTCAAAATGGCTTAATTTTTGCATTTTCTTGGAAACTCTTTGCTCATGCTTTGTACCATTCATTCTCCTGTGTGTTTTTCAGTTTTTTTAATGTTTCTGTATTTATAATAAGTATAGGCGAGTTGCAGTATTTATGCATGCAATGTTACTGGAATAAAAAAAATCCACCAATTTCTTCACTTTCAAGGTAATCGCTGTGATTTTCTAATTGTGGATTTTTTATTGAATTATCTTGGTTTAAATCGTGCATAATCTACAATAATGCATTACAACTTGGTATATCGATAGGAAAAGTGAATTTTGATGCACCAAACACAACACGATTCAAAATTTTCAGTCTTTTTTAATGGCATAGATATATTATTTTGAGCACTCATACACACTACCTCTGCCAAATGGTTAAGAACCTATAACAAAATGCCTTGCCACTAGAGAAGGTTGCATTCAACATTTTGTAAAATGAGCACGATTATATAAAAAGCAAAAAAAGATCCTTAGTATTTACACAAGCATGAATTAAATAACAAAAAATAACATAATATAGCAGAATACAGCTCCTTACTGCATGACTGAGTAGGGTCTTAAACCTGAGAATGGTACGTACCCCCTTTTATGTCATCGCTACTCTTTTTAAATTTTACAAACCATTGAACCGAACCAAACCTATAAAATGTTGCGTTCTATATATGGTGTACATGAGGTGTGTGATGTCATTTTCATAATTTTCATGGCAGTACAGGTTGTATACCTTACTGGCATGAACCACTTGAATGACTTAAACATGACTCTCTCCTCACAAAATGCTAGGTAGGCAGTTATCCGTACAGTCACACATAATGCAGAATTGATTAAATTCAAATTCAAGATCCTTGGGGCACCTCCAAAGATATTTTCTGATTTTACCAAATTTTGTAAGAGTAATAATAGCAAGTCATAGACCTAGAGGCAATATTTATGCATTATTAGAATTAAAAGATGTTAGCATATTTTTTTTTATTTTTTTCCTTGCTGTAAGTCCTCTGGTCAGCAAGTGCAGTGCATCTACAGTAAACGTCGTTACAATCACTTTCCTCCAACTTTAAGAACAAATGTGACACAGGTTGAACATCAAAGAGATGTAAAAGTACTTGCACTAGACACAAAAGACTTAAGAGGACGATCTTATTGGATAAGCAAGCACTTGCACTTCGACCAACCCTACTGACACAACCATCTGTCTAGGCAATACAGGCACCATCCCTTCCTCACATTAGTAGCTTATACACACTTGTCTGATATGTCTCCAACTCTTCTATCCCTCTTAAACACTGTGACCAACTGAAACCAGCATTACCCACCATAACAACCATCACAATCACTTAAAAAAGTTACTGCAGTGGCATGTGAAAAAATCTACACACTTGTAAACTGAAGTATCAAAAATGCTTAATATTTTGCATTTTCTTGGATGCCAACACAAGCACCACAACAATCAATTACCAGCACCACTAAAACCACAACACTCATTACAAACACAACTGCCTCTGTAGAGAGACAGCCATCACTACGAACATTGACTTGGAAGATATCCTTTTCTATCACACTCGTATGATCAGTACTGGACATTCCCAGAAAGGACAAGATGTTTGGGAACGTTTCCTTATACCTAATGCACCTGTTTACCAAGGCGTAAACAAGTACCTGAGAGTTAGTTAGCCAACTAATATGTTGCATCCTGGAGAAGGTTAGTCATTGGCCTTGAGGATCTCGTAAAGCCTGTCTCCAACAGTAGAAAACTATTACTCGGTTATGTATTCATCAATGTCAGTATGCACTGTAGATACCAGTGCTTATACTTTGTGAGGATTCAAAGGATTATATGCCTAACAAAGTGCTCTTAAGAAAGGGTCAAATACACCGCATTAGAAAAAAGGTTTAGATTATAAAGTTATGCTTGAGGAAAGATATAACAAAAAAGTGTGTCCTTTTGTGGTGCAGCATGTAAATGATGGCAAGATTACATAAGCAATCAATAATTGTTGAAAGTGGGAGTAACAAGATGATAAGAGCTAGGGTGAAGATATGTAACCTTGAATGTTCTGGCACTTGTTCAGTGAATTGGAGATAAAGTGCCTCCACAACGCCCTGATAGAGATATTAAAGGTTTGCGTTGTGATTGATGCATTTTTATATTTTTTAATGTGAGTATGAAGTGTGTATACTGTACATATATTTTGAATCTTGGTATATTACTTGGCTGCAATTGAATTTAAAAACAAAATATCAGTTATGAATAGTTTTTGTACTGGTGACCACACCAATGGCATAACAGTTCGTAGACTAAAGGAGAACTTGACAAGCTGCAGGCTTCCTGTTCCCACTAATGTACCTAGGTCTGTGTGCTCCAGCATAGGAAAATATGAAGGTGATCAATAAGTTTATTGGCTGACCCAATTCATTAATTATGTAAAAGTGCATGTGTAAAATTTAATGTTATGGTAAGTGTTTATTTATTTATTATTTATTTATTTATGCATATACAAGAAGGTACATTGGGAATGTGAGGATACATAATATGGTAATTACAGTCTTGTAAAGCCACTAGTACGCGCAGCATTTCGGGCAGGTCCTTAATCTAAGAAAATTTTAAGTAGGTAAATACTTGTAAAATTTATAGACAAAAAAAATGATAAGTTACATGGAATGAAAAAGAGATGAGAGAAAATTGTAGGTACAGTATATTAAAGCACATAGGTAGCTAAGATTGATTGCAATGACAGCTGGAATGGTAGTTGACAAAAATTGGTAGTCACAATACAGCATATGGCTAGCACATAAAAGAAGACAGCAATGAACACAATGATAAGGTTGTTTGATACTACATAAAAATTAGGAGATTGGGTAACACTAGGTACAGAGCAAATTTAAAGTTCAGTGTAGGAAACTAAGAAGATGAAATTAGGTACTTTTTGGTTTTGCTTTTAAATAAGGCAAAAGTTTTACAGTTTTTCAATTCACTAGGGAGTGAGTTCCATAGACTAGGTCCCTTAATTTGCATAGTGTTTACACAGATTAAGAGTGACCCTGGGGATATCAGAGATATTTATTTCTGATGTGGTGATAATGGGTCCTATTACATCTGTCCAGGGAGAGTTTCAGAGCATGGTTTGCATTTAAGAACAGGGTTTTGTAAATGTAGTTGACACAAGAGAATGTGTGGAGGGAGTTAATATTTAGCAAGTTTAGGGATTTAAATAAGGGAGCTGAGTGTTGTCTGAAAGCAGAGTTGGTTATTATTCTGATAGCAGATTTTTGCTGCGTGATGATGGGCTTAAGGTGGTTTGCAGTGGTAGACCCGCATGCACAGATTGTCTGGTAAAGGAATCCTGTACTTAGCTTATCAAGGTCTTGCTAAGTCGTCATCTGACCTTTCCCAGGATGTAACCTACACAACAGTTGCCTAACTCCCAGGTACTGTACCTATATACTACTAGGTGAACAGAGGCATCAGGTGAAAGGAGACCTGCCTAACCATTTCTGTTCTGCTGGGGATGAAACCCAGGATTCTTCATTGCGAGTGGAGGACATAGGCCTGTGGGTATCAGGGCTGTGTGAAGTTACCATGGTAACTGAATTCAGTACTGTACTGTATATACAGTACAGTACATGAATGAGGTCGTGAGGGAGTTAAACGCAATGTTAGAGAAGGGTACAAGTGTAGTGTATAATAGTAGACATACATCAGTCATGGGAGACTATGGGGTTGCACTCTGGTTGTCGGTCTGGTGAAGTGTATAGGCCTTTTATTTATATTTATTTATTTGTTTTTTATTTATATTTATTTATATTTATTTATATACAAGATGCAATGGGTTTGAGAGTACAGAGCATTGATGTTTTACATTCTTGTAAAGCCACTAGCACGCATGGCATTTCAGGCAGATTATAAATAATTTGGTCATGTCAAGCTTGATGTTCAGTACTGAATGCATACAAGTTCTTTTAGTAGGGAGAGTGTAATGGAGATTAGTTAAAAATTGTATTGCAGTGTAAGAGAAATGTTAAAAATAAATGTGAATCAAAGTAAACTTGTGATGTTGGAGGTGATGAAGTTGTGTGTGTAAAGTAAATGTGAATAATAAAGTGCTGGAAGTGAATTATTTTACATACCTGGGATGTGTCACTGGTTACCAAAAAAAAAGACAATTGAAGTTGGGTCAATCAGAGAGGAGTGGAGTAGCTGGTGCAATGAAACCCCTTGTTACAGAACATAACACAGGAATAGATGCAACCAGAGGTCTGCATGTAGCAGTAGTGCAGTGTCTTCTTGTATGGTTGCACGATGATAATGTGGTTTGAATGCAAAGAATCAAAGAGCTGGACCAATATTAATGGATAATCTGAGATGGCAGTGGGGTATTAGAAGAGGAGATTGATTAAAGAATAAAAGTGTATTGTCAAGATGAGATGAACATATTGATATGGTTTGGCCATGTTGAACAATTGGATGATGGTAAACTGACCTTTTGTGCCCTCTGTAATGCTTTTTGCACTACCGCTCACAGGATGAGTATGGGGTGCACAATAAACTAGCCACCTCCGGCGGCAGCAATCAATGATGAAAAGAGCATTTGACAGAATTTAAGGGTAGGAGTAGGAGAGATAGGTTAGAAAAGACATTCTGAATGAGTATATTGATAAGTGTGAACAACTCGCTGTTTGAATTCCTTTACACAAGGCTGGGTGCAGTAGTTTGTAAGGAGAGTCTATGTATGTGTTAATAATGTGTGTGACGATTCACAAGGAGCACTGTATATATCATGTTGTGCAGTGGTGTGGTGCTGCTGTTGCTGACTGCTGGAGTATGAGAGTGCTTGTTCATGTGATGCTATACACGGTATTATGATGTCCATCATCCTGATAACAATTCTGTTTTGTTGTGCATATCTGGAAAGCACAGCTTTATTTACCTTTATGAATGTTAATGTTGTGCAGATTTATTGTTAGTGTTGCACTCAAATTATATTAGGCTAGGAAAATCCTCTGGAATAATGGGAGGGGTGGCAAGGGGACCTTTGACATGCTGTTGGCCTTCTAACCCTGTCAAGGCCACCACTGATGATGGCCCTCTGGTAAATTCAGGTAAATTATGGCATGAATCAAGGTTATAAAGTATAATCACTCATTTTCATACAACATATAAAGTGTTTTATTTTATTTATTTACTACAGTACCAGTATTGTATTAATAATCATGAATATTGTAATGTGTGTTGAAGAATCAGTCGGTTTAGTAAGCTGAACCTTAAGTTTATCTAAGAATTTCTTATCTAATCACAAAGTTGGGTAGGAGGCACTCCTGGTATTTTCTCCTGATCTGGAGATGTTCTAATACAGAGTGCTGTTGCTGTGGAATACATGTTCATATGAATACTAGGATTCATAGCTCTGTCAAAGTCTTGCTTATACAGCAACAATAAGATAAATTACTAGTGGTTTGATAACTTCTGACCATTTTAATTTTTCAGGGACAGACCTGTCAAGAGTAACAATGAATATGGAGACCAGCAACATGGAGGCTTCTCATTCTTGTGTTGGCACACCACCTTCCCAGATCACCTTGCCTGCAGGTGATGCTTCAACGGGCAACCAGAAAATGGAAGAGATTTCATTAGCCAACCAGAACAATGAGTTTTTACCACCAAAGTGTCAGGAAATTGAAGATATTATGCCAAAGAGCTTGAAAATGGGTGAGATTGCAACAAAGACTCAACAAGAGGAAGACATTTTCTTGAATAATGCAAACATTAATAATATTTCCTCAGACGCTCAGAAAGCCGAGTTTATTCCATTAAGTGATAAAGGGAGCCAGACAGAACAATATGGAATGGAGTTTAAAGACAATTTTGAGCAGAAACAAAATATAGAAAAACAAAACAATATGACAAATGAAGAATCAAATGAAAAATCTAAGTTGACAAAAGATGAAGAGGAAGACCTTAAAAGATACAATAGAAAAATGCCCGAAGATCGATCTGCTCTGAAGAAGGACAAAATTGAGGAACATTTTGACAGGTATAGTGGAAAAGTTTCATATAGATTTGTGCCTCATTTATTCCTTAATTGATTTGTAAATTAAAACATTCTTTATTTTCTATATTCTGTAATTTGTTTATACAGTAAAGATAATTTTGTACACACGTTTGATCTAGATAACGTGTGTGATTATTAGAGGTGTATCGATATAAACATTTTGAGCAATATTGATACTGATATACTATAAAAGAACGTATAAGAACGAAAAGAGTATTGTATTACGTATAAGAATGCTGCTCTTATACTGATACTTAATGCTTTTATCACATATTAGAACTGTACCCACCTTTGTGAGAGGGTGGGGGGGGGGGGAAAGTTGAGAAGTATCGACTAATATGACCGATACTGTAACGTGTACACCTCTAGTGATAATTTTGGTATGTAAATGTATTTTTAACACTATAGCACTCTTCGAACGTCCCTTGCGTCCGATTTTTTTTCTCTCGAATCCGAGCATTGGACTGTGTGGGCATCCGATAAAAAAAATGTTTGTAAAATTCATTTATTATCCGATCGACTTTGGGATAGTTTCAAAATGAGCGCCTTTAGAGTGCGCACAATTTGATACCAAAATGAAAGATATAACACGGAACTTAATGTCAGAACACTTGAAAGGTTATAAATACGTTTTTGGTCAAAGTTTTAAAATATTTGTTTAAATTCTATTTATTGTGCTATTATTATGGGACTAGTTTTAAAATGCATGCCTTAGATTGCGAACAATTTGATACCAAAAAGAAAGATGTAACAGGACAATTTGTCAGAACACTGAAAAGGTATAAATAATTTTGTGATACTGTGTCCAAAATTATAATAGTCAAATTCCAGTTATTGCTCTATTATGGGAATAGTTTTAAAATACGCACCTTTATATTGCAAATAATTTGATACCAAAATGAAAGGTGTAACATGAAAATTAATGTTATCAAACTGAATGAATATACACATTAGGCTGCGGTGTGCAAATTGGTGCTCGTTCACAGGTAACTTTAGGCTTTGCTGCAGGGAGTCACGCTGGGCTTTTGGACATTATATGCATATACTCCTGTAGGGAATTTAATTGCGAACACAATGATGCCAAAACGAACGACGTATCTCAAGAATTAAGGTGAGAAAACTGAAACGAGTATACATATTTTACAGATTTTGTGCGCTCACGGGTAACTTTTGCCGACTTTAGGCTTTGGTGCGAGAAGTCACGCCGGGCTTTTGGACATATGCATATACTGTACTATACTCCTGTAGGGAATTCTATTGCGAACACAATGATACCAAAACAAACGACATAGCATGAGAATTAAGGTGAGAAAACTGAAACGAGCATACACATATCGGTGTCGGTGCCCATTACAGTGGTACCTCGGAACACGAGTGTCCCTGTATGCGAGTTTTTCGGAATATGAGCCGGATTTCCTCGGAAAATGTGTCTCGGAAGGCGAGGGTTACCTCGGAACGCGAGTTTGTTGATACGCGTTCAGGCCGACCTAGCGCGTGGTGGTACGGCAATCGTCGCCCCTCCGCCCCTCAGTTTACCATTGTCTCCCACCCAGTGACTATCCCTCCTGAATTCTTCACAAGGATTTACAGTTTTATGTCGTTTTTTTGGCCATTTGAGCATAAAAGTTATTATATATCTCGCCATGGGTCTCAAGAAAGTCATTGATAAGGTTCAACCTAAGAAAATAGCTGTGAGTAGAGGCAGTAGAGGATGTCCCTTCTTGATTAAGAAAATGTGTGAAGCATGGGAAGAACTGCAAAGTTCTGTTGAAAAAACTCACCCAGATAAAGCTGTAGCAGGCCATTGCATTGACCTTTTAAATGACAATGTGATATCTTACTACAGACAAGTGTTACAATGTAGGGAAAAACAAGTGTCTTTAGACAGATTCTTAGTAAGACAAACAAGTCCTAGTGGTATGCAGGCAAAATGTGCCAGTGTGTGCTCACCAGTGAAATCCTCACTGCCTGATGTGATAATGGAAGGGGACTCCCCTTCCAAACAGTAACTCCTCTCCTCCTCCCCCCTCCTCACCATCTTCCATACGCCTACAGCATTCAAAAGCAATGTAAGTAATAGCTTGAACATAGTTTTGTAGGTTTATTTAGATGAATTAGGTATAAAAATTTAGTTTGATGTGGGGTTTTTGGGGTATTCGGGAACGGATTAATTAATTTCTCATTATTTCTTATGGGGAAATAAGCTTCGGAATATGTTTTCGGAATACGAGCCGTCTCCAGGAACGGATTAAACTCTTAAACTGAGGTACCCCTGTATTTCAAAGCATCCACTTTCATTGCTCCCTACTCCTAATTTCATTGCTTTACACTTTCCCGAGTTGAACTTTAGTAGCCATTTTCTAGACCATTCCTCTAGTTTGTCCAGATCATCCTGTAGTCTTTCTATTTTCATCTGTTTTGATTCTTCTGAGAATTTTTGCATCATCGGCAAACATTGAGAGGAATGAATCTATACCCACTGAAAGATCATTTACATATATTAAACAAGATGGGTCCAAGTACAAAGCCCTGTGGAACTTTGCTGATGACATCTCACCACTCTCATGTCTCCCCCTCACAATTACTCGCTGTTTCCTGTTGCTTAGATACTCTTATCCTCTGGAGCATCTTAGCTTTTACTCCTGCCTGTTTCTCCAAGTTTTGTAACGGCCTTTTATGGGGTACTGTGTCGAAGGATTTCTGACAATTCAAGAAAATGCAGTCTGCCCACCCTTCTCTCTTGCCTAATTTTTGTTGCTTGGTTATAGAAACCTATTAAGCCTGTCAGATACGATTTACCATCCCTAAACCCATGCTGGTGGTGTTACAAAGCTATTTCCCTCTAGATGTTCTACGAGCCTTTTCCTCGCTCATCTTCTCCATCACCTTGCATGGTATACAAGTTAGGGAAACTGGCCTGTAGTTCAGTGCCTCTTGCCTGTCACCCTTATTGTGTATTGGGACTACATTTTCTGTCTTCCAGCTTCCCGGTAGGTCTCCTGTTTTCAATGGCCCTGTTTGTTTCTAATATAGGGCCAATGGCCCTCTCCTGTTTCTAATACACCATAGAGAGTGGCACACTGGTGCTTCTGCACCCTCTTTTAGTATTCATGGTGAGATTCTATCAGGCCCAACAGCCTTTGTCACATTCAACTCCAACTGATTCCTTTTGACCTCATCACTGGTGAGCTCAAATTCCTCCAAGGTTGCTTGATTTGCTGCCACCTCATTTAGTGCAGGGGCTTTGCCTTGTTCTATTGTGAAGCCTTCCTGGAATCTCGTGTTGAGCTCTTCACACACACTTTGTCATTCTCTGTGTATTTGTTCTCCCCTTTTCTCAGTTTCATCACGTGTTCCTTCACTGCTGTTTTCCTCCTGATGTGGCTGTGGAGCAGTTTTGGTTGGGTCTTGGCTTTATTCGAAATATCCTTTTCATACTGTCTCTGTTTCTCTCCTCACTCTGAGATAATCATTCCTGACCCTTTGGTATTTCTCCCTGCTCTGTGGTGTTCTGTTAATCCTGTAGTTTCTCAATGTTCTTGCACTCAATTGCTTTGCTACCTTACATTCCTGATTGAACCATGGATGTGTGTGTGTGTTGGGAGGGGGGCGATTTCGCCATTCCTTTATATTTAGTAGTAAATATTTGAAAAACACAAGCAGGCAGCAGAGCAAGCAAAAAATACAAATGTTAAATTGGATTGTTGTAACCACTGCTTGAGTAGGTCATGACATGCCTTCCTCCTTTGTTAACAATAAAATTGAACCATGTCATCATTGTGTCCCAACCCCACTAAAGAGCCAACTCTCCCTATTTATGTGAGCAGCATACTGTCAGAGTTTTAGGGCTGATCGGATAACATGTTGTGCATGAAACGATGCAAGTTCCTGGGATGTCAGGTTAGGACAATCAAAGACATGTAAGATGAAGCTCAAACAAAGATTAAGCATAAGAATTAGAAAGCAAAGTTCAACACCTTCACATGAGGTAAGTGTGCTCTCATGAAACTAGAAATCTATCATCATGTAACACAAGTAACAAAAGTGCTTTTAAAACTTGAAAATGCTGTAAAATCAGCTCAGTCAAATTGTCTCAAGGTGGCCATGTGTTATGGGTGGCTAATGGGGATGTGAATGGGTATTTGTATAAATACTGTAATAAAACGAATCAAAATCCCCTAAAATTACCAAATCGGCTGTGGAAAAGGCTTACAGTGTAACACCAACTGGAACAACTGCCTAACTTGGTAAGGATGCTAGGCCTGGCCCTCGGGGATGAAACTCCCACAGTTTAACGTCTAGAAGTATGCTGCTCCCCCATCAAGCCCAGAGGGTAAAAAGACGTATGGATAACAATTTATTCCTTAACAAAACCCCACTCCCACAACCATAACAAATGATCTGGCCTCTTGACATTTACGTTAAAATCCAATAGTCCCTTTTGATAGAAGCCAGGATTTACACCCACAATAAGCTAGGCAAGAATTAACACTGGTGAGAGAACTAATAACCAAACAGCCTTAAACACACGTACACTAGTACAGCATACTCTTACAGGTCACTCTTCCTAAATACAAACACTGAATAAACTGTAAGTTGCATTTACAGTATAAGTAAAAATTTATTAATAGAAGCACAGTGACAGATACATAAAAGAATTGGACTTAGAGGAAATTAATGCAGCAAAACTTGTGCAACTTCCCTTATAAACTGCCAGGACCAAATTGAATCTGCTTGCCTCTCCAGGCAGCATACTGTGAAACGTTCGACCCATAACTGTCAAAGTTCTCTTATATTGTGGCCAAACACTTACAAAAAACACTACAAAATAGCAAACTTACTAGCTGCTTACTATTTAGTCAACTACTAAGTGAAAGTTCTGAAGTACAGCCAGCAGTTTACATATTAAATAATTTGTCATACCACCACCAACTCTGCAGGCCAGCAACAGACTTAACCGTCAACTCGTGTATTTTATGCAAACTCGATGTTTCTTGTAAACAGACCACCCTGGTTGTTAACACTATGAAATTTTCTTGACTAGTGATCATGTGTGATACCACAATTAACTAGGTGGACAATGAAAATCACAATAGCATTATGAATTAATGAATTGCGGTTGTACGAAGGAATTGAATCTGTGTCCTCTGATCACCTCGATCAATATTGTCTCCTAGAGATGATCAGAGTTGCAGGTTTGATTTCATCGTACAGTCTCCAGATTTATTTGTTAGCTGCATGGCAGACAGTCGGTTGATGCTCCAAAACATAAGTCACCAGCATATATTTATTAAAATTTCTAATTATTGTATCTACAAACCAGATTGTCCACAGAGACCAGAATATTGTGGTGTAATTTTATAAACTTAGATTTAATTTCAGTACAGTACTGTAACTGAATTTTTCAAAAATGTTAATCAAAATATTTTTTACACCACTTAAAACAAAAATACCAGTAACATGTCTAAGTGGCTGATGACTTAAATGCATTGTGGCCTCACTAGCAGCTCTCAAGCATTTGCTTCATCTATACAACATACTGTATCACAACTACTGTATCTGTCAAATATTGTACATGCAAATCAAAGGCCTTCTGTATTATCATATTATGTGTATATTAACTAACATGAATAAATTATGACTATACTGTATTTCAAATTTATGAAATATGGATTCATAGTGAGATCTTGCTTTTAACAGGTTGCCATGGGTGTTCGGAGCAATAGGTCGTGTTCTTAACTTCGGTATCAGCCATGGACCTCAGTTTGCGCCTCTCAACATCCCGTTCAGTCGACGTTTACAGACGTTGGCTGTTCTCTTTTGGATGTCAACATTTCTCTTCATGGGTGCTGGTTCCCTCATATTTCTTATTTACCTCTTCTTATATACAGAATATTGGTGAGTTGTAATAGTTGTTCTAGCTTAATTTTTTTTTTTTTTGAAGCACAGTAATTTTTTCTGTAAAAACTATTGTATACTAAGATTATGAGTACTGTACTGCACTTTCTTTAAATCTTGTGTGATTTACTTTGTTAAATATGCACAGCCATGTAGTAATATTTTTTCCCTTTAAATTAATTATGCTTCAACAGTGAATCACTTTTATATTCAGTACAATGTATACTTTAACCCTTAAACTGCTAAGTTATTTAAAACTCCTACAGTGTGTTGTGCATGGGAAAATTTATTGAAAATGTATTGTATGTACTGTATAATCAGTCACATTTGGTGATGTCGAGCCTGGCCTCAGGCTCCGCTCGGGGAGTAGACGAACTCCCAAAACCCGCTCCAGGTATGTGCACAGGAGGTAACCTCGGAAAGCAATTGAAGCAGTGTAAGCATTAACAGATGATGGATGTATTTGTGTTATAGCTCTATATATTTGACAGGTGGGTTTCCCTATGCTACTTGACGTGGTTCCTTGGAGATCGTACCATCCGCAACAGGGGTGGCAGGAGGTAGGTGATGATTCTTTGTCTGGCTAGAGCTCTACTGATGTTACCTGTTGTCATGGTGTGATGCTGAATTGTTGTCTTGTCTGTCATGAGCAAAACTTTGCTACTACTAAGTACGATTTAGGGAAAGCTTGCATTAACATCTGTACCCCAATATTTGTACCTAATAATTACAGTGTGACGCTATTAACCTTAGGATACTTGTACTTTTCTAATGTCATAGGATTGAGTGGGTGCGACGGTGGTGTTTGTGGAAGCACTATCGAGATTTCTTCCCAATCCACCTTATTAAAACTGCCGAGCTCGATCCCTATAAGAACTACATTATGGGATACCATCCTCATGGCATCCTCGCTGCTGGAGCATTTTGCCATTTTGCTACTGAAGGATCAAACTTTAGTAAGGTAGGGATAGTTGTAGTTTGCCAAGGCATTAACCACCATATTTGCTCTATCATTGCATGCTGTTTATTCAGAATTTTATTGTAAAAAAATGTTTTTAGAATATGGATTAACTTTTATTCCAAAGTCTTTTGTAATTTTTGTAATTACAGTACGTGTACATGTAATATATTAGGAGACGAGTGAACCTTGGATGCCTGCAGAAGAACAGTTGTGGGAAATTTGAATTTTGTTGTCTTCATATGGTATTTGAATTCATTCTCTAACCTCGATATGGTGTACTTAGCTCTGCATTGATATTTTTTTCATGGATCTCTTGAGATGATTTCGGGGGCTTTTTAGTGTCCCCGCGGCCCGGTCCTCGACCAGGCCTCCACCCCCAGGAAGCAGCCCGTGACAGCTGACTAACACCCAGGTACCTATTTTACTGCTAGGTAACAGGGGCATAGGGTGAAAGAAACTCTGCCCATTGTTTCTCGCCGGCGCCTGGGATCGAACCCAGGACCACAAGATCACAAGTCCAGCGTGCTGTCCGCTCGGCCGACCGGCTCCCATACGGTATGGGTAAAAGCTCTTGTTAAGCCTTACCTCTACTACTTTTCCAAAGAGCATAACATGTCACTCAGTTAACAACTACTGTATGTCCTCAATTACTCCTTGGGAAAGTGTGAACAGTTAAGGATAGGCACGAAGTCAATCGTCCCTGGCCAGGGCACGAACCCAGGTGAAATCGTTTGCAAGGTGTGGTGATTGTGTGCAACCACTACACCACCACAAGTTTTCTATCCTATTACTCTGTTACTCTGGAAGAAGCTATCTTGAGTTTGTGTTATCACACTTTCATAAGCTGGGTGGTAATTTTACTAATTGTATAAACATTAATACTGTAGCAACACTCTCCAGGCAGATCTCTCCCCCTCCCCCCACCCCCACTGAAGTATCTGGTTACCCTTCCACTATTGCTGTGAGGGGGTGTGCTTTCAATATACGTTATCAAACTTATCCTGGGTGTTGATATTCCTTATCACCAGAAGTGCTGTACACTACAATTCAGGTGTCACATAATTACCAAGGGTCAAATGCTAGGGGTATTGGTGAGTTATCTGGTGGTGATAAATGTTAAGTCGTGTCCAGCAAACTCCACAGTCGAGCACATCTGGGCTAGTGTTGCAAAGTTATGTGACCACTGTGACCTCCAAAATCTATCATATTCTTTTGAACCCAGATTCAGATTTCTGAATAATTGTCCTTGGCTCTTTATTACAAAATTGTATAACAACATTAAATGGCAGTGAACATTGGAATTGTTTTAAATATGCTTAATGGCTTTCCCAAGGCACCAACTGTTTCTCCTTGTGTTTCATTTAACTATGAACATCATTAAAAATGCACGCCTGATTTATATGACAAATCCTCGGTGCACAAGAAAATTTTTTTATTCTAAAACATTATTTTCTGGGGGTGTGCCCCGTCGGCTCCCTGGAGCTTACTAGGCTGATATGCTAATGTTAGACTTTGGTATCAGTCATGTGTATAGAGTTCTGTGGGCCTACCCGGGACCACAAGCCAGAACCTGGCCCCCTCAGAGAGGCATGGGAATCAATGGCCTATAGAAACCCCCGTGTGGTTGGAAGCATTCTATATCTGCCATCGACCGGGTCTGGTACCCAGAAAGGTAAGCATCCCAAAACAAACCCCTACAGTATTCTGGTGAAAATATTGCTACCAAAAACCGAACAAGTGGATAGAACTCCCCTAAAAAGAAACGAGCAAACGATCGTGACGTCACACGTCACCGCGCCGCTGTCTGTGCAGCTCCCCCCTCCCTGGGAGGGGGAAAGGAGCCCCTGACCACCCCCCATGCCAGCTGTCCACCCATCAGTTGTAAGGCTGATGCTAGAGGCGGATGTCGTGTGCTCTGGCTCCAGTGGTCTTTCAGCACTGTACTTCGAGTGTGGTGGCTGTCTTCCAGGGGTGCGAGAGCCAGGAGTTATTCGACAGTACACAGGCTGCATGCGCCTAGGGTTACCTTCCCTAGGTGCCCTGTAAGTACTGCCCTTGGGGCTTGGGGTTGCGTTCCACAAGTTCCTTGGGTTCTACCTCTGTTGCGCTGTTTAATTGCTCGGTGTCTGAACCTGGAGGTTTTCCCGCGGCTCCGCCTCTTCCAGCAGATCGGACCGGAGCATCACGTGGATGGTTCGATCTTCTCCTCGAGTCTTCACGTATGGTCTTTTGACTCGAGTTTATCATCTTTATGGCGATCAGGTGGCTTCCTTGTTAGTGTCCTACCTGCGGGCTTCATCTCAGCGGCAGTATGAAGTTTCCTGTATGAACCGGTCCTTCCGGTTCTTTTTATGTCTTCGTCGTTGTACTTCGCTTTCTGTTAGGGTCGTGTTGTCCTTTCTCTCTCTTGGTTGTTTCAGGACCATCATCTTATGCCTAACACTGTCGCCTCGTATCATGCGGCGCTGGCAGTGCCGCCACAGCTTGCTTTCGGTCTTGGTGTTACGTACTTCTGCTCCTTTTCGCAAGCTGTCTCGTGCGTTGTTTCACCTCCGGCCTGCTCATACGCTGCCTGAGCTGTCCTGGTCGTTGGACAGAATGCTCTCTTCTTTCTTCTCGGTTTGTTGTGGCCCCTTCGGTTCAAGATTGTTTCTCCGAGGCTCTTTTTCTGTTGGCATTGGCCTCTGGGGGTTGGGTCGGGGAGCTTCATGCTCTCCTCCGGCGCAGGGGTTTCTGCTCTTTCAGTATTTGTGATGGTTTTGTTCCTCTGCAGCCATCTCCTTCTTTTCTGGCGAAGAATGAAACTGCTGCTTTCCGGAGGGGTCCCTGGGTTGTTGATGCTTGGTTGGTTAGACCAGGGGTGCATCATGTTTTGTGTCCGGTTGCGGCCCTTTGCCGTCATTTGCGCACCACGGCTTCTGTGTCTGTAGACGCGCTTTGGGTTGATCCGGTTTCCCTTCCCAGTTCACGGGTGCGGTTCTCGCTCCCAGGTCGTCTGCATAGTTAAGGCTAGCCAGCCTGCGGTCTATCCCCGTGTCCATGATGTTCGTAAGTTTGCTGCTCTTGCTGCTGTCTTTGGCAACATGTCCTTGGCTGACATTTGGGCACGGGGCTTTTGGCGGTCAAACAGGGTCCTGGCTGCTCGTTACCTCGTGAACGTTCCAGGGCCCAGTCTGGCCTGTGTCGCTATGGGTTCGGCGGTTGCAGCCAGTTGTTTCGACTTTGAGTTGAGGAGTGAGCAACGACCGTCTCCCGGGTAAGTCCCTTTTGTTTTCCTCTGTGGGTAGTTATCTCTGGGGAGCTGACTGGGTTCCCCCCCCAGAAAACCAGCATTGAATGTAATGAAATGCCATTTTCTGGGTGTGTCCTAGAGGCTCCCCGGCATCCCTCCCTCCCTCCCTCCGGTCGATGTTTTTTCGCGTGTTTTGACATCCAGCTTCAGAACTGATGGGTGAATAGCCAGCGTAGGGGGGGGGGGGGGTCTGGGGCTCCCCCTTCCTCCTCCCAGTGAGGGGGGAGCTGCGCAAACAGTGGTGCAGCGACGTGTGACGTCATGATCGTTTGCTTGTTTCTTTTTAGGGGAGTTCTATTCACTTGTTCAGTTTTTGGTAGCAATATTTTCACCAGAATAGGGGTTTGTTTTGGGATGCTTACCTTTCTGAGTGCCAGACCCGGTCGATGGCAGACATAGAATGCTCCCAACCACACGGGTTTCTATAGGCCATTGCTTCCCATGCCTCTTTGAGGGGGGCCAGGTTCTGGCTCGTGGACCCCGGTAGGCCCACAGAACTCCATACACATGACTGATGACAAAGTCTGACATTAGCATATCAGCCTAGTAAGCTCCGGGGAGCCACTGGATCACACCCAGAAAATGGCGTTTCATTACATTCAACGCTGGTTTTTTGTATTATTATTGTTAAAATGATCACAGGAAAATGAAACAAAAAAAATTGCATGCACTCACCTAGTTGTGCTTGTGGGGGTTGGGCTCTCGCTCTTTGGTCCCGCTTTGTGTAGCTTTGGCTGTGGTGGAGGGATTAACTCTCAATGACGTCATCATTTCGTGAGTACTGTACTGTATTATGCATCAGGCACTCTGTGGAGATAGCCACCCCAGACCAGGCGCATGGCAGGAGTTGCTGCAAATATATTTATACCGATTAATTTCAATGTCACCAATTTATTTGTTTTCACTGGATTTTTGCAGTTATATTATGGACTAATGTGTCATTTGAGAAATTGATAGTTCATGGAGAAGCTAAAAAGAAGGTAGTTGTATGTAATGAGCGTAATAACACTGGTGCACGACCTGCTGACGAAGAGGATCGCCAGGGAAGGAACATTGTGTTGAGAAAAGGGCTTTCATCAATGTGCAGTTTTATGTTTTATTACAAGAGCTTTTGTAACTTCATACCAAGAGCAACAATATCATTTTTTAAACATAGTGTAATAGTAATGACAGAAGAATACATAAAATATATATATTTTAAATAGTCTTAGTAAAAATTACATTTAATATAAACATTAACAAGTTTATTAAATTTTGTGTAATATCTAATGAATATGGAAAAACATTGGATAATTAGTGGATAATTCATTTATGTACAGGTACATCATTTTTTGCTTTACCGTTTGGACTGGTATTTGGCATGATTCGGAAAAATTGACTGGGAACTACAGAATTAACCTTAATTACCTGGATACATTCTCTCAAGGGTCAAATGGTTCTCATTTATTCCTTTTGCTGCATTGTGCATTTGGCGTGCAAATTTAGGTACACACAAATTTTAAAAATACATTATTGTATACAGGAGTGATTCAAACTTGCATTATTACAGTGGTGCCAAGTGTGTAAATTGTGTGTAATAGGAATGATGGAATGATTGTTAGATTTCATGAGCTTGGATTTAAAGGTGTCGGTTTCCCTATTTCCCCTACAGATTTTGTGCTTTATATTATCTACGCATGTCACGGATTAATTGATTGACTTTTTTTTTATACAATTGATATGTATTTACACTAAGATGTTTCTTTACTTCATTAGTTAAGCTTGTAGTGGCTTGCTAATATGCTTTTCTGTCTATTGCACTGCTACCACAGAGGTTCCCAGGATTCACACCTTACCTGCTAACACTGGAAGCTCAAATCATTCTTCCTTTCTACAGAGAATTCTTCATGTCTACTGGTTAGTACACTAGAGTAACAATTGACTGAGACTGCACTTCACTATTAATCCACGATATTGTATGCATCTTTCACGACAGACTTTCCGGGGCATCACTCCTCACCTGCTTACATTGGATGGCCATTTTCATCTCCCCTTCTACAGAGAGTTCTTCATGGCTTCTGGTTAGTATTTGTAAGCTTTACAAGAAGACCAAATATTAGCTTGGATCACCCTGTGTTGGTATCGACGGGAGTATTTGTGTGTAATGCTTGTAATGGGCCTTCGGTGACTTAAACCATGATGAATTCTTTGTGGGGAGTAGTTTTAAAAATGATACATGTACCTCATTTAAAATGCATGATAAAATTTAATAGCTTTATACTATACAGCTCTTGAAATGGTTAAATTTGTATAGACTCCTATGATCTTAACCTAACAATTTGTAATACAGTATGTATTTTATATTTCAAAGATTTGATACAGTAAGTTATAAGGTTATGCTGAAAATTTCTTGAATATTTATTGTATTGATGAGTTAAGCAAATGCTGGGTTTGAAATTGATTAAATATTTAAAAAAATATATGGTTATGCATTTTGACAGATATGACCATTTCTCTCTTGGTTTGTATCCTTTCATTGGTGCGTCGTAATGAGATGTGTTAGAAACCCCAAATTGTGAATGTGATGACATACACTGCTCCCTTGAATATCCAGGCCTCCATATAAATCCCTCTAGGCAATGAAACAAATTTACCCACTAATGGGTAATGATGGGTAATGATTTAATAATAGGGAGCCGGTCGGCCGAGCGGACAGCACACTGGACTTGTGGTCCTGGGTTTGATCCCAGGTGCCGGCGAGAAACAATGGCCAGAGTTTCTTTCACCCTATGCCCCTGTTACCTAGCGGTAAAATAGGTACCTGGGTGTTAGTCAGCTGTCACGGGCTGCTTCCTGGGGGTGGAGGCCTGGTCGAGGACCGGGCCGCGGGGACACTAAAAAGCCCCAAAATCATCTCAAGATAACCTCAAGATAGATTGCAGGGTGGGGTTAAAAGGAGAGATTTCTCCTAGTGTGTTTGGAGTGTACCCAATTCTTGCTGGGCATTGTTTGCTATTAATTAGACTAATTAGACCATCGCCAGGATCAGTGAGAAGTCTAGTTTGGTACACTGATCCCTGATTGGCTGCCTGTGGGCAAGTTCATCACTAGCTTCCACAGTTGCTTGCAGGCCCCGTGCTCTTCCTGGGAGAATGGTTGTCGTGCCGAAGAGGTACGCTTCTAGATGAACATTTTACAGATATATGTCAACCATATAATAGGTAGAAATGTAAATTTCATTTTGTACAATTTGCCTGTAGAACGTTGTAAAGTCGGAGTATGAATAGTAATCCATTCAATGTTACTCAGAATGTGCTCTTAATGATTTTCAAACATGGTTGCAAACTTAGGAGAAACCATTAATGCTGTAGGGAAACCTATTATGCATAATTAAAACTAAATTCTATGGTTCATTTTTTTTTGAGTTTGACATGAAAAGTCCAGAACTATATAATCCAGATTTCTGAGGGAGCACTACTGGAATATATTCCGATACGTAGAGTACTTGGTTTGTGCTACTTGTCAGTGGCATTGCCATTAATGTTCAAAGGAATAGAATGACCATGGCTTGGCTATATTTTCACCTCTGTTTTGAAAGTTTTGAGTATGCATTTTCAGTTTTCATTAGTGGAGATACTTGTATAAAAAGTTCTTGTATTTAAATTGATTTGTATTTTATGAATACAGTACTAAAATTTGATTCTGCACTACTGTAGAAAAGATCCCTTTGGGCATGGATAAGTGGCAATAACATATGGGGTAATACAGTAATTGATTCACTTGTAGTTTTTTTTTTAATTAGTGATAATATAATTTGTGAAATGCCATTTGAGTTTACTTAAGATTGTGTACAATACATAATGTAGTTTGCACTTAGATTTGGTCGGGTGTTAACATGAAGGCATGCCAGTAGACTGGCTTGGTGGTGATGGATCCCCCAGTGATGCACACACCAAACCCCCACACTAGAGAGCATTGGGGCCCACTAAATAAGAAGCATTCCAAATAAATGTAAACAGTAGTGATGTTTTGACAATTACACAGCATGAGCTCATAGGTTTCAAATCTAGGTTTCAAAAGAAGAAAATAAAGTACTTAAATCTGAGCTTCGAGCTTGCCTCGGCCATTGTAGTGTTGTGACAATCAAAGGTAGCACCGAAGTGGCCAATTAACAGTTTGTTGAGTGGGCTAATTGGCAATTCCTGTGATGATAAATACACAAGTATATTTTTTATGCCTACTTGGATATCTACCCCAGTTTTAGATGTACAGTTAGTTTTTTTATATATACATATGCTGTATATATTTGTTATGCTATATTTTAATTTCATGCCAAATCCTTACCATACAATACTGCATTTGCTATTTAAACATTGCATTGCTTGCAAGAAATAACATGAGAACTTGAGAAAACTGGATGACAGATAAGCACGATAGCATGAAAACAACCAATAACTTACCTCAGTGGTTGACAAGAGAATTGTTCTTTTCAATATACAATAATTTAATAAGTAGCATGCAAATTGTTGATGTGCCAATATTGTTCAATGCAGCCTGGATACCACATACAACTGAACTTGAACCACGTAGTGGGTAACAGGACTACATCTGTTGTAGAATTGTGAGAACCTTAGGTAATACCAACTTCAGCGCTTGATCTCCAACAGTCCTTGGACCAAATACTCTCTCTCTGACTGTTACCAACCTTTCATCCTACCCTCTTTCTAAGCACCAGCAAGAACTTCTTGGCTTTGGTCTTTCTTTTACTACTTCTCCTGGCCCACGCTGTGGCATTGATCTCATCAGTTCCTTTGACAGGTTTGTCAATTCTAACTCTAGTACTCTTTCGGACCTGTCCGCCTTTAGAGGGGCCCTTATCCCCATTCTTGACAGCTTGTTTTCTAAAAATCACCACCTTCCTCGTCGCTTCCAGCTTGCTCTTGCCTCCCTGAAATCTAATATAACTATTCTTATCCTTCCTTCCGACAAAGGCAATTCGGTGGTTGTCCTTGACCGTGAGGACTACCTCCGAAAAGCAGATGTCTTGTTCTCTGACTCTCACACTTATGCTCCTCTGACTTCTAACCCTTTGGATTGCCTCAAAACTTCCTTTAACCGCAAACTAAGACAGCTCTCTAGTCTTTGTCCTCCTGACTTTGATCTCATTAAACGTTTCCGTGTCATCTGCCCTTCTCTTCCTTATTTCTATGGTCTTCCTAAGACTCATAAACCTGGTGTTCCTCTTCGTCCTATCATTTCTTCACGGGGCTCTGTCAGCTATCCTCTTGCCTCCTGGCTCGCTAAAACCCTGACGCCTTACCTTGGTACTTTTTCCCCTGCCCACCTTCATCACTCTCAGGACTTCATAGAAAGACTGCGCCTGCAACCCTCTTGTAAGATGCTTAGTCTTGATGTCGACTCCTAATGTTCCCCTCGATGATGTTCTCCCTTTCCTTAGACAGAAGGCGTCAGAGGGCCTTCTTCCTCTCCCGCTTCCCACTGACGTTTTCCTCGAACTCATTAGACTCTCTGTTGACTCTCTTTCTCTTTCAACGGTAATTATTACACTCAAACTTTCGGTGTCGCTATGGGTTCCCCTCTCTCCCCCTGTTCTTGCTAATTTCTACATGGAATACTTCGAAACTGTTCTTCTTCCTTCTATTGATACTCGTCCCTCTCTCTGACTTCGCTATGTTGATGACAATTTTGCTTTATGGCCTCATGACCTTAGTCTTTTCCAGCCTTTCCTCTCCTCTCTTAACAATCTGGCTCCTTCTATCCATTTCAAAGTTGAGTGGGAATCTAATTCCCTCCTTCCTTTTCTCGACGTTCACAGCTCTGTGTCCGGGTTCTCTTTCTTTGTCTACCGCAAACCCATGCATAGTGGTATGTACATTCACTTCTTTTCCTACCATCCTCCTTCTGTTAAGAAAAGTGTCCTCATCTCTCTCTTCCTCTGCGCTCTACGCCTCAGCGACCCCCAGTTTCTTGATTCTGAAATTGCCTTTATCTACAAATCATTCTCTCGCCTTGGTTACCCTTTGCATTTCATCAACTGTGCCTACTCTCGAGCAAAACGCAATTTCTTTCATCCTAAACCTGCTTGAAAGCAGGTTTAGGATGAAAAAATTGCTAGCGCTGTACTATGCATTCCCTTCATATCTGAACTCAAAACTTTTACCAATACCTTTCGTCCTCTTGACATAAAGCTCGCCTTTAGACAAACTAACACACTTCGTAGCAATCTAGTTCACACTGCTCCTCATACTTCTAATGCTGCTGGTGTCTACTGTATTTCCTGTTCGTCTTGTCCTCTCCAATACTTTGGCGAAACTGGCCGTACACTGAATGACAGACTTAAAGAATACAAGAGAAGTGTTAAGTCTGCAGACACTAACAATGCTCTCTTCTGTCATGTGAAGGATTCCAATCATCCTATTGATTGGTCTTCCTCCAAAATAATCTTTCCTGCCTCTACTCTACATAAACGCCATCTTGTTGAATCGGCTCTAATACACACTGTACCCAACATGAACTTGAGTCCTGGCTTTGTTGCTGTGGACTCTTCCCTTTCACAGTATATACTTAAATGCTCTAATCTTTCTAACAAACGTGACCTAACATAGCTTACCCTACCATCTTTCTTTCTCTTTCCTTTAATTTCTCTCTTTTCTGTTCTATGTTTTCTTTGTTCCCTTACTATCCTCTTCTTATTCCTATTACTATCTCCTTCTCATTTGGTGGTTATAATAGGAGCTGCCTTGTATGGGCCAATAGGCCCTTTGCAGTTCCTACTACTACCTCCTCTACTACACTTTGCTCCTCACCTCTCTCTACCCTATTTATTGCCTGCATCTACTTCATCACAATTGACTTGAGAATGGTCCAGGATGGACCGAAACGTCGTCGTCCCTTCACCTTCTAGTGTGTGGTCTGGACAACGTAGTGTCCCTCCCTTGGCCTTCCTCCTGCCACCGTAACCGGTGGTTGGAAAAGGCTGTGGCAAGGTTGCGTATTGGCCATACTCGCTTAACTCACTGTCACTTAATGGAGCGCTGCCCTGCTCTGTATTGTCCAAATTGCATTGTCCCTCTTACAGTCTTGCATATCCTTGTTGAATGTCCTGACTTCCAGGACGAGCGTGTGTCTTGCTTTCCGATCATCCTCGGGGTCACTTGTCCCTCGATAGAATTCTTGGTGAATCGGTTACTTTTGATATCATTCGCCTTGTGCGTTTCTGTTCTCGTATTGGCATCCTTGGTGATATTTAGAGGCTCTGATTATTCCGCACATTTGATGGGGCTACATAGTCTTCCCGGTTTGGTGCCTTCTTTTGATAATTACTTACTTATACAAGTAAATAAAATGCTAATGTATGTTAAGAAATATAAAGAAATGAAGTAGATTTGTTTAGTATCCTTCATTTGTTAAAGTTGTAAATGTAGCAATTACTCTTGCAGTAGAAATAGAATTCCACTGGTGAGTTTAGATGTGCTGTATGTGAAGTTGTAGTGATTGTTGTAGATGATTACATAGTTTCTGATGATCAAAGTAAGTAAAAATGCTGCCAATTTGCATATTCATACAAGTCTTTGTGATCACCCTGTTCATCGGTCTTTCAAAGTCTTGCCTATCTGTCATCTCACAAATTGCTTTGACCAGTGTGTGTCTACTTGTATATATGTCATGCACCGACATAGTGTTCTGTGTAGAACTGATTTTATTCTACAATTAATGTGTACTTATTACTTTTTAATCTTGGACTGTAATAAAAATTCTTTATATGTATGTACTGTATTTGTGTGTGGATGCATGTGTGTGTATAGGGGGGGGGGGGATTGTAATTACTCTAGCTAAGATTTATCTCCCCTTCTCCTCCATACACGCATATGTACACTAGTGCTTGTGTGTTACAGGATGCCAGCTACGCTTGTGGTGTTCCATTTTCCCAATAATGTCATATGTAATGCTTTGAAACTCTTGATGGCTTTGGCATCCACCACCACCTTGCTTACCAGTAACTTATTCTAATGGTCTATCACTACTTAGTTGTGTTAAAAAATTCATCGTCCAATTTAGAAGTGCCTGCCACCTCTGCAATATGTTCTAACTTACGAAATAGTCTTGTGTGGGACTCTAATCAAAGGGTTCCTCTAGTTATAGATATACACAATCAGCCCAAGCCTTTTCTATCTTGCAATATTTTTGTGGATGTATCGTAGAAACGAAGTAGATTTCTTATGCAAGACCGTTCCATTTGAAAACCAAACTGTATTATGTTACTTTCCAGGTACAGTACTTTGTTCATTTGATTTTAATATCTTTCTAGTTCTTTTACTACCATACTTGTCAATGGTATAGGTCTATAATTTAGTGGGTTTTCCATTCATATAGTTTGGAACTCTGCCTTTTTCCCACCTGTTGCTTGGATCCCTGTTTGTAAGGATATTTGGAAGATAATCTTTAGTTGGGGCACTTAGCTCTGATGCACCTTCCCTTAATATTTAAGATGAGAACTTCATCTGGATCAACTGCTTTTAGTTAAACTTCCTGAGCAGTACTTAAGAGATAAGAATTTCAAAGTATAATGTAGCTACCCGCAAATTTTTTTCTGTAACATACTATATTTTTTAGCATTATTTTGCATTGTTATTTTAGGTGCTGTGAGTGCTACACGAGAGAGTATGGATTACCTGTTAGGCCAGGAAGGAAGTGGACGTGCCCTCTGCCTGGTGGTAGGTGGGGCAAAGGAGTCCCTGGATTGCCATCCTGGCAGTGTCGTTTTGCACCTCAACAAACGCAAAGGTTTCTGCAAGATGGCTCTCAGACATGGGTAAGTTTCAGTCTTGCACATCAATATATGTATCGTAATTAATTATCTTGTAATATTTTTAATTTCCAAACTTTCATCTGTTCTAATTCTGATGAGTCTACCCATTGAATTTAGTCTATTATCTTGGAATGCCTGAAAAACTTGTTGCCATTTAAGTACTGTACTTGGAAGCATTTTGACCATGCAGTCCTTTGTATGAAATATTCTATACTTTTCTGATACTATTCAAGAATGTAACACATTAAAAAATACCTGGTTAAGAGGATTACTTTGCAACAGTAAATGTCTTGATTTATTTGAAATGGCTACATGTTACGAGGTCTTAACAGAGTTAAATATCCTGTAATGATCATGGTATTATTTATGGTAATAAGTTGGTATTTGAAATGTACATTTGGCACTCGAGTGATGGAATAAATCTTTCATACGGTGTAATAAAAACTGTTTCCTCAAATAGGCATTTTTACATGTGCATTTATGGGTTTATGCATACTTAGCAATAGACTCGGGTGTTTATGTTGATTTAGGTCTTAGGGAGTATATTCAATACAGGTTGAAAATTATTAAAATACGTATATTGAGTATATGCTTTGAATATAGTAAATTTAATTATGCAGATGAAGTCACAATAACGTGGCTGAAAAATGTTGACCAAACCACACACTAGAAATTGAAGAGATGACGACATTTCGGTCCGTCCTGCACCATTATCAAGTAGATTGTGACTCGATCAATTACAATCGACTGGACTATTATCAAGTCGATTACCACAATCGACTTGATAATGGTCCAGGATGGACCGAAATGTCGTCGTCTCTTCAATTTCTAGTGTGTGGTTTGGTCAACAAATTTAATTATGTAGAGTAAAAAAAAGATTTCTTGTCCCCAGTAATAAGGTAATCTTTGATTAATACTTCATGGACTCCTAGTTTATTTTGTTGATGGGCTTTATGATTGGAGAAAGTTGCATACGGTTTCCCTTTTCATGCTTAGTGACGCTATCCCTAATCTGGCTACTAATTCTTTGAAATAAGTCATTAAGTGTGTGTGTCATTTCTGCACAAGTGGAGCCAAGTGTCTGCTTTTCTTCGGGCTATAATTTTATCGTTTCAATCCTTTATCAAAGCTTGTCTTTTCAGTAAGTATTTGTATGATAACTAACCGTAAGTTAGCACTTGGCAATCTTTGCAGTAACCAATAATATACATTACTGAAGAAGAATATGCAAAACTCGTCTGGTGACACTTGGAAGGTTTGACACTTCAGATTACACAGAATGTGTAATCTGTGAGCCAGTCAACTGGTGGAATATTGATGATAGAGTCGGATGCTTCCTTATACTGAAGAGATAAGTTTTATTTAACATGGTCCTGCCATGTAGGTGTCCTTAGTGTAGGTAGATTTAGTGTAGTCCTTAGTGTAGGTAGATTATCACAAGTTAGCATCATGGGGAAACTTGAATGTATTCTGATTCTTATTTGTAAACGTGTGGCAACTCTATTATAACCTTTACAGCCACTATTTTTTTATTTTTTGCTATTTATTTATTTTTTTTCATGTAAACATTAATTTTTTTTCTTTCAGTGCTTCGCTTGTGCCAATGTTTTCTTTTGGTGAGAATGAGATCTATGATCAAGTTGCTAATCCTGAAGGCTCATTAATACGTCGAATTCAAAACAATCTTCAGAAAGTCATTGGCTTGGCTCCGTGTATGTTTATTGGCCGAGGGGTGTTTCAATATAGCTTTGGCATTGTCCCCTTCCGAAAACCTATCTACACAGTTGGTAAGTTTTCCAGTGTGTTTTCTTTGTACTGTATTTGAAGCATTTTTTGGCATAGACTGTTATGATTCAAATGAATTTGTTGACATAGCTGCAAAGGAAGCCATTCATACTTTCAACATTTTCCAAAAAGGTGATTTTCTCTTTAAATTTCTACCCGATCACTCATGCCACTATCCATACCCGTTGAGGGTTGTTGGCTGATACAAGTAATAAACTGCGTGCTCTTCAGTAAGAATTTTCCCCCCATGAACTTCCTCCTTCCACCGTAATAGGCATTAGGAGATGGCTTTGGCTTGCTTATTGGTCACACAGCGTCCTGCCCCCTTTTGTCCTAACTGTGTTGTCCCACTCACAGTTTTGCGCCTTTTCGATTGCCCTGATTTTCAAGATGTTAGTGTTTCTTGCTTTCCTGATTTCCCTAGAGGTTGGTTTTCTTGTTAGCATCCTTGGCAATTTTGATACCTTTGATATCATTCACCTTATGTCTTGTTCTCTTACTGCCATCTTGAATAACATTTAGTGCCTTTTGAATAGCTTGCAACTTAGATGGGGCTATATGGTCTTCCTGGCTTGGCACTTTATTTGAGAATTACTTAACACCAGAATTGTGTAGGCTCTGTTATGAGGATAGATTGAGGGAACTCGCCTTCACAATCTTAGTGGATAGAAGGAAACAGAAGGGATATGATCACTGCATACAAGATCCTGAGGGAATACACAAAGTAGGCAAAGGAAGCCTATTTGAACTAGGAGGTAGGACAAATGGATTTCAGTGGAAGTGGGACACAGTTGAATTGCAGAGATGTAAGGAAATTATTTTTCCCAGTGTGGGTAGTTGGCCAGTGGGATGCATTGAAGGAAGAGGTTGTTGAAGCCAATTTCATCTACAACTTTTAAGAAAAATTATGATGAACAAGTTAATGTTCAGAGTTAGTGTGCCGGTCTAAAAGGCTAGGAGGTAAAGCATGAAAAAAATCTCATTGCCTCCGAAGTCACCAATAGGTTAAGACAGAATTGAGGAAAATTCAGCATTGCAACCGATTTTGCTAAAGTTCTACTAGAATTGTTTCTCTGCATCATTGTCAATACTTTGTGCTCCAATGCCTGCATCACACAATCAAATTACTGTACTAGGACATCTGCACGAGTTGTATGCCTCTAGGTAGCTGATTTTGAGAATAGCCAGATCTCACTTTCCTAATTAATCTATTTATTGAATACGTGTGTGTAACATAGCCACTTTCACAAACAATTGTTTATATTCACTATACCATTTTCTTTTAAGCATCTTAGATACTGGGAACTTTCAGATAATAAGTACTTTGTAATTGACATTGAAACAGAGGACAAAAGTCATACATAAAATGTTAAGCTAAATTTTTAATGTAGAGTATGTGTTTATTTTGGCCTTGCCATACAGACACTGTTTTTTTTCTTGTTAATTGAAATTCATCACCATTCAAGCTTCATTTTATTAACTTTTTCTCCTTAAAGAAAAACAAATAAAATGGCTACAAATTGTTTTCATTAAAAGTAGATTTCTAATTCTGTATTACCATATATCTTTTGTCTAAATTTAATACAGTTCACACAAAATTTTGCCATATAGATACAGTATATCTTGAGGTTATCTTGAGATGATTTCGGGGCTTTTTAGTGTCCCCGCGGCCCGGTCCTCGACCAGGCCTCCACCCCCAGGAAGCAGCCCGTGACAGCTGACTAACACCCAGGTACCTATTTTTGCTGCTAGGTAACAGGGGCATAGGGTGAAAGAAACTCTGCCCATTGTTTCTCGCCGGCGCCTGGGATCGAACCCAGGACCACAGGATCACAAGTCCCGCGTGCTGTCCGCTCGGCCGACCGGCTCAGTAGCATAATGCTACAACACAAATCTGTAATAAATTATGGCAAACTAATAACTTCTTTGTTGTACAGTATATATATTAATGTATTCTGGAAGTGCATATTCTTATAAATAATTGATTGAATATAGCCAATAGGGTTAGAGCTATAATGCTATTATAAATCTTTTCTGTGTTTGACATTCTTCCTCACTTGGGAAAGAAGTTTGTCCAGAGTTCATTTGACAGTTGTAATGAACCTGATGCATTTTGCCAAAAGGTGCATTTCATTGAATCACTTTTGAATATATTTGGAGGCGGAGAGAGATGGAATAAAAATTGGCAGCGGTGATAGTACAGTATATATATTCCACGTAGACTGAAGATAGACTAGATGTTGCCCAGTTGAGGGGACTGGGAAATATTGCCGTGTGTTCTCATTTGCTGGCTGTGGCAGTGTAAACTGGCAGTTTAGATTTGGTATTATAGATGGTTGGAAGTACCCAAGTACAATAGAGAGACTGTTGGTAGATGAGTGTAATTACCTAAGTGTAGTTACAGGATGAGAGCTACACTTGTGGTGTCCCGTCTCCCCAGCACTCTTTGTCATATAATGCTTTGAAATTACTGACGGTTTTGGCCTCCACCACCTTCTCACTTAACTTGTTCCAACCGTCTGTACCACTGTTTACAAAAGTGAATTTTCGTATATTTCTCCGGCAGCTTTGTTTCGTTAGTTTAAATCTATGACCTCTTGTTCTTGAAGTTTCGGGTCTCAGGAATTCTTCCATATCAATTTTATCGATTCCTGTTACTATTTTGAACGTAGTGATCATATCGCCTCTTCTATCTTCTAGTTTTTGCATATTTAATGCCTCTGACCTCTCCTCGTAGCTCTTGTCATTCAGTTCTGGGAGCCACTTAGTGGCATGTCGTTGCACCTTTTCCAGTTTGTTGATGTGTGTTTGATATATAGTGCGACGGCTATCTTCTGTTGATGTTAGGCCAATTATTTCAGTGTTGCTGGTTAGGATGTCTGGTGGTGAGCTGGTTGTGTGTGGAAATGTGATCTTTGGTTAGAACCTTGTTGTTTGTGCATTTTCTGGCGCCTTGAGAGATGTTATCTTGCCAGTATATTGAGAGCGTTTGGGCTGATAGTCCCCAAATTGGCATGTACAGGCTTTCCATATGTTAGTCCCCTGGTATAAATGTTTAAAATAATTGCCTAAGTATGTGTTCTGAGTTGTCAACCAGAATACAAATTGGATCCTTGTAAACTTTGTACATTGTCGTTCCTATTGTTTGGTCCATGAGCATGTTGGTGAACAGCAACTCGACATCCAGAGAAGATCTCGCACCTAATACCTGTGACCCCTCGCAATGAGTCTACACATTCTTTTTGAAATACCTGTATTAAGGCTGAAAGCTTAATAACTTGGGGGATCAGTAGTGTATAAGGTGCTTAGCCTGTATGTGGGTGTTTAGTATCTGGCTGATGATCAGATGAAGCAGGTTACCAGGTTTGTGGGCCGTGACAGTTCCATAGTCATATTCAGGCATGTACTCTCCAGTAGCTTTTTGCAGAGGATAGTCTTTTGGCATGAAGAGATTAAACCAATCTGTTTTTCTTTATTTTCAATTGGGCATTCCTTATGATTTAGTATTCCTCATGATCCTTTGAAATTTAGTTTGATTAGAGAGGATAAGTTTAATTTTATCAATACTATATATATACTTTATTTTTTAAAGAAATGTTGGTGACTTATCACCTCTGCTAACAGCTACAGTATTTCCTTATCATGAAGTCTTGTAGCTGCTGCTTTGAGTTCAGAAAGCAATATGGTGCTTCTTTAGTTCATCTTTCCTCCATTTGTCAAAGGTCTGACTGTAATGTGTCCTTAGTGGTGACGTTCCTTTGTGTGTAGAGATTAAATGTCGTCTTACAGGATCTCAAACTCCACCTTCTGGGCCAACTCGCCTAGTTGGATATAACATGGGAGTTTATATGTAGATTTAAGTGATTTTGTGCTCGGTGAGGTTGATTCCGAGGAGATTCAGGATGCTATCTCTGGGTTGGAGAACAGCTCTATATATAAATACTTGGAAGTTAGTTTCATAATGGTCCTTGTGTCAGTTGTGGTGGTGTTGGTCAGCACATCTGTCAAAAGATCAGTCAATATTGGCCTGAAGCATTGTTAATTAAATTAATGCAAGTGTTCATTCTTTAGTCCTTAACACACTGCAATTCTTTCATGCATACTGAGAAAGCATGACAAGGTTACCCAGTCCCCTTGACTGGGTAATATCTCGTCTCGCCTCTTCCTACATGGATTATATCAATCCATCCTCCTGTTTAGATAGTATGTTTTGTAACTATGTGCACAATAGTTCAAACATTGATGTACTAAGCAATTAGATAGTATAGTTTTGTGTTATTGTACTTTATAGTCAGAAAAAATGAAGCTAAAAACACTTAAATATTCCTGGGTCTAGTGTAGTGCACGCATGTCCTATGACCTATATTAGGCCTCAGATAGCATGTATTAGGCCTAGGAAGGTTAATTAAGTTAGTTTGTCATTGTAACAAATATAAAATCTTTTCCGGTTTGTCCAAATTTAATAGTACCAATTTCTACTTTCTAATGGCATTGTACGTCGGCATGTGTACTGTGGCGCTCATCCTTCCTGTAAGTACTACTAAAATAGGAGGATGGGCTGAATATATATACCATCACACCTGCCAATCTGTAGACCCTTTACCTCTGCCTCTTAAAATTTCCCATGTTAAAAGTGCACTGCAGCGAAATGTAGTCTTTAGCTGCTCACGTCAGGCTGAATAAAATTTATAAATGAACTTTGGAGAGTTAGTTTTTCAACTTCTCGAGTGAAAATGAACACGAGACAGAAAAGTTTTGTTCTAGAATTATTGATCTGCTGCAGCGCTTTTGAACATATTCAACGACAAATATATGTAATAGTAAATATATTTTTTAGATATACAGCATCATAATTTATTATACAAAGATCTATCTTTCCCTTTAATACATTTCAAAGCATTAACAAGACTTCAATTATATTTCAGTATTTAGGTTAAACAGATGACTTTTCTTTGCAGTTGGCTCGCCAATTGATGTACCCGTGGTGAAGAATCCCACCAAGGAGCAGATTGTGGGTTTACACGAAACCTATGTCAATGCAGTGATTAGTCTGTATAACAAGTACAAACACAAGTATTCCGAATACCCAGAATGTGAAATTAAGATTGTTTAGAGGTTACAGTATGGCCCTCCCTTTAATTTTTAAGTGATCGTGAACTCATTTTAAAGCATAATAAAACACGCCATTTAATTCATCTTACATGTAAGAAGATTGACTGCAGTCTAGGAACATTTTAAGGACTAATGGGTATACTTAATTCTAAGATCTATATCTACATGTAATTGTGATCATCATCTTGGGACCATGATTTTAATATGTTTACAAACTGCAAAATTAAAAAAAAAAAAAGTAGTGAATCTTAGAAAAGCCACATATGGTAAATTCGTAATGCCTTAAATTCAATATGCCTTAAAATTACAAAGATAGGTTATGTGATGTATTGTTTACCTAATGCTTTAACCAGCAAAAGAATTCTCATTACAATCATGAATAAATACAGTGTGTAATATCTCTGAAATTAATGTGTGCTTTTAATCACTTATTGATCATCATTTCCACTAGATTCTTTGATGCATACTGATTAGAACTATAAAATCCTGGAGAACTTCATATTCCACATATAAATAATTTAAATTTTATGCACTGATAATATTTGACAGTAGTGGAAGACTGTGTTGGGTAGATTGTGTTCTTAATGCTATGTTCATGTTGCAAGTACAGTAAGACCTTTCAAAAAAAAAAAAAAAAAAGACAGGTGAAATATATTCTTTTATCTTCTTGCTCTGTAAACCTTCGTTTCCTCTGGACCATCCCCATCTTGGAACACACAGCCATATGTTGAGTGTGTCCCAGACATTTCACAGGCACTGAAATGTTTGAACCCCCACAAAAAGTCAGACGAGGTTTCCTGTGCTAGTCTGGCTATTGGAGGAGTTAAGCAGTCAATACTGTATAATAATTGAGAAACAAGAAATGTTTGAAAGAGCAGAAGTGAAGAAATATGAAAAGATAGAAATATAGAAGGGGAAGAACAAAACTGGAAAATATTTCTTCAAATGAGGCTGTGTAGAAAATTATATGGGCTACGAAATTATTGGACAATTGAGGAAAGGGAATTGCCCAAGGGGGGCGAAGAGGTCCCTGCCACCTTAGTTTCCTATAATAATACTTCCATGGGTGAAATAACTATCGGTTTGCTTTACCAGGCAGTTCAAATAACAGATTATCATAGATAATCTGTTATCTATTATCAAACTAACAAGGCTGTTTGGTGAAGTTTTATAGCAGCACAAGCAACTTTTTATATACATATACGACACTTGAGTTCTGTTATCAATTCAGTTTCACTATAACACACTTTTGCCACTTATTTAAAGTAAAGGTGATCTTACTCTGACCTGATATTCCTTAATCTATATATAATTTGCTAAACCATTATTATTACTTTGATTGGACAGTGTTCCTGTTTTTTTCTGAAACAAGATTGGCATGTGTGCAGAGATTGCTTAGATACTTCAGCCCATTTCAAATAAATGATGAGTATTCAAGTACTATGTAACTTTTCTTTGAAAAGTACCATAAGAAAATGTTAATGCAAGTACAGTATATCTTTTATTAACTAAGCCCTGCTTGGTGCTTTCTTTTAATAATTACATGCTTGTACATGGATTTTCTCGTGCTTGCTTGCTTTTATTAACAAACCAATATGTCCGGTCAGACTGAAAACTAAGAAGCTAGTGTGGGAAGAAAGCACTCCTTCTATAATGAATTTAGTGATTGAACAGCAATGATATTTTATTAATCATTCTATGGAATGTAATACTATATTACTAATCTGCAGTCATGTGTGTGTCTGGATTATTGTAAATGTTATCATACTTCAGTGTAATTTAGAAAAAGGCACATTCTGTGTCTTGGTGAAAAGCAATATACACATTGGGAAGATATTGAAGCCATGTTATGGGATTGAACTGGCTTCCTTGAACTCCTCCTCCTTGTGATTTAATTGTGCAACGTACACATTCTTTAATGTAAGGAAATGCCCTTTGTATATGAAGACTATTCCACCTCGTGTATGTAACTGGAGATTCACAGTCGAGGTGCTTAAATGTAGTAAATGCAGAACAATTGAAATTGTGCTATACAATTCCATTTACAGCCTCTTAATATATTCACCATGTAACTAGACTCATTCCTCGGACAGAATCATGTGTTGGATGTTAGAAAATACTTCAGCTCGGTTAACTTATTTCCATTTGCAAACGTAAACAAAATTTATTAACGTATGATTGCATCATGGAAAAAAAATAGCACTAAAAAAGCAGTCAATGCAACTATCTGTTGTTGGCAAAGGTATCGTAATGCATATGTTTGTAAAGGATTGATCATGGCAGTTTTTTCGTTTGTTTGTCTAACCACATACAGTACTGTATTAAGATTCATATCCCTTATCCCTTGTTTATACAGTATAATCAAATATTGGGTACCTGTATTCTTATATGGTCCTAATTGTTGTGAATAAATTTCTGATCAACAATTACTTGGAACTTTTTGTATTCCAATTCTGAAATGTCATGTCTCGGATATATTTATTAAAGAAATCGGTAATTTCATTGACTTTTATATTCAAATTGGTTTTCTTCACATTCATCCATATTGAATTTTTATTAGTACTGTACCATGAACTATTCCAAAAAGAATTTTAGAAATTGATATTCCCTTAGTTCTAAAAATGAAGTTATTTAAAAAATAAAGCTGTAATGTAGTTGGTTAAGTTTTAAAATGTAAAATGTTAAAATGCATATGCAATATCAGTGATAAAATTGGGCAATGCATTCTTGGTTATAAGTAACTATACCTGCATGGCACTATCCAAATGTTAAGGTAGAGTAAGCTCATTGTGACATAATTCCACTACCCACATTGGTAACACCCTCCCCATGCCCTTTTTCTCTTGGGATTGTACTGCTAACTTCATCTCTCATTCCCTTCTAATCTACCAGACATATGTCGCCCATTTAGATATTCGTAACAGAACGGTTTCATAGTTTTTCACACTGCTGTGTTTGAGTTCAACCAGAACTACATATTTTTATCTTTGAAGTACTTTTCACTGTGTAGAATTCAAATAGACAATAGTTCACAATACTGTAGTAGCCAAGTGTTGTACTAAAGTAGATGAGACATAGATATATCGAACAAAATATTTTTCAAAAGGCATTTCTTAAACTGTCTAGATTGTGTTGAAGAGAAGTGGTTGGCTTGAAATTTTGTCTAGTATTGCATCTTTTTCATTTGTCAGTTGTATGATTATTGTATTGTAAATAGTTGAGTTAAATGTTGTATCAGTTAACAAGATGTTTGTGCATATTACTTTGTACATTTAAATGTGGTGGTGTTAATATTTAGAACAGGTGAACTAGTATGTAAATTATAAATAACTTTATAATTAACTATAATTATAGAATTATTTATACAAATTCATACGAGTTTAAATGTCATATTAACTGTGCAATCTGTGATGAATTTCTAGTTTATTATTATTTCTTCAAAATCTGGAATACTGTACAGTACTTGGAATATAGCATGGGAGGAGAAATTATTTTATATTTTGTAAATATACACATGCATGTCCTCTATATTGATGGCAGGCAGAGATGACATTTGATTTTTATTGTATTGTATTATCTTCCTATCATTAGTGATGCATTTTGTATTACGTACTTAATTGAAGACAAATTCTAAAAGGCTTATCACATTTTCCTTTGAGAGTTGGCTTTATATGTATGAGTAGTTGACTACTTTTCTGCAAATTACAATTAGATCCAACTATCTTTGTAAATTTTAACACCAAGTGATGTTCCGCACATTTATTGTCAGTGGTAATACACAAGATGTAAACTCTGCTTTATAGTGAATGTGTTACAGATGAAAGGTTCTGTGGGATAGTTTACAATTTGGCATATTTTGGATGGTAATAAATCACTCTTGTTTTTGTCGCGTCACATTGTACAAAGCCCAGTGTTCATAAAACCTGCGCAACCCTCATTTTTTCCAACAATTTATTTGTCGGTTTAGAATTTTAGTTAAGATTAATTGTTAATATAATTTTTTTGGTGCTACAAATGTTCTGTAAGTGCAGGTATATGTTGCAACTATGCAAGTTTGGTTCACTTTTATCTTGTATCTTGAGAAGTTTATTATTGTGTTCATCTTTATACTTGAAGTGTGGCGTGAGTGGTGCGCATTTGTGATCGGTTATTGTCCAGTGATAAGGTATCTCTAGCACGAGATGTTATGGACATCTGTTTGAAATACAGGTTACTAAGACTATTGTAAAAGTGTGTTTGTAGCCAGGATGTACTTTTGTACCTATGATTGCAGCCAGAATGTTCTTTTGTACCCATCACTGCAGCAAAATTGTACTTTTGTACGAATGATTGCAGCAAGATTATACTTTTAAATTGTCACAAATATTAATTGGTTTTTGGTTAATGAAAGATTAAGTTTTTCACATAAATTCATGGGAATGGTTTTAAGACTAAATGTCGTATAATTTAAATAAAATTTATATATATATATACATATATATATATAATATATATATATATATATATATATATATATATATATATATATATATATATATATATATATATATATATATATATATATATATTATATATATATTAATATAATATAAATAAGACACTTTTAGTCATGTCAGTAACTCAGAAAGAGTTTTAAGTACTTCCAGGGACTTGTAAAAGTCAATAATATTGTGTAATTTTTGCATTGTAACGAAGGACGTTTATGGATGGTGTTGGCAGCTGAAGTATCTTATGTGGTTATTTTAATGCCAAGTCATGTCTTTACGGCATTGTGCCACATTAAATCAAAATGGACTGTGAAAGAATATTTCTATTTAAGTGTTGTGTGTGTTTGTAATAGCCTCAAGTACTTGAATGTTAGTAAGCATACAGAAATATGATTATTACAAAAGAAGTCCCCTATTCCTCATGAAGTTAGAAATGTTGATCATGCATATTGTATGTGTGTATGTAGGAATGCACATGGTGGTGATAATGTTGGTGCTAGTTCTGCTTCACACACCATTTTCTTGTTAGACTCCTCATTAAAGCAAGAACAAACTATAAAGTTTAACAGTTACTCAAATAACTGCATTACCATATGGATGCATTCTAGTAATGTTTTTTCTCTTTAATAAAATGAGAGTTTATGCCTTTTTTGTTTTGTTTTTGTTCAGTTTATATACCTTGTTTTAATTTGTTTAAACTATTGGAAGGTGGTTAAAGGATGTTGAATTTTCCTCGATTTATGGTTAAAGTTGGATTATCCAACTAACGGTCGTAATCTCGTGAGTTTCAGGATTATGATAAATCTAGCTTCCGTGCACCTCATTATAGCGAGTCCTGGTTTTCAGGAATGGTAAATTTGTTTTTTCTGCGCCTGATATTTCATAATGATAAAAAATATTGTTTTGCCAGTTACTTTGAGTCGTAATGTTCCTTGATAAAATCTTAAGTCTAATTTCTGACATTGTGCATCTTAATGTCTTTTTGATCTTGTACTGTCATCCTGACTGGCATCTTGGGATTTCTGAATATTGTGAGAAAGGGTGCTAAATAGTCTTCTCGGCTTGTTGCCCTAGCTAATTACCTATCTTTCCTCAAAGTATTGGCATCCTTTGTTATATTTACCCCTCCGTGGTGTCGCCTTGTGGTGAGGGGCTCACGTACACCTCCCTGAGACCAGTGAGGGTTGCATTCGTCCCCCTCTCTTGCCCATCTTTGGGTGTTGTACGTGCAGATGGACGCTGTGTAGGGTCCTCGTGAGTCAACGGACCACCAGCTGGAGGGGTCACCCATGAGGGTCTGCCCTAAGTGGATGGCTGGGTGTCTAGGCGGGGGCGAAAGGAAGAATGGGGTCTTTACACCAGTGTGGGAGAATGGACGATGCAGTAGGACTTTCCCCATTAAAAAAGGGGAGCACTGCTGGGGACGACGCACCACTTCCTGCACTGGCCTGCTCTGTCTCCCTGGCTGCCATGGTAGTTGGTATCCCTTGATGCCAGGCCCCAAACTTTTTAAAATGAATGATATATGGAAACCGAACTGACCTCTTACCCAGGCTCATGGAGTGGGCGACCAGGCCCCGGAGTCAGACTGTGATGGAAGACCAGGCTCTGTAGCCCTCGCTACATTGGGCCCAGACCAAGCTACTCTTTTTGACTCTCCCAACTACTCCCCTCTGCTCCCCTCCCTCCCTCCCTCTGTGGTAGGGTCGAGCCCCAAGCCCCCAGTGGTGACCACCTCGTCCCCTGGAGCGGCTCCCTCTCTCATTGTGACTCCTGCACCTTTCACACCACCTCTTACTGGAGGTTCTCAGCACTGACGCTCCCACACGATTCTATCCTGTGCTAATACGTACCATGCCTTGTTTTGTCCTGCTACATGGACTAAATACTTTGATCTCGCCCATATAGATTCTACAGTTCCTGGCGATTTCCTCCTCCATAAACACCTTGTTGATTCGGTGGATGCCTGTTACATTTAACCCCTCCCGTTTTGGTACCTGTGTCATTGCTGTTCCTTCTCAGGATGCAGCTACCCGCTTAGCCGCATTGGGGTTCATCCAGTAGTTGTCGAGATCCAGCATTGGCTGTTTCTTGTTCACAGTAAATTTAAGTCGGTTGAGTTTTGTTGGGTTCCCAGCCATGTTGGTGTGTCTTTAAATGAGCGTGCGGATGCTGCTGCCAAGGAAGCTGTCCGCTCTTGTCCCATCTCTCGTAAAGGTATTCCATATTCCGACTTTTACCTGGTTATCCATTCCTCCGTCCTTACCCATTGGCAGGCTTCTTGGTCGTCTGTTACTGGTAACAAACTACGTACTCTTAAGTGTTGTGTTTCCTCGTGGCCGTCCTCCTACCACCGTAACCGGCGATGGGAAACAGCTCTGGCGAGGTTGCGTATTGGCCATACTCGCTTAACCCATGGTCACTTGATGGAGCGCCGCCCTGCTCCTTATTGTCCTAATTGCATTGTCCCTCTTACGGTCGTGCATGTCCTGACTTCCAGGACGAGCATGTGTCTTGCTTTCCGACCGCCCCTGTCCCTCAATAGAATTCTTGGTGACTCGGATACTTTTGATATCTTTGCCTTATGCGTTTTTGTTCTAGTATTGGCATCCTTGGTGATATTTAGCGCCCTCTGATTATTCCGCACATTTGATGGTGCTACATAGCCTTCCCGGTTTGGTGCCTTCTTTTGATAATTACTTACTTACTTTTGATAATTACTTACTACCCTATCACTTCTGTGGCAGTATTTTCTACTACTGTGTGTGTAAATCACGAAAATTTACTACTACTACATCACACCTCATTTTTCAAGGTACCCCATGGCTGCATACTTTTTATCCATGATCCAGATCTCTCTATTTACGGGGTGGTGCTGCCCTGCATATGGCAGCAGCAGCACCTGGATGTGCAACACTAGTAAGTCAACATAGGTTGACTTTTGATAATAAAGTCCATTTAGTATGGACTTTATTGATACCTACGTGGTATATGTATGTTCAAAAGTTGAGTGTTGAAGCACCGGGTGTCAGCCATGACCACGGAGTGTGTACTCTTGGCCTCATATGCGCGAGAGATTGTTTACCCATGACCCTACTGCCCCAGTTTGACTATTGCTGGTAGTTATAACATGTCAGGAGTGCCACTTGTCTTGATACTGTGACTTGCATATTTTTATCCAGCTATGTAAATATTTACTGCAGTTAATAATACAGAATGTGATGCGGTAAAATGTTAAAATATGACAATATAAACTATTTTATATGTATATATATATATATATGAATAAAAGGTGGGTTTAAATGCTTGAAAATACTACACAAATGCGTGCTCACGTTATTTATTTTGTAAAGTCTTTTTCTGCTTTGGCCGAGATCTTGTATGTACAATACTGTACGCATTTACGTATTATAGAGTGGTAAGGCATATGGTGTTGAAGGCTGTGTGGGTGTGTACCTTGACCCAGTGACGGCCGACTTGACCACACCAGCACCGTCCTCGGTTTATATTGCCTTGTATAAACACGTGTTGGTCTGTAACCCTTTCCACCACCACCGCCCACGGGATGTGGTATGGGGTGCATAATATAGATATGAAAAAAAGATGGAAGACAATATTTGCAGCAGTAGATTTGGTGAATTAGATTTTATTTAAATTTGGATTAAATTCTGTATTGTTGGTCTCTCATTCCCAGGGACAGGAAGACTATTAGATTTATCGGGAACGCCCTCGGCCAGTGGCTTGGCACGTTCTCTGGAATTGCCACTCCGTAAAAAAATCTAACCTAAGCGGAAACGTAGGAATTCAAGCAATCCACTTAACCTATCGAGTCCGACGCATGGAAAACGTAGATGTTATTGAGCTGTTATTTTTCCTATAAGGTATCTTTGTAACATCGGTTACGATAACGTAAAAAACACGATCTATTAGTTGCGGAGACGAGTTGAGTGGCTGACCTTCACCAGGGCGCAACCCACAACAATATCCTAACTCAAGTAACTATTTTCTGTCCCATTACCTCAGGAACAAGCCTAATTGCGTAGTTCTGTGACTCTATTTTCGTGTTGTTTCTTGAAGTGGGGTTCCAAGCCGGTGTAGCATACTCATGAATGGCTGTCGCCGAGTTGAATATAGTATTCAGATTTCTTTTTTGCCTTCCAGAAATCTGTACGGCCAGTTGTGTGTGGGGCGCCATCATCCTCACCACGCCGCCACCATCGCCCCATCCCCCTGGCGCCATTAGCTGGGTCTGCCATGGTGGTGGTGGTGGCGCCAGGGAAAGATGGCGCCTTATCATTGCACCTGTGCAACGCTTTTCATTGTGAGATGCTGTTATTTTTGGACATTACTGTATCACTGCTGCCCTGGGGGAAGGGAGGGACCGGGTGCGGTGTTCTGCTTGTGAGGTTTGCCTTTTGGTTTACCTGAGCCTACCAAAATATTTATGAAATCTCTTAATTGCATATACTTTGTGTCGTCCTCTCTGTATTACAGCATGTGTGTGTGTGTGTATATACAGTGCGGGTTATGTATAGTGTGTGTGTTGTGGAGGGTGTGTTTGTGGAGGGGGGGGGGAGGAAGGTGCTGTGTGTCGTGAGGAAGCGAGTTTAACTTTCTTATTGGGGCAAGGCAAGCATGTGAGAGGGGCTGTGTACTCGCCTGTTTGTGTCTGCAGGATCGACAACTAGCTCTTGGACCCCGCTTTTGTAGTCGTTGGTTGTTTAAAGCAATGACTCCTGGCATATTTACTATTTATCCCGTCATATCTACTTTTCAAATTATGGAGCTTTCTTCTACAACCTGCTCCTTAAGTTTATTAATTTTTCCCACTACTTTTACGCTAAATGAAAACTTTCTAACGTCTCTGTGTCTCAGGATTCCACCCATGTCTCCTTGTTATATTAGTGTTCATTGTGAACATTTCCTCTATTTCGACTCTGTCAATCCCCCAAAGTATTTTATACGTCTATAATGCATCCTGTCTACAGGGTCGCCGTGGTCGCTACTGTCTAAGCTACCTTGCTTGGTTCCTACAACACCCTCACACTCCCTTGTATCATACTTTGACCTTTATCCCTCTCGTGGTCTCTGTTCCCCTTCACTACCTCTTCGGTACGGTTGTCTCGCTTGCAAGGTTCTCTTTCGGTTCGTGTTACCAATATTTCCCCCTCGTGTCGTTCCGTCCTTGCCCCCGTGGAGGGTCCCCCTTCCAAAAGTTTGTAAAACCTTGACCCACGTGACTAAAGCTTTTACCCCTCCTATAGTTCTGAAACGCCTTTTCCTTGAATACTTTTCTTCACACTCCCACTCTATTTCCGTCTTCACAGATGCGTTTAAGTCTGCAGACGGTATAGGCTACTCTTGTTTTTCCTGACCACATATATATGTGTCGCCTGCTTCCAGAAACTAGCATCTTCACGGCAGAACTTTGATATTTTGTATGCTCTTCGTCAACTGCTTTCTCGCTGTCAATCCTTCTTTGTTGTTGTAGTTGATTCTCGCAGTGCTCTCATGTCTCTGGAGTCCTTTAATCCAGTCCATCCTGTGGTCAAAATTCAAGTCAAATCAAATCAAATCAAATGTTTATTCAGGTAAAGTACATACATACAAGGTGAGATACAAACATTGATGGATTTATAGATAGAGCTAGTACATACAAAGCCTAAAGCCACTATTACGCAAAAGCGTTTCGGGCAGGAAAACAGACTAAAACTTAATACTAATTGAGATTAAAGTATAAATTGTGTTGAAAAAATAAAAGAAATAAAAAGGGGGGTGGGGTAACATGGCAGTAAATAGCAAATATACAATTTGGTCAACAAACAGCATTGTTTAATCTAACTAGAAATGCTCTACAAATCAGGGGACCCAGAATGTGGAATGACCTTCCCAATCATGTCAAAGACTGTACCTCTCCCAATCAGTTTATGATAAAAACTAAGTCCTACCTTACCCCCCAGATGTCAACCCATGTCTTACTATTTTAAGTCGTACTCTTGGAATATCAAATAGGTATGTTTCAGGTGTGATGCCCATGGGTTCTGTTACAACTTTCTAGGAAGATTTTAAGGTCAGGATTGACATTACAGTTCAGCGTTATATATATATATATATATATATATATATATATATATATATATATATATATATATATATATATATATATATATATATATATATATATATATATATATATATATATATATATATATATATATATATATATATATATATATATATATATATATATATATATATATATATATATATATATATATATATATATATATATATATATATATATATATATATATATATATATATATATATATATATATATATATATATATATATATATATATATATATATATATATATATATATATATATATATATATATATATATATATATATCGTACCTAGTAGCCAGAACGCACTTCTCAGCCTACTATGCAAGGCCCGATTTGCCTAATAAGCCAAGTTTTCATGAATTAATTGTTTTTCGACTACCTAACCTACCTAACCTAACCTAACCTAACTTTTTCGGCTACCTAACCTAACCTAACCTAACGTATAAAGATAGGTTAGGTTAGGTTAGGTAGGGTTGGTTAGGTTCGGTCATATATCTACGTTAATTTTAACTCCAATAACAAAAAATTGACTTCATGCATAATGAAATTGGTAGTTTTATCATTTCATAAGAAAAAAATTTGAGAAAATATATTAATTCAGGAAAACTTGGCTTATTAGGCAAATCGGGCCTTGCATAGTAGGCCGAGAAGTGCATTCTGGCTACTAGGTACGACATATATATATATATATATATATATATATATATATATATATATATATATATATATATATTTTTTTTTTTTTTTTTTCGAAATATATAGGAAGGGAGTACCACCTCTAGCTGGAAGAAGGGGGACCCATAGCCTCGGAGGAAACCACGCATAACGCATTAGAGGGAATGTTTAGATCCCCTCCAATACAGTTTCTGTGTGCTTTTCTCCTACCACCCCCTTCCTTGAATATTTTTTGTGCTTTATTATGCATTTGATGGTTACAAGATATACATGGGTTGATACAAAAATAATAATGCAAAAAGGTGCTTAAAGGTTATGGATCTCTTGAAGAACACAACAATGGGAAACATTGATGAATGTCACAGACGGGTTCGATCATTGTTGCAAGTCAAACACTTCTTCGAATTCCTCTGAAGTTGGACTAGTGCCCAAGACGCAACAGGCATTTCCCCTCTGAATCGCAACACTGAGGCGCTGGAACAAGAAACTTTTTGCTCTCTGGTCTTTTGTAGCGCTGATCAATTTGTCCCCCAATTCCTTCAGGAACTTCAATGCACATTTTCCCCACGAACCGAGGGTCTCCGAGCCGATCGGAACAAAGCTGTAGCAGTGTGCTAGACCTCTGTATTTAATAATTTTCTGCGATTCCCTGAAAGAAGCAGCACCACCGCTTTCACGTGTGCTGTAGTGGAGGTAGGTACTGGCCAGTGTGGCAGCGCACGTGTAGTCCCATACCACTTGCTTACCATCCTTCCAAGGTAGCAAGGTGACCCCATCAGGGCGCTTCTGAGGGTCGTTAGGTCTGGATAAGTGTGGTTCTCTTTGTGCCGGGCAGCGGGCTGTGGCGAGGCTCCTCTTGATGATGTCGTTGACTTCTTCATGTCTTGCAATTTTACCCTGTGATTTACGACATACCAGACCATGACGACCATATTGGTCTGCCATCGCAGTTCCGCAGATGCACCTATGTTCGGTGAGGATGGGGGCGGCAAGGCGAAGGGCAACTCCAATGCGGAGAGCGTCATGACTGAGGCGAGTTCCCAGGGCTGCATTGGGCACAGCAAATAAAAAATCCCCGGCGTGGGGTGCTGTTACCGCTAGGAGGCGGGCTTTGTTTTCAGCATCAGCGTTGTCAATCATTGCTGTGACAGTCTTTTCCATTATGGGGCTATCCCAGTGGGCCTGCTTGTGGTCTTTTGGGACTTGTGGTCGGGGTTGAGGGTGTGCAATGGTGTCCCATTGTCTGGCTGCTTCGATGAACGTTTGATCATGAGTTCCCGCTGTCTCTCTCATACGCTCTGGTAGGATCTGCCCTACCAATTCGTTGGCTGCTGTACATGAGGATAAGAATGCTGGAAGTGCTACCTCAGTTGCCTTTCGTATGCCTATCCCTCCAAATCTCACTGGTAGTGTTGCTTGGTCCCACTGACTGTCATCTAAATCTAGGTTGAGCGCCTTCCTGAATATTGACCTGAGGAGCTCATCATATTGATTTAGAAGTGGGTTGCCAAAAGTTGGTGCACACCTTAAGAAGTATGTTAGCCTGGGCAGGGTAAGGCACTTTGTGAGAAGGTAGAGGGCATCGTGGGAGTCCAAGTCCCCAATTCTCTCTTCCATCCTCTTTAGGTCTCTAAACTTTTCGTCAAGGACTGCAGCAATGGCATTGTGGCCCAGAGGTGCTCCGAGTAGTGTGCTGTCGGTAGGTTTAACGACTGAGGCTTCTGGTAGAACTGATTTCACTGCTCTAATGATTACTTCACTAGATGCAATAATTTCGCACTTGGAGGGGCTAAGAACGAGACCCATGGACTCCCCCCGTGTCTTCACCAGCTGTAAGTCTTCTAGCAGGGAATCTTGTGTGCCTGCCAGAGTGCCATCATCCAGGAACCAGATGTTGAGCTCGCTGGACAGTCTGGTTGTAATTTCTCGAACCGCTATGCAAAAGAGGAACGGTGCAAGTGGGTCATCCTGTTGAATTCCCTCTGCTGAGGGAATATATATATATATATATATATATATATATGAGTATATAGATTTGAGTAAGGGTACCGAGTGATGTCTGGGGCCAGAGTTA
>NC_091168.1:29164709-29199709 GCF_040958095.1 Procambarus clarkii | reverse complement strand
CTACAGTTAGCAAACTGGAGTTAACTGTAGGTAGTACCGTCATTTCCTAACAATGTAAAGTACCCAAATTGGGGCATATTCCATTTGACTAGTCGTTTTGGATTTCCATCTAAAGGCTTGCTGTACTATTATTTGCTTTATTAATTCTCAAGTCGATTGTGACTTGAGAATGGTCCAGGACGGACCGAAACGTCGTCGTCCCTTCACCTTCTAGTCTGTGGTCTGGTCAACAAGCAGGGTATATTTTATTCCAGCGGTCGACTCCATTCTATCCAGCGGTCGACTCCATTCTATCCAGCGGTCGACTCCATTCTATCCAGCGGTCGACTCCATTCTATCCAGCGGTCGACTCCATTCTATCCAGCGGTCGACTCCATTCTATCCAGCGGTCGACTCCAAGACGCATTCATCAATTTTAACATTCTGTTCATTCAAAATAGAACTTTCTCAAATATAAATAAATAATATTATATATTAATATTTTGTGCATATTTAAGCACTGGTTGCCCCTCTGTGCAGACTTTCTAGTGTGTGGTTTGGTCAACATGGAAGACCGGACTCTGTAGCCCCCGCTACATTGGGCCCAGACCTAGCTACTCCTTTGACCCTCCCGACTACTCCCCCTCCGCTCCCCTCCCTCCTTTGTGGTAGAGTTGAGCCCCAAGCCCCCAGTGGTGACCACCTCATCACCTGGTGTTGCTACTTCTCTCATTGTGACAACTGCACCTTTTACCCCCCCCCCCTCTCATAGGGGGTGATCGGCACCGACCCCGTGAGTGGGGAGGGGGGAGGGTTCCTTCGACTCCGTTCCGTGGTAATAAGTTCCACGCCATGTTTAGTCCTGCTACATAGACTAAATATTTTGATGTCAACCATCTGGATTCTACACGTCCTGATGATTTCTCCCTCCATAATAACACCTCATTGATTCGGTGGATGTCTGTTACTTTTAACCCCACCCATTTTGGTGCACGTGTCGTTGCGGCTCTTTCTCAGCTGCCCAGTTAGCCACATTGTCCAGTATTGGGGAGACCCCCTGTTAGGGTATCCAAAAATGCTTGGTTAAATACCAGTATTGGCACTGTTCTCCCACACCATGTTTCAACTGGTGTTAGGGACCTTTCCTCTCAGTTGTGAGTCGTGTGTAAACCTTTTTCATTCATAAACAGAGGGGTTTGGCGGGTGTATGGAATCTCTTTTTGTCTTTGTTTGGAGGACGGGCTGTCCATGCACCCGCCAAACCTCCTGTTTATGAATGAAAAACGGTTTACACACTACCTACAACTGATGACATTCGAACACTTCCGGAACAAGTGCTTCACTGACGAATTTTGTTCGAACAACAACGCTGTAAATACTTCACCCACGTACTACAAGTACAAATAATCGCCAACAGAACCTAAACACCTAACCTTACCTATGCCTATATATGCACAATATGTTAATTTATATTTGAGAAAATTCTAGTTTTAAATGAACATCATGTTAAAATTTATGAATGCGTGTGTGGGGTCGACCGCTGGTTGTAATGGACTTGAGTCGAGGACGGGTTGTAACAAGGATTATCTAAAACAGCTTTACTAGTAGTTCAGCCTAACCAGCGCAATGTTCTGCTCCGTGCTTGTGTTTATGACAGCCCATCCTCCTATTTTGGTAGTACTTAGAGTAACGATGAGAACCATAGTATATATATACCGACGTACAACGAAATTAGAACGGGGATATCTGAACTATTGAGTTGGACAACCCGGAAAAATATTTTTACTTGTGTTGCTTTGACAAACTAAACTAACTTAGCCTAATCTCCCTGGGCCTAATATAGTACATATGTATGCTATACTAGGCCTAGAAAGTTTGTGTTTTAGCTTCATTTATTTTAAAAGAATTCCATTCTAGTCAGTATACTACTATCTAAAAGCTAAGTACGTACGAATTCTGACTATTGACGCTCGTCACAATAGGTACTATTTAACAATAGGATGGTTCAAACGAACAACTACTCAGTCTGCAGCTTCCTAGCCTCTGGGGAGGTGGGGGGGGGCCAAACCTGAGAACAGGTTCATGGGCTTGACGGGAAGTATGAATGTTTTTTTTTTTGGCCACATTATCCAACCAGTGTTGTGTTAGTTCCTCTCTGTGTATCAAGGTCGAATTTGGGAGCCGCCGCCTGTAAGCGATAGAGTTTGCACCTCCTGCTGATGTCGACCTGACTAGAGGTAAACTTTGTCAGCAGCACTATTCACATCCTCTATTTCACTATGTAATTGAATATGAACAAAACTGAATGTTGTTGTTGTTATAGATTCAGTTACTCGGAACAAGTTCCAAGTAGCACGGGCTATGGTGAGCCCGTACACAAAACTGAAGAATTTACATAACTATGTCACTGATGTTCAAGAAATGTCCATATTTGTAATCCTAGATGACATTCTGAACTCAAAATCCTAGTCAAACACTCCACATTAACCTATTAGGTAGTACACATAATTTAGGATAAAACCCCCACACTTGTGTATTTGTGAAATTTATTTATAACTAATAATAAGTCATTGTGTCGGGGGACAGGAAGCCAGAGTATATTTATACACGTTAGGCTTATATCAAGGTCCGCCAACCCCCCCCCCCCCCTAAAGTCGAATTGCTGACCCCGCCCAGTGGCGCCTCATCTGATGCGACCTGACCTCTGCTCAACCTGTGGGGGGGTAGAAATAGCCTAAGCTACTCTATCCCTTTGAGAGGCATTTATTGCTTATCTCAATAAACATACTTGAACTTGAACTCAACCTGTGAACAATTAACACTTGAAAAGGTGTGACTTTTGAATTGCTAAGACCGACAGCCTGGCGCCGCCAATCTCCTGTGTGACCGACTCTCGTTGTATGTGAAATATGAAATAAAACCATTTATGGTGTTACACTAAGACAAGTTTGGTTAGGCTGTCTCGGTTTTCGTTATGCCCTACAGAATTCCAATAGTACACAACGCTAACTATTGTGCGTTATAAAAATCCTTTACATTCCGTTGATAGTAGCCTCAGATACTGTCATTTTTTGGAGGACTTGTGGAAGCCTTAATTAATAACCGTGAGGCAACAGGAAAACAGCCCGCTCTCGCCAGCATTCATAACGTCATTAAACTATGTATTCAAATCCCTGAACCTTAACCTAACCGAGGACCCGCGAATAAAAAACGGTACATCACGTCAATTTTGCGAGCTTCTATCATTTTTAGTACAGCAGTGTTTGGCCTTAAGGGATTTATACGTCAAAATGCGATGTACTGTTGGAGATGAGAGGTTGCGTATACTCCTAACATGTCCTCTTGAATATTACATCTCATTTTGACGTTAAAATCCCCCAACGGAGAAAATGACATGCTAAAAAATCCTTGTGGCTCACAAACAACCATAGTTTGCTGACCAAACCACACACTAGAAAGTGAAGAGACGTTATTGTGACTTCATCTGCAACCTTAGTTTGTTTACATGAGTCCATCGGTTAGATTAAGATAAGTCCGAGCAATTTAGTACATCATTTTTATGACAGCTTGAGAGGACGAACTGGTATTCCACCAGCCCGTCCTTCTAAGGTTTCTCAGCATCAAGAAACTGTCGTATTAAAGTCCCCTTATCCTAACCTACCAGAGGACCTAAACCAGAAAACGGGACAGTATGTCAATTTCGCCAGCTACAGTTTTCGGACTTAGGTACAGTATACCTCAAAATGCGACGTTCTATTATGGGTTGACGCATCCTGACTCACGGTGCTGGGCTACAACGGTGTGTGTGTGTGGTAGGTGAGTTACCCGTGACTCACCAACCACACACACACACATGGTAGCAACCACGCGGTCCGCCCGTCGGCAGGTTCACAATGCCACCACACAAACCACACAGTATTGTTGGCTTGGCCCTCCCCATTTGATTGTGAATCATTACACAGTAATCACAGTGCCAGCGTGAATCAGCACTCTACTGAGATTATTATTATTATTATATTTGTACAATACATAAATGTATGTGAGAAGAGTTGATCTTTGATAATTTGAGTGTGACTAAGGATGATAATCGTTAGTCTTACGAGACGGAAACCACTATAGTTAGTCAATCAATTTAGTTAGTTTAGAGAAGCGAGATTTGCCCCATTGGTATGTAGCCTATCCTCTTCTAGCATCTGGAGACAACTGCGGTCACTTACTCTTAGAGAAGAAGATAATGGGGTTCTTTAGCTCGGTAGACTACGTCCTCGGTTAACAATCAAGGGACCTTGATTCAATCCCCGGGCGGGACAGAAACGGTTGGGCACGCCTCTGTTCACTAGTTAAATAGGTACTAGTAGTTGGGCAGTTGTGGGTTTTGCCCTCTGGAAAGGTCAGGGGAACCGCGATAACCCCAAGTACAGGCTTCCCCTCCCCTAAATGGTGAGAGGAAGGGAATTAAACATAGAGTCCAGAGAAATTTTATATATGCGTTTTTCTTTGAAATCGTATTTCTTCTACTAGTGCTGTACCACTGTACCACCACCTTCCAAAAGCACGGGAGAGTCTTTATGAACTCATTCAACCCCCATGCCCGAGTGCATTCGGGTCATGTGGTCAACTATTTCATCTAGTATAGGTTTAAGCCACAGAACACGAAATATCAAATGATGAACCTAAATATTAGACAAGCCTCACTTTAAATGGTATAGTGGGCGGGGGGCAGGTGTACATGTATACCACGTTTGACTGCTGTAAAGGGTTCTCCGTCGGCTTCGGGCTGTTTTTAAAGAGATCTGTGATCGTCTTGATTTTAAAGTACATCATATACTATTAACTCGTCGCAAATCACTTATCCGATCTCCGGTCACTAAATATAGTGTCCAGAGGTAAATATAGGCGTATCGGGTGTAACCACGTGTTTGTGCTTACATGAGATCATAATTATATTAATGCATAATGACCAGACCACACACTAGAATGTGAAGGGACGACGACGTTTCGGTCCGTCCTGGACCATTCTCAAGTCGATTGACATTATTTATGGTCATTATACTTTAGCCACGTTATTGTGACTCATCGCCTGCATATTGATGCATGTTCGATACAAATTTGACGAAAATGCCTTTCGTTAGAATGTAGCATCAATTCACGATTTAAATATATAATTATTTAAAGAAAATATTTATTTTTAGTTTGCATAGAATTTCAAAGCCATCTAAGCTATAAAATTCAATGTAAACCAATGTAGACTAAGCAGGACAAAATTGTAAACACGACAACTAGCACCATAGAGATATATGAATATAGGTGAACTAAGCTATGCATATATTTATGTACCGACGAAATAATTCAGTTTAGAATGAGATTTAACTCTAAACTAAATAAGCTTTTGTCTTTTTTTGAAACCTGTAAGAACTAATTTCGTTGCATATCATACGTTATTTATTAATTTCCAGATCATTTCGTTCGGAAATCATCACTTAACTCTGTATTCCTGGGACCGTTGTTATGCAACACTGTCTCTCTTTTTCACTATATACGTTATTTATTTATTTATTTATTTATTTATTTATTTATTTATTATTATTATTATTATTATTATTGAAGCTCGTTATTTTATGTCGAAGATTGTGTGAAATCTCTTTTCTTACCACAACAAGCAAAATCCTCTGGGAACGAACACAGGTAGAAACTAAACACTATAGTTAGCCACATAAATAATAAGCACAAAAATAATTCTTAAGTATTACAATAATGAATAAATGGAATGTGCTGAAACGTGAGATGATGGAGTCAGACTCCCTATAAAGCTTCAGATGCGAGTATGACAGCTTTAAAAGCTTGGAGGAAACCTGTACTCCAGTCAGTTGAAGGTTGAGAGGCGTGTCCCATTAGCCTAATGTACGCTTCCTGTCCCTGACAATATCAGTATACCACTATACAGCGATCCTAATATACCCAAATTGCTACGGGCTCTCCATAGCCCGTGCTACTTGGAACTTTGTTCCAGGTAGTGAATCTTTAACAACAACAACAACCCAAATTATGTGAGGCGCTATGTTTCGTCACGCCGATGTTCACAGATAATGTAAAGTTAAAGAGAATAACTATAAAATGTTACAAAGGGATTTTGAACATTCTACATGAATGCTTCGTTAAGTGGCTATTCGACTTCAACCTAACGAGTGCAGGGGCAACGGAGGGCGGGATAGAATTATCAGGGAAAAGCGCCAAGCCATCACAACTATATAGCACTTGGAAGGGGTCAGGATAAGGATTTGGGAATGGGACGGGGGGAAAGGCATGGTGTCCAACCACTTGTGGACGGTCGGGGATTGAACGCCGACCTGCATGAAGCGAGACCGTCGCTCTACCGTCCAGCCCAAGTGGTTGGGCTCAGGGTAACGGAGATGGCGGTAGGAAAAGTTTATCTGAGAAAAAAACATTCTGAAAGGGAAATAGCTCTCAGATTCGGAAACAAATAATAACTATAGGTAGACATTACACTATGCACATTGCTTGCATACGCAAAGCTAGTAAGCACGAGAATATCCTTCAGGAACTTTGATAAATAATAAATGAAAGAATTATACATCTGTGTAAGATGATAATGTATGCATTCATCAGCACAAAGCAGCTGCTAGAAATAAGAGGGAAAAGAATAGCTTACAGCGTTGGAAAAAAGGGGAGTATCCATAGAACACATGATTACTACATACGAGATACTCGGATACAAAATGAACAACGACAAACTGTTTAACACGGGCCGTAATAGAATCAGAGGACATATATGTTAAACTGGTGAGAGTGCGCGTGTAAAAGGGTCACAAGCAAGTATATCTTGTGTATGGACACTCATTTGAATATGTTGAAATGACATAATAGAAAGTATTTCCATACTTAATGGTAACCAAACCTCACATCAGAAGATAGGAGAAACGACAACATTTCGGTCCGTCCTGGATCATTATCATGTCGTACGGTGTCATGATAATGTTGACGGACCGAAACGTCGTCGTCTCTCCATATTCTGATGCGTGGCATCATACCTTCAGCCACGTTATTGTGACTCATCGTCGCCATGCTTAATTTATGAAACAGTTATGATAAAAAAAAGAGGGTCGCGATTAAGCCATTAAATTGCGGTCTAATGTTTTAAAGTCGGGAACCAAGAGTTGGCGCTTAATCCTTTAGACAAAACTAGGAAAGAACACACTTCTGTTCCTTCATTAAATTATATACAGCATAATTGTCATATATAATTGCATATATACAGCATAATTGTCATATATAATTGCATATATACAGCATAATTGTCATATATAGTATTGCATATATACAGAATAATTGTCATATATAATTGCATATATACAGCATAATTGTCATATATACTGTAATTGTATATATAATTACATATATACAGCATAATTGTCATATATAATAGCATATATACAACATAATTGTCATATATAATAGCATATATACAACATAATTGTCATATATAATTGCATATATATACAGCATATTTGTTATCTATAACGGAAACCGCACCTTACATCTAGTTGACATAATTCTCAGTAAAACAATGTTTCATGTCATTACAGAGCGTTAACAGGAAAAGTCCTAAAACATTTTTAGGACTTTATCATATTTTTCACAAAAATGTCAAAATTTTGTCTACCAAGTCCTGTCTGCCTGTCCATCCACATCGGTAAATGACGTGGCTATTTATATCCTCACTAATATGCTGCTAAATTTGCTAGGTGTAAACACAAATGCATATATATATAAGAAGTATAATTGTTAAATTTACGTAAATCTAATTTATAACCCCAATTTAGAGCGTACTAACTGTTATTGTAATTTCGAAAATGTCTTCACATATGGTTGGTATTGTGTGGTTTGTTAGGACGTTTGTTAGGATACAAATATATTCAATTAGTTTGATCTATTGTATGAATGTTTATAACTCTTTTAAAACAACTATTTAGAATTCCTCAACATGGCAGCTGAATGTACGATAGTTTGAACGATCAGCAAATAAGCGAGCGATGTTTTTGGCCACATCGACCGGTTATTGAACCTGTTTAATACTTTGCCGCTAATAATACTTTGTGAATGGTACAAGTGTGAGTTACACTTCATCAATGACGAAAATGTCAATGACTTACGATGAATTGCGTCTTAAAGGCAAATATAAACACACGTGTTTCAGCTTTTTTTCTTCCGTTAGATGTTTTAAAGCCTATATTCCCCTGCCAGCCGTACGAAAATTTATGTTTTCGTACGGCTGTTCTTACATTTATCGTAACTCTTACATTACATTCTGTTCTTACATTTATTGTAACTCTTACATAACATTCTATTCTTATTTTATCGTAATTCTTACATCACGTTCTGTTCTTACATTTATCGTAACTCCTGTAAATTAGAAGATGTAGCCTATTGGGTATTTACATTGGTACCATATTTACTCTATGCAAATAGAGTCGTCAGTTATAATCTAATCAAATATTGTTTCTATAAATATAGACGTTAATATGCTGGCTTTGGACTTGCCAGAAACCTATAAGTGAAGCTTTCCTTATTAATTTAAATACAGGAATGTATTTCACCATTTTCATGAGCCTATTTGTTTTTGTTACGTATCATTAGAGTTACTTTGAAGTTTGAAAGCTAGAAAAGCGCCTTTTCTGTACAGATGTGTGAAGCATTGCAGGGATATGCTGTATAATAATTATCTGTGTTCTTAGCCACACATTTACAAGCATTTTGAATTGTTGAAATAACAATGCAGTTTGGTCGCCAGGCTGCAGCCAAAATTCGCCCCGTATTTCGTGTGGTACGAGCATATATTTTTTATCCTTACCCTGGATAGATTTCCCTGGAACACGACCCGCCAATCGGTTTACCACCGGATACCTAATTACTGCTGAGTGAACAGTTAAGGACTAACGCCTAATCAATCTTCCCCGATCAGGACTCGAACTCAAATCAAATCGCTCGCAAGGCGCGGAACGAATGTGTTACCACTGTGCCACCAAAGAGACAGTGTTCTTGCGAAGGGAACATCTATCTTCTAGTGACGTGTTGCACCTCCTGTTTGGTTGTGTGTTGTCGAGGGCTTTTTAAAGAAGCTAAATGGGGGGGGGGAGGATATGCAATTTTTGAACTTTGTAGAATAAACACAGTGGCACACAGTTTCACAACCTTATGTGTCTACAGGTGAGAAAGTCACCAGGTTAGATTTCAGCTAGTAATGGAGTCATAAGATAGTTCTTATTCTATTATTCGCCAGCAAGCATTACCTTCCACTGATCGACCTGATAACTTGCTTCTTGTATCATTATTATCTTTATCATCATTATTATTATTATTAAGGGAATGGTTACTGTGAGTGGGATGAAGATGCTCGCTGGTGGTTGGATAAAATGATGGGCTAAAGTTCGTCCAGACGGCGGAATGTACACTTCGTAAACTATCTACATTCGTAAACGCGAACAAATACTTACGGACTCACTGTAGCCCATGCTACTTGGAAATTTTGTTCCGAGTAGCTGAATCTATTTTTTTCTATTAATACATTAGGTACATCTGCATTTGTGCAGATACTCTTGACTATACGAAGGGAAGTACGGTGTGTCAAAAAGCGATAGCAGCGTGGTGCTAAAAAAAAATCCCCATCACACAGGATGGTTAGTCATACAAAGGCATGTGATCAGTAGTCTGCACTGGCAGACTCTGGGTGCATTATGAGGATATCATCATCAACACAAGAGTGAATAAGGTAGCAGTGGTACTGAGTCTCCATCTCACAGGATGGTTAGTCATACAGAGGAATCTAATAGCAGCAGCCACCGCCGCCACCCGCATACACTTCTAACTGATTGATTGATTGATGAAGATTAAGCTACCCAAAAGGTGGCACGGGCATGAATAGCCCATAAGTGGTGGCCTTTTTGAGCCATTACCAGTATCAATAGATGATACTGGAGATCTGTGGAGGTGCGACTGCACCCTGCGTGACGGAAGATGTCTCCCTTGACTTCTAACTTGTCTCTGCCTCCGTATATACCTCTACTCCCCTAACATCCAGCGTCTATACCTTGATGCTACGTCTTCTACTCAGCGTCTGTCTTCTTTGTTGTTGTTTTAGATTCAGCTATTCTGAACAAAAGTTCCAAGTAGCACGGGCTATGGTGAGCCCGTAGAGGAGTTACCTGGCACAGGAGCAGGGCTGTGCGTCTGTCTTCTGTCTACAGCACCTATATACCTCCTCTCTGCAACATCTGTCTCCTCTATTTCTTGTCTTCGATGTATGTTCCTTGTTCACCTCATAGATTAACTATTAACTAGTATACTTCCAGACCTTAACTATTTACTTTCGTGCCTAGTATCTGCTACCGCTTTCTATCTACTTCTCAGCATCTTTGGATGTAGAGAAAGTAGAAGCAAATATAGACCGTTGTAAGTGAAAGCTATTTTTTAAGACGAGGCTACAGTGCTCGGAATAGCATTAATAGTGAGGGTGACCTCTGACCTCTGGGACGTCACCTGACCCACTTACCTCACTGGGCTTGGCGGGGAGGGGTTAGGGAAGTAGTAGATTGGGGGGGGGAGGGAAGGAGGGAGGAGCCGGAGAAGATTGATGTTTGTGGTGGGTAATTGATTATACTGCGGAAGAAGGATTTGGCAAGTTGTTCAGGAAGAAAGGGGGTTGATGAATTTAACGAATTGGGGTTGAGAGTATGGGAATAGACTTACCGTAGTAGGTGAGAAAGAAAAAGAGGAGTGAAACTGGCATAGGGTTGTTGATTTATGGAACCAATTACCACGTAACGTGGTTGAGGTGGGGTTCCTTGATTGTTTCAAGCGTGGGTTGGACATGTATATGAGTGGGATTGGGTGGTTATAAATAGGAACTGCCTCGTATGGGCCAATAGGCCTTCTTCAGTTACCTTTAGGATACTGGTATTAACGAAGACGGGTATCTGGTATCTACTTGAGTAGGACTAGGCACGAAATTGTAATTGGCGGGAAGAGGGGTGGTAGGGCGGGAAACTTGAAATGAATGACGAGTAAAAAAACGGAATTCTTACCAGAAAGGGATAGTTTACCGGGAAATAACGAAAGTTTATGTAAGAAAATATGGTTTTGCCGTTTCTAGGGCAAGGTGATTTGAATTGATGAGTGGTTGGGTGTTTGAGAGCCTAGAGACACTTGAAGTCCAAGTAAGTTTACTAAAAAAAGGAATTACATCTCAAAAGGATAGAGTAGCTTAGGCTATTTCTTCCCTTGTCTATATAAAGTCTGTCAAGGGGGCTCACAAACCCATACAGTACACAATTATTAATCATATTTTATATTTCACATTCCAATGGTAATCACATGACATACTGTGAGATCTCTTATTGATTATGCTGCCCCTGTCATGTATTGTTTTGGTAAAGGGAGACTAAAGAAGTTGGAGAAGGTACAACATAAAGCCATGGGAATAATACTAAGATTATTCTCATGACCCAAGAAATACTATTACTGAGATAATGATGATATGAGTGACCTTACAGAGTATTGAGGATAGATATTTTGGAGATAAATGGAGCCTCGGTGATTAGACTAATGAGAGGCGAGAGAGATAATGAATTCTTGTTCCTTTCACTTCAAAAGGTGGGAAGAAATGAATAATGCATGTGAAAGCATAATAAGATTCTTATGTTCTAATGTTACAAAGCATGATGTCCTTCAAGATGTATTTGATTGCTAGAAAAACAACACCAACATGGGAGGAATACAAAGTAGATGCAGTAATTTTTCCTTCTATGTTCCAACACTCTGAATTTTGCTGCGGTTTGCTAATTACATTAAATTTCCCATTGTCAAAAAAAAAAACTGAAAAGCAATATCACCTTAGTCAGAGACTCCTAGCATTTTCAAATTTCTTCTTGCTCAGCATTTGTACACCCCCTTCTACCATCACAGGTAACTATTCTTAACAAAGTCTTCCAATTTTATTTTTATAAACCATTTTTCCTGAGCTTCTCCGTCAACATTTTCCACCACACGGGGTTGAACATTGCCATCATTAGTGGATAGTTTATTTGCCCGAGACTCTTCCATCCGTGATACGCCATCCTCTTCCTTACTTTCTTCCCACTCCATTTCATTCCCCACTTCACTCCCCACTACACACCATCTGTTTGCTATAGCTAATTTTTCGAGAGCTTCAATCCTCTTGTCCAACTTTTTGAGGTATTCCAAGATCTGCGTTATCACTTAACTTTCTGCGCACAGTTTTCCGTTTATTTCTCCTGGACATTGCTGCTTGAAAAGGCCTGGAAAATCTCTCAGATTCAACAACTAAAGAAAGAGACCTTGGAGTGGACGTATATACCAAACCTTACTCCAGCGGCACATATAAATAGGATAGCATCAGCAGCATACTCTCCGCTAACAAAAGTTACATCACCATTCAGGAACCTAAATAAGAAGGCATTTGCAATGCTTTATACCGCCTACACGAGGCCAATCTTGGAATATTCCGCCCCATCATGGAACCCCCACCTGAAGAAACGTATAAGGAAACAGAAAAAGGTTCATAAGTTTGCGACGAAGCTCGCAAACTTATGAACAGAATTCCGAGGGATGGGATTTGAAGAGCGACTGAAAGAACTGAACCTGACTACGCTATAAAAAGAGAGAGAGAGGGAAGAAATTATAGAGACTGGAAAATGGAATGAACAAAAAGAGCAGGTTGCAGAAGCAAACTTTATAAGGTAGATAGTTCTGGATGAGGTAGAGGTAGGTGGCTGGAGTTCTGTTGTTATGCACTGGCGTAAATGTAACGACAAACTCGTTGTAGATATTCTGAGGCTAAACTGAACCTTGGTTATCTTCCATTATATCTGCGTATCATGTGGGTTGGTTGTTTCTGGTATTGACAATCTAATCTAGCGTGTCTTGAACACAGTTGCAATGACAAGAGCCGAGGAAGAATGCTAAGAGGGGAAAATAAGAAGGGAACACACTAGGCTTCAAAGCCTAGTGAGGTTTCTTGGCTTTCTCTGACCTGACCTCCACCGGCACCAAGGCAAGATGACCATGTACCATATATCGTGACCTGATATCCTCCCCACACTTACTCGTACAGGTAGAAATGTCTCAAGAGCCTTACGTGTCTTACTTGTATACCTTCATGTAAATTACTCATTTGCATGTGTGCTCTTCCCTGGCTGTGTAACTCTCTCTCTCTTTCCCACTGTCGCTCTGTTTTTTACACAGCTGCATACAGGAGTACACTTCTACTTGAGTACACTTCTTCTGAGTGCACTTCTTCTGAGTATACTTCGTCTTCTGATGCCTGTTAACAGGCTGACAGCTTTCTATAACCGTTGCTCACGGTACAAGGAAACCCTACAAGTTTTCCTTGGAACACCGCCGCCAATCGGTTTTACTCCCATATCCCCAATTACTGCTGGGTGGAGAGGGGGCGAACGAGTTCCCTCATGACTTGAAGGTAACTGGGTGCTATAGCTGACTGTTGACAGTTCGATGAGCTTGTTTGATGTGTAGTGCTTCGCCGATGCCTAATCTGCTGTTGTCGTTGTATTTGTCGACTATTTCGGTGTTGTTTGTCAGGGGTATCTCTGGTAAATTACCTAAGTGTAGTTACAGGATGAGAGCTACGCTCGTGGTGTCCCGTCTTCCCAGCACTCTTTGTCATATAAAACTACTGACGGTCTTGGCCTCCACCACCTTCTCACCTAACTTGTTCCAACCGTCTACCACTCTGTTTGCGAAAGTGAATTTTCTTATATTTCTTCGACATCTGTGTTTAGCTAGTTTAAATCTATGACCTCTTGAAGTGGTGATGATGTGTTTGTGTGGAAAGACTATATATGTTCTTTGATGGAACCTTGTTGTTTATACACTGTCAGTTGCTGTGAATGAGAAGCCGTTGCCTATGTTCCGAGATTATTGGGCTGACAGTCCCGAAGTGGACTCGTGAGGTCACGGACGACATTCGTCTCTTTCAAGGCCATTGCTCGTCGATCATCGGTGAGGTGGTTAAGGTACCCTGTACGCTTTATATGTGATAGAGTGTTGACCATGTTCCAGTTTTCACCATTTGGTCACCACTTGGTCCGGGAGACATCTCCCGTCACGCAGGGTGCAGTTGCGCCTCCACAGATCTCCAGTATCATCTTTTGATACTGGTAATGGCTCGAAAGGGCCACCACTTACGGGCTATTCATGCCCGTGCCACCTCTTGGGTGGCTTAATCTTCATCAATCAATCAATCGACCATGTTCCACCACCATTTGGTCCGGGAGACATCTCCCGTCACGCAGGGTGCAGTCGCACCTCCACAGATCTCCAGTATCATCTATTGATACTGGTGATGGCTCAAAAGGGCCATCACTTACGGGCTATTCATGCCCGTGCCACCTTTTGGGTGGCTTAATCTTCATCAATCATCAATCAATCGACCATGTTCAGCATCAGCTACAGGAGACATCTCCCGTCACGCAGGGTGCAGTTGCACCTCCACAGATCTCCAGTATCAGCTCTTGATACTGGTAATGGCTCCAAAGGGCCATCACTTACGGGTTATTCATGCCCGTGCCACCTTTTGGGTGGCTTAATCTTCATCAATCAGCACCAGCATGTTCCAAAGTCTTTTGAATGGCTAGCATCTCTGCGCTTGAGGGAGATCCTGGGTAGCAGGGGTTCGAATCCTGGCCGGGTCAAGTTGAGTTCTTAGTGATTATATATATATATATATATATATATATATATATATATATATATATATATATATATATATATATATATATATATATATGTGAGTGAGGTGGGAAGGATGATGTGGCATTAGAGGATATTAATAGGGTATTAAAAGTATCAACACAAGACAGAACACGAAATAATGGATATTGAATAGAAGTGTTTGTAGAAAGCCTATTGGTCCATATTTCTTGATGCTTCTATATTGGAGCGGAGTCTTGAGGTGGGTAGAATATAGTTGTGCAATAATTGGCTGTTGATTGCTGGTGTTGACTTCTTGATGTGTAGTGCCTCGCAAACGTCAAGCCGCCTGCTATCGCTGTATCTATCGATGATTTCTGTGTTGTTTACTAGGATTTCTCTGGCGATGGTTTGGTTATGGGAAGAGATTATATGTTCCTTAATGGAGCCCTGTTGTTTATGCATCGTTAAACGCCTAGAAAGAGATGTTGTTGTCTTGCCTATATACTGGGTTTTTTGGAGCTTACAGTCCCCAAGTGGGCATTTGAAGGCATAGACGACGTTAGTCTCTTTTAAAGCGTTCTGTTTCGTGTCTGGAGAGTTTCTCATGAGTAGGCTGGCCGTTTTTCTGGTTTTATAGTAAATCGTCAGTTGTATCCTCTGATTTTTGTCTGTAGGGATAACGTTTCTATTAACAATATCTTTCAGGACCCTTTCCTCTGTTTTATGAGCTGTGGAAAAGAAGTTCCTGTAAAATAGTCTAATAGGGGGTATAGGTGTTGTGTTAGTTGTCTCTTCGGAGGTTGCATGGCTTTTCACTTTCCTTCTTATGATGTCTTCGATGAAACCATTGGAGAAGCCGTTATTGACTAGAACCTGCCTTACCCTACAGAGTTCTTCGTCGACTTGCTTCCATTCTGAGCTGTGGCTGAGAGCACGGTCGACGTATGCGTTAACAACACTCCTCTTGTACCTGTCAGGGCAGTCGCTGTTGGCATTTAGGCACATTCCTATGTTTGTTTCCTTTGTGTAGACTGCAGTGTGGAAACCTCCGCCCTTTTCCATGACTGTTACATCTAGAAAAGGCAGCTTCCCATCCTTTTCCGTCTCGTAAGTGAAACGCAGCACGGAACTCTGCTCAAATGCCTCCTTCAGCTCCTGCAGATGTCTGACATCAGGTACCTGTGTAAAAATGTCGTCAACATACCTGCAGTATATGGCCGGTTTCAAGTTCATGTCGACTAAGACTTTTTGCTCGATGGTACCCATGTAGAAGTTTGCAAACAGGACACCTAGGGGAGAACCCATAGCGACCCCATCTACTTGCTTATACATATGCCCATCCGGGCTCAAGAAGGGTGCCTCTTTAGTACAAGCTTGGAGTAGTTTCCTCAGAATACTTTCTGGCATGTCAAGAGGAGTACAGGCTGGATCACGATACACTCTGTCGGCTATCATTCCGTAAGCTCCAAAAAACCCAGTATATAGGCAAGACAACAACATCTCTTTCTAGGCGTTTAACGATGCATAAACAACAGGGCTCCATTAAGGAACATATAATCTCTTCCCATAACCAAACCATCGCCAGAGAAATCCTAGTAAACAACACAGAAATCATCGATAGATACAGCGATAGCAGGCGGCTTGACGTTTGCGAGGCACTACACATCAAGAAGTCAACACCAGCAATCAACAGCCAATTATTGCACAACTATATTCTACCCACCTCAAGACTCCGCTCCAATATAGAAGCATCAAGAAATATGGACCAATAGGCTTTCTACAAACACTTCTATTCAATATCCATTATTTCGTGTTCTGTCTTGTGTTGATACTTTTAATACCCTATTAATATCCTCTAATGCCACATCATCCTTCCCACCTCACTCAAATGTAATGCCACATCACCCTTCCCACCTCACTCAAATATATATATATATATATATATATATGACTGGTTGCCTGTCTCTCTGTCCAAAGTAGGACGATATGCGAGCGTCATAGGCCAACCGAGTTCGCCCCAATGCCAACCTTAAAGAAATATCGGCGTCTTTAGCGACCCCCATCTCTTGGGACTTTCATGAAGTCTGAAATGTGTTTCCATAGAAGTTTTAGCTTTTTTTCAGAGCTTCGTAATATTTGTTTGGATGTGAAACCTATGTATATGGGCAGCACTAAACGTCCACCAGACTGTGCGACACAGTGGTTGCCAGGATCAGGTTGGGCTACCGTTACCTGTGGCAGGTGGCTACCGTTACCTGTGGCAAGTGGCTACCGTTACCTGTGGCAGGTGGCTACCGTTACCTGTGGCAGGGGGCTACCGTTACCTGTGGCAGGTGGCTACCGTTACCTGTGGCAGGTGGCTACCGTTACCTGTGGCAGGTGGCTACCGTTACCTGTGGCAGGTGGCTACCGTTACCTGTGGCAGGTGTCTACCGTTTACCTGTGGTAGGTGGCTACCGTTACCTGTGGCAGGTGGCTACCGTTACCTGTGGCAGGTGGCTACCATTTACCTGTGGTAGGTGGCTACCGTTACCTGTGGCAGGTGGCTACCATTTACCTGTGGTAGGTGGCTACCGTTACCTGTGGCAGGTGGCTACCGTTACCTGTGGCAGGTGGCTACCATTTACCTGTGGTAGGTGGCTACCATTACCTGTGGCTGGTGGCTACCGTTACCTGTGGCAGGTGGCTACCGTTACCTGTGGCAGGTGGCTACCATTTACCTGTGGTAGGTGGCTACCGTTACCTGTGGCAGGTGGCTACCATTTACCTGTGGTAGGTGGCTACCGTTACCTGTGGCAGGTGGCTACCGTTACCTGTGGCAGGTGGCTACCATTTACCTGTGGTAGGTGGCTACCATTACCTGTGGCTGGTGGCTACCGTTACCTGTGGCAGGTGGCTACCGTTACCTGTGGCAGGTGGCTACCATTTACCTGTGGTAGGTGGCTACCGTTACCTGTGGCAGGTGGCTACCATTTACCTGTGGTAGGTGGCTACCGTTACCTGTGGCAGGTGGCTACCGTTTACCTGTGGCAGGTGGCTACCGTTACCTGTGGCAGGTGGCTACCGTTTACCTGTGGCAGGTGGCTACCGTTTACCTGTGGCAGGTGGCTACCGTTACCTGTGGCAGGTGGCTACCGTTACCTGTGGCAGGTGGCTACCATTACCTGTGGCAGGTGGCTACCGTTACCTGTGGCATGTGGCTACCGTTACCTGTGGCAGGTGGATACAAGGGACGAATCTTTCAAACCTGAGCACCATTCCATGTGTTAACTGTGAGCAAGAACACGGGCATGATCTCACACAGTCGCTGGCCCCTGCAAACCTGCCCGGTATAAGAAGGTACCTGGAGTTATGCAATTACTTTATTCGCTCGCGTGTTCTAGAGTAAATATATCCTTACAATGCATGCAACGCTGGCTAGTGCAGGCGGCTACTGAGTCTGTGTCTCATGAGTCTGTGTCACTAACCCTCCTGCAAGATGGGAGTTTCTGTGCATCACACAGCTAGCTACCTGACACACTAAAGTTACCCGTTACATAGTCCAGCTGCAAAAAATGTCCATGTACCTAAATGTGTTAATACAAATAATATTAAAATTTAAAATCACACGTTACAGCGCCGCTCCTGTGCCAGGTAAGTCCACTACGGGCTCACCATAGTCCGTGCTACTTGGAACTTTTTGTTCCAAGTAGCGAATCTTAAAACAACAACGTAATATTAAATATTGCGAGAGAGATAAGGGTAAAATAGGAGGGGAGAGATGTTAGGGAAAATGGAAGGAGAGAGGTGAGGAGAAAGGAAGAAAGAGGTGGAAAAGGGGAAGAGACGTGTGAGAGAGGGGGAGAGATTGGAAGAGAAGGTGGTGAGGAAAGGAGGGGGGGGGGATATTGGTGTAGAAGGTGAGAAAGTGATGGTTAGGGAGAATGACGGGGAAATAGAAAGATATTTTTTTTTAGGGGGGGGGAGGAGATATCCGCGCGTGTGTGTGTATATATGTGTGAGAGTATGCGTCCATGTGTAATTACCTAAGTGTAATTACCTAAGTGTAGTTACAGGATGAGAGCTACGCTTGTGGTGTCCCGTCTTCCCAGCACTCTTTGTCATATAACGCTTTGAAACTACTGACGGTCTTGGCCTCCACCACCTTCTCACCTAACTTGTTCCAACCGTCTACCACTCTGTTTGCGAAAGTGAATTTTCTTATATTTCTTCGGCATCTGTATTTAGCTAGTTTAAATCTATGATTTAAACTAGAATGTGCGTGCGTGTATACATTTCATCCATTCAGCTCATCGGGACAGGGCCGCTGCCTATAGGGCCCAGCAAGGCCCACAGGCCCCATAACCAGGAAGAGGAATAACAGCTCTCAACTACCCGTCACCCTGTTTAAGCACACTCAATAGCCAAGTGAGTTTGAAGTAAGAAGTTAATGAAGAATAGATTACCTAAATACCTGCCAGGTAACACCGTACGCGAAGGTCACAGGAAATTGGTAATTAATTTGTTAATTTTCAGAAATCGGGTATCTTGAGGTTATCTTGAGATGATTCCGGGGCTTTAGTGTCCCCGTGGCCCGGTCCTCGACCAGGCTTCCACCCCCAGGAAGCAGCCCGTGACAGCTGACTAACACCCAGGTACCTATTTTACTACTAGGTAACAGGGGCATAGGGGTGAAAGAAACTCTGCCCATTGTTTCTCGCCGGCGCCTGGGATCGAACCCAGGACCACAGGATCACAAGTCTAGCGTGCTGTCCGCTCGGCTCCAAAGGAAACTTGCTTCAACGTTTCTAAGACACTTTCAGGATGTTGTTGTTATAGATTCAGCTACTCGGAACAAGTTCTAAGTAGCACGGGCTATGGTGAGTCCGTTAAACTCTGGGAAGATGACAAGGAAGATATTGATAGAACTCGTCCAGATCACATTCCTTCCCCTCCAGGAAGGGGGGGGGGGGCCTGATAGCTGAATGGACAGCGCTTCAGATTCGTAGTCCTGAGGTTCCGGATTCGATCCCCGGTGGAGGCGGAAACAAAATGGGCAAGAGTTTCTTTCACCCTGATGCCCCTGTTACCTAGCAGTAAATAGGTATCTGGGACTTAGACAGCTGCTACGGGCCGCTTCCTGGGGGAGAGGGGTGTAAAAAAAAAAAGGCCTGGTCGAGGACCGGGCCGCGGGGACGCTAAGCCCCGAAATCATCTCAATATAACCACAAGATAACCAAGATAGATAGCCACATCCACGGGATCAATAAAAGAGAATGACATGTTACCATAGAAGAGTGAGTGAGTGAATGCATGAGTGCATGAGTGTGCGCGTGCGTGAGTGCGTGCGTGCGTGCAGGCGTGCTTACTCTATAGACTACGCTCTGGTTGGTTAAAATATTCAGATTTTAAATATAAACAACGCTGACCCCCATTAATCACATATATTCGAAAAAAAACACCTATTTAACCCATCTTTCTAAAACACGAATGCGCTTCGAACGCTGTTTTTGGAATTTCCTCCCTGCAGCCTATCACCCCCCCTCCTCCCCACGTGTCCCTCCCCCCCCCCCTCTAACACTCCATAAACGGCCGATTAATGACGACTTGTCTCAAAATAAGAAATACGCCTGCGGCCTATACATGCCTTAAACAACGCTATGCAAATATTGGAGGTAACGGTGGGGGGGGGGGGGGTTTGGAAACACTAACGGCGTTCGGGGAATATACCCGCTAAACCGGACTGGGAGAGTGGGAAGAGTTCTTGCGGTGGTCAGTAAGTTTCAGGTTTGTCTGCCTGGCTGCCTGCTTGCCTGTCTGTCTGCCTGCCTGGCTGCCTGCTTGCCTGCTTGCTTGCCTGTCTGTCTGCCTGCCTGTATGCCTGGCTGTATGTCTACCTGCCTGCCTGCTTGCCTGCCTGTATGCCTGCCTGTATGCCTGCTTGCCTGGCTGTATGCCTGCCTGCCTGCTTGCCTGGCTGTATGCCTGCCTGCTTGCTTGCTTGCCTGCCTGCTTGCCTGTCTGCCTGCCTGCCTGCCTGCCTGCCTGTTTGCCTGCCTGCTTGCCTGCCTGCCTGACGGTTGGCATGTAACACCACTCTATTGTAACACCACCCTAAAATGTACCACTATAATGGAACACCACTATAATGGAACACTAAACTATCCTGAGTAACACTTCCTCATCGGTTGCACTTGATAACACTGTTATGAGCTGACATATGATGGTTACACCGGAACCAAAGGTACACTGCCAATAAGGAAATGCTAACACAAGGATTAAATACGCTGCCACCATCTGCCTTTGACCATTGAAACTATATCAAGCAACGAGGCAAGAAACATTGCTTGACTAGGAGAGTACTTTCTATGACTGTCATTAATTATGAAAATGGTTGTCAGCCACTATATCCAAAAGGCTAAGAGGATTCAACAATTGACACAGACGGGAAATTTCTCGTAAGTTTATTGAAACCAAAATTATGTCAATCACCAATTATAAATCCTACCCTAACACTGGCAAAAAGTTAAGAAATTTGGACATGGAACAAAACCTCAGAGATCACACACATTACCTTAAGACCTCTGTCTCTCCCTGGCTGAGATGTTCTTCACAGCCCCGCTCTCGATCCCGGTGTACCGCACTCTGCCCTTCCTATGTTCCTACAGGCCCTCTATATACAACCCCCCACAGGGGGGAGGGGGAGATCTGCTGTTGCTACCCACCAAAAGTGTACAAACACTCAAGAAATATTTCAATAAGCTTGTTTGACATTCACCATACACTCTTCAAGAGAGGAGTTATTAATTACGTGTGTGGCTGACCTCTGACCTGGCCAAAAGGGGGAGATCCAGGGATGTTTACACATAAGAATCTGGAGTCTAATTTCCTTGCATGAAATATTACATACTTGAAACTATGCTGACTAAGACTAACCCAGGAATTTTTTAATCAATATACAAGATAAACCGGAGGTCATCTGGGCTGACCTCTTGGAGAAGGCTTCCCTGGGTGTGAACTCTAAGGGGGGGGAGGTCCTGGGTGTTACAGGCAAGTCCTATCTCACATTAAGTTCTAATTTTCCTAACAATGTTCTCTCCTGTAATTACTGTTCACATTAAAAGCAGTTCATCCTCCTGTTTAGATAGTACTTATAGTGACTATGTATAAGTACTATAGTACTTATATATGAACCATCGTGCATATCTTGACGTAATGGACAATTAAACAGTAGAATTTGGTACTATTAAATTTAAAACAAAGCGGTCTTATATTTGTGTTACTAATAAAACGTGTTTTCTTCTCTTTATTAAATAATAATAATAATAATAATAATAATAATAATAATAATAATAATAATAATAATGAACTCGGTAATGGTCCGAAACGTCATCGTCTTCATTTTCCACAGTCTTACCTGGGACGCGGTCGGGTCAAGATACCTGCTCCGCACCTTCCCCCCCCCCCCCCCCCCCCCATGCTGGGTACTGAGATGGAGACTCAGTCACCAGAAGACATGGCTACTTCTCACGACGTTATTAACATGGACCCTGAAAGCAGCCAGTCAGACGAGGAGGGCGAGTATATAGAAGTTCTGACAAGGAATAAGAAGAAACGAAGAAGACAGGAGGCAAGGCGTAGTGTGGACAGTAATACACTTAACGGAAACGATAAAAGAATGAAGAACGACGCCGAGACTGATGCAGACAAACGGACGGAACGATGTCAGGAAGGTGAGGATCAGCGGAGATGGAGGCTTCTCTTCCCTGCCTCATGCACGCTGGCCTATCATCAGAAGCTGCTGTGGACCGTCAAACTCGGAAGAGAACACCGCAAGTTCGAGCCCCTGCTGAAGGAAGGTGTAAACAGACCTTACTTAACGGTAGGTTCTATGGAGGCAGTGGAGTATCTTACCCAGCAAGGATACGATGGAATTCTTATGGAAATACCGGAGGGGAACGAGAAGCTGACGAAGGTAATTATCTATAAATACCCTCAGATTCTGGACCCCGAGTTTATACTCGACGACCAACGATTTGTGTGGGCCAAGCGTCACCTTATTAAAGGTGAAGCTAGGAGTCAGGTGGTGGCTCTAGTGAGAGGTGACGTACCCGAAAAAGTGTTCATCACCGGGGCTGGCTACAGGCATGTAGCAAAGTATGTGGAAGAGCCCATAATATGCCTGAAATGCTGCAGATGGGGGCATAAATCCTGGAGATGTCAAAATGATCCACGATGTCGTTTCTGCGGAAAGTCTCACCTCTCTACTGTGTGTAGAAACAGACTGAATCTGGGTGAGAAAATAGTTCCCAGATGCTGCAACTGTGGAGGTGTTCACAATGCGAGCTCGGCTGTGTGTAGCAAGAGGCCGAGTATGGCTGTTCTCCGGCCGGTGAATGTTACAGAGCAAGCAAGAGCTCTTACCCAGACACCGGGAGCACAGCAAAACAGTCTGCCCCAAACAGTGCCAGTGAACCGGACGAATGCGTGGGTAAAGGAGTCACCTTTACTTAGGCAGGCTCCAGCAACAAGCAGCCACGCCACCACTCAGGACTCCGGCAGTGACAGTGTAACGGTGAGTGAAGTGGCTACTGTGGCTCAGAGAGAGGGTCATAATAATATGGTCAAGGAAGTGTGGGCTGAACTTAAAAAAGTTGGTGAGTTCCTCCAAAATCTGGGGCAGAGAATCGAGTCCATCGAGGCTAAATTAAATGGTCAGGAGGTCCAGGAAAATCACAAAACGGTGAAGGATAGTCAGGATATAGTGGTTGAGGACAAAAATGAAATATTGAGTGATGAAATGAAGGAAAGTGAAGTGTGTGTGAATGATGGTAGTCGTAGTGAAAGGAAGAGCCCTATAATTACACATAAAATGAAGGAATCATTTGGGCCAATAATGGACATCTCAGGGCTGAAAAAATCTCTTGAGAATCGCAATGTCGCTTTTACTGGTGAACTTGGGAGGAGGTGGGAGATGTTATACAAGGTATGGCTATCATTTAGTGAACTTATTGGGGATGACTTAGGCAATGAATTGATTAATAATGGATCACCCTAGACTGAAAGTGTTGTCATGGAATGTTAATGGTTTGAGAAACAGGGTTACAGATGTTCATTGTTATGTGATGGGAAATGATATTGATGTTGTAGCTCTCCAGGAGACAGGGGATAGGAATGAAGGATTATTGAAATTAAATGGCTATAAAGGGTTTCACCTCTTTGCTGCAAATAACATCAGAGGCACGTCGATTTATGTTAAGAACTCCATACCAGCAGAGTTAGTAGAACCGTCATCAAAAACGCAAGGTATAGAGAGTGTTTGTGTTAAATTATCATTAAGGGAAGGGGAATTTATTGTAGTTAATTTGTATGTATCCAGGAACTGCTTCGACGCTAACTATTTACCTGACTGCATTTATACTAATCCTTCACTGGTCATTGGGGACCTTAATGCTCGGCACACAAGCCTTGGGACAGTGGGTAGTATTAATACTAATGGGGTCAAGTGGTTACAGTTTCTACAAGATCATCCAGATACCTGTCTATTGGGAAACAATGAACCAACTCACATCAGGGGAGGACGGCTTGACTATGCCTGCGTTTTAAACTCTCAGGGGATTATGGGGGAGGCTCGGGTTGTTCGGGAACTACTTAGTGACCACTTTGCCTTGAACGTTGAATTACCACTGGGGAAAAAACAAGTCCACTTTCAAAGGAAAAGGCTAAATATTAAGAAAGATATGAAAAATTATTTTATTCAAAATATGGGAGATTGGTATCAACATTACACGCCGCTCTGCGTTGATAGTTTTTACGAGGACATGGTCGAGAACATAGAGAAATTAGTACAGAGGGAAAATAACGGGGGCAGGGGAAGCAAGACGCACGGACCTAAGAAATTTAAATATTCCAATGATCAGCAAGTCAAGGGATGGGAGAGAATGCTACGGGGTGCGCATAAAGCATGGTTAAAAAATGGAATGAGGGATGAAGAGAAAAATACAATGTTGGAAGTGGCTAGGGAATGCAGTCAGGTGAGGAAGGAGGCGCGGGACAGATACTGGCAAGACTTTGCTCAGGCCATTGGTAATACTAAGAACCTTAAAGACATATGGAGAGCAGTAAATAAAGTCAGGGGTTGTAAGACTAAATTCATTGCTCACTCAGATCCAGGGAAAGTTGCTAATGAGTTAGTAGATAAATGGGCAAGTGCTGCTGGTATGGAGTCCTTACCTGCAGACACGAGAGTCACCATTGAGTCATGGGAAAATATTAGAAATGGAGTAACTTTATGTGCCTTAAATACAAGATCTATAGCATGCACTGAGATAACCCACGATGAGCTACTGGATGCTATAAAAAGTGGCAGCTCCACTGCTCCGGGAAAAGATGGAGTAACGTATGACATACTTAATTATTTAGCCGGTATGAAACCTAATCCCTTACTTGATTTGTTTAATATGAGTTATAGAGAGGGAAAGTTACCAAGAAAATGGAAAGAGGCTGTCATCATTCCTATCCCTAAGTCAAACGGAGGCTACAGACCTGTCTCCTTAATATCCTGCTTTTGTAAAATGATGGAAAGGATTTTGTTAAATAGGCTACTCTACCTTGTAGGTGATAACATGTCCAATAATCTCTTTGGTTTTATCAAAGGCAAAAGTACTGCGGATTGTCTCTTAAAGTGTTTGTCTAATGTGGATGACAATTGTAGAGTTTTTGTTGATCTACAAGGAGCGTTTGATAAAGCCAATGGGGAAGTAATCTTATACGAATTAGCCAATCTGGGAATAACAGGGAGATTGCTACACTGGATAAGGGATTACCTGCAAGGCAGAAAAGGTCAGGTGTATTACCAGGGATACATGTCTGAGGAACGGAGGTTTCAGTTAGGTACCCCACAAGGGGGAGTATTAAGTCCCACCTTATTCAATGTATTAATGAACAGATTAGCATCAGAGATGTATCCTCCAGGGGTCACGACGATCATATATGCTGATGACATTCTTATACAAGGCACTTCTGGGAACAAAATTCAAGATGCTCTTAACATACTTGGTACAACCTGTCACAAGTTAGGCTTAGTTATAAATGCAGATAAAACCAAATACGAGTATAGGAAACGAAGAAATATAACACTTACTCTAAATGGTGTGGAACTGAGCCGTGTACAGAAGTACAAGTATCTGGGCATGTATGTTGGATACACATGTGAGAGTAAAAATGCTGAAATAAATCATATCAGCACCTTATGTAAAGCCCGTCTGCATCCTCTAAAAGCACTGGCTTTTTCTGGTAAAGGTGTTGGGGTACCTATCTTGCGGATGTTATACATAAGCACTGTTCGATCCCTGATAGACTACGCAGCACCCGTATTGTCTTACACAGGCCAAGGCAGAATTCAAAAAATAGAGCTGATACAGAACGAGGCTATGAGGATTATTCTTGGATGTCAAAGAAATGCAATGATTGAAATAATGAGAATGGAATTAAATTTACAGAGTGTGTGTGATAGAGTCCGTGACATTAACACTAGAGTATCTATTCGTTTCATGCGGAGAAAAGGAGGGGATAAGCTGTTTGAGAGCGTTCAGACCTGCTTGAGTGACGTACACACTTCCAGGAAACTGAGGGAGACTCGCTATACGAGAGGATTAGCTCATGACCTCAGGGAATACGACGTACTTGACTGCTGTAAACCCTCTCGAAAGTGTAATATGTCTGCTCCCTGGAAAGTACAGAAAATAGACGTCGAAATTGTACCCCTCAAGGTGAAAAAGATTCATCATGAACCGGAACAATTACGGTGTTTGTATGGAAGCATGATATCTCGGTTACCAAGAGGCAACAGTTTACATGTATATTGCGACGGGTCGGTGGCGGAGGATGGCAGGGCAGGGTGTGGTGTCCTAATAAGGGATTATACGGAGTTTGGGACTGTGGACAGGATAATTGAACTCCGGCTTAGTAATTATATATCATCCACACAAGCTGAACTGCAGGCCATTCTGGCGTGTTTGGAGGAAGTACGTCATGACGACAAAAATGTTTTTGTATTTGTCGATAGCCGAGGAGCACTGGAGTCCTTAAACAGTAGAAACCCAGTCTTCATGTCTATAGTGGAGGACTGTAAGAGAAGAATAACTGAGATACAGCTGAAAGGTTATAGTGTGAAATTCATGTGGATTCCATCTCATGTTGGAATAGTGCTCAACGAGGTGGCGGATGACTTGGCCAAACGTGCCACATCAAAACCACAAGTTGACATTGAATGTGAATTCACAATGAGACAAATAAGAAGCAAAATCAGAAATATTCAGGCACAGGCGGGAGTGGAGAGGAGAGAGATAATGTATGAGAGTAGTCAAACCATGCAACACTACATGTATGTGAGTCAAAACACCCATTTCACTTATGGTAAAAGGAGAAATGCTTGGAGTGACTCTGTGTACATGCGGCTCAGGCTTGGGTACAAATATTACTGGGAATATGGGATAGATGTTCATGGTAATGACACGAAGTGTAAACTATGTGGTATGTTAAGGTCTCACACCCTTGCCCATTATATTCTTGATTGTCCGTTGATTAGTGTATATAGAAACACTGAGATAAGGACTGTTCCTGAACAAATAGCCTGGATGTGTCACAACGGAAAGGTTGATGATATTCTTGAGAGATATAAGAATTTTGCACCAAGATTGTAATATTTTGTTGAATTATCTGCAGGTGTCTTGCAAATTGTCTATACAGTATACCTAGGTCATAAAAGTATTTGTGTGTACGTCTGATACCATACTCCTTGTGAGGGAGGAAATGTATATTTTTACCTCTCAGAATGTTTGGTAATATGTTTATGTGTGATGTGTGTATATGTATATATTAACACGTTGTACTGAACGGGGTGAGAATAGCTTGAGCTACCTCATCCCTTTGTGTGTATTTTACCTCAATAAACTTATTTCAATTTCAATTTCAATTTCTTCATTTTCTGACGTGTGGGTCAGGTTAGGTTAGGTTATCTTGAGATGATTTCGGGGCTTTTTAGTGTCCCCGCGGCCCGGTCCTCGACCAGGCCTCCACCCCCAGGAAGCAGCCCGTGACAGCTGACTAACACCCAGGTACCTATTTTACTGCTAGGTAACAGGGGCATAGGGTGAAAGAAACTCTGTCCATTGTTTCTTTTTGTTTATATTAAAGGTAAAGCATAAGATAAAGCACAGTTAATGATAATACATTTGTAACGTGAAAATAAGGGGAGAATTATTTACTTAACAACGACGAAATTTGAGTATGTTGACCAGACCACACACTAGAAGGTGAAGGGACGACGACGTTTCAGTCCGTCCTGGACCATTCTCAAGTCGATCTCACAATCAACTTGAGAATGGTCCAGGACGGACCGAAACGTCGTCGTCCCTTCACCTTCTAGTGTGTGGTCTGGTCAACATACTTCAGCCACGTTATTGTGACTCATCGCCTGCAAATTTGAGTATGTTTTCCGTCCTTAATTCTGTCCTCCCATGGACTGGGATCTGTTGCACTGCATATAATGTAGTGCGATAAACACTTCCAAAGGATTCCTGATCAACCAGATTGTGATTCATGCGTCAGGCTGCGAGCAGCCGCGTCCAACAGCTTGGTTGACCAGTCCAGCAACCAGGAGGCCTGGGCGATGACCGGGCCGCGGGGACACTAAGCCCCGCAGCCCGCAGGCCCGGTCACAAGGTAACCACGAGGTAAAGTAGTGAGTTATTGAGCGCTCAGGTTCAAGTGTTCTCACAGTGACAAATTTCAGTGTCAAACAGCACATGTATACATTGATATAGAAGCGTCAACCTCACACACGTGGGGTCCAGGGTTCGAGACCCATATAGCCCAGGTGAATGGAAAGCATATATATACGTCTTCGTTAGTCCCGTGTGACGAACGAACGAACGTTCGGGTTGGGTTCGAACCCGTTCGAACGGGTTCTCTCGAACAGTACGTCGCACTGTGACGTATTTTGGTCTTTAAGGCCGAAAAACTGATGTACTAAAAATCATAGCGGTTCGGAAAAATTTACGTGGTCTCGTTTTCTATTCGCGGGTCCTCGGTTAGGTTAGGTTTGGACATTTTAGCACATCAGTTTAGTCACGAGTTCCATAACTAAGAGGTATGAGTTACGAGGAAAGGCTGCGTGAACCGCACTTCATGTCGCTGGAAGACAGAAGTTAGGGGAGGCATGATAACTACATACAAAATTCCTAGGGGAATAGACAGGGTAGATAGGGACAGATTATTTAGCACCGGTAATACTCGAACAAGGAGACACAGGTGGAAACTGAGTACCCAAATGGGCCACAGAGACATTAGAAGTAACTTTTTCAATTGCCAGAGTATTTAATAAATGGACTGCATTAAGAAGTGATGTGGTAGAGGCAGACTCCATATCCAGTTTCAAATGTAGATATTGATAGAGCCCAGTAGGCTCAGGAACCTGTACACCTAGATTGACAGATGAGAGGCGGGACCAGAGAGCCGAAGCACAACCCCCGCAAGCACAACTAGGTGAGCTGACTGCTGTTTATCCACAGATAAGATTATAAGACTACCGATTAGAGCGACAATGTGGAATGGTAACCGTTTATCTCTGACACACTTCTCTCCACTTTAGGCTTCAGCTGTGGGGGGAGTATGAACTCCACTGGAGGGGGGGGGTGAGGTTCATGCTCCCCACTGGAGGGGAGGAGTGTATGAGGTTCATACTCTCCTTAACTTACGTTTAATGTATCATCTGTTATGTTCGACATGCTATGGGTATGGGGTGCATTATAAAGAAAGAAATTGAATTGAAGTTCACTGAAGTTTAAGCTGACGCGTGATAAAGTTTAACGTGACATAAGGTATTGTTGGCTTGCTTTAACTTTATTATTATTATTCATTTCTTTATTATGCACCCCGTACCCATCCTGTGGGCGGGGGTGGAACTGCCCTGAAGCCTTATGTGACACGATATAAAGTTTAATGTGACAAAGTACGATCGTTAGGCTTGAGATTGAATCATGATGCTTTCTGTGGTCAGAGGGAGGGTGACGAAAGGTGAAATGTGTGACAATTTTATCAGTGGACTGTGGTAGGGATAGGGAGGTGGCGATTGTGTTTGGATGCGTGCGTTGGTGCGTACCCCACTTATAGGTACGTATCTAAGTGCGTACCACACCTACAGGTACGTAGCTAAGTATTATTACAGGATGAGAGCTACGCTCGTGGTAACCCGTCTTCCCAGTACTCATTGTCACGGATTTGGCCTCCACCACCACCTCACTTAACTTGTTCCAACCGTATATCACATTGTTTGTAAAAGTGAAGTTTCTAAAGTGTTTTTTTCGACTGATTTGTTTCCTAAGTTGGACCGTATGACCTCTTGTTCTTGAAGGTGCAGTTTTCAAACGTTCTTCTTTGTCATTTTTGTTGATTCCTGTTACTATTTTATACGTAGTGATCATACCACATCTTTTTCTTCTATCTTCTAGCTTTGGGATATTTAATGCCTCTAACCATGCGTGCGTGCGTGTGTATGTGTGTGTGTGTTTACGCGTGAGTGTGTGTTCGTGTGGATTTACTATTTGTGCCTACAGAGTCGAGCTATTAGCTCCTGGACCCAACCTTTCTAACCGATGTGTGTGTGTACTCACCTAGTTGTGCTTGCGGGGGTTGAGCTCTGGCTCTTTGGTCCCGCCTCTCAACTGTCAATCAACAGGTGTACAGGTTCCTGAGCCTATTGGGCTCTATCATATCTACACTTGAAACTGTGTATGGAGTCAGCCTCCACCACATCACTTCCTAATGCATTCCATTTGTCAACCACTCTGACACTAAAAAAGTTCTTTCTAATATCTCTGTGGCTCATTTGGGCACTCAGTTTCCACCTGTGTCCCCTAGTGCGTGTGCCCCTTGTGTTAAACAGCCTGTCTTTATCAACCCTGTCAATTCCCTTGAGGATCTTGAATGTGGTGATCATGTCCCCCCTAACTCTTCTGTCTTCCAACGAAGTGAGGTTTAATTCCCGTAGTCTCTCCTCGTAGCTCATACCTCTCAGCTCGGGTACTAGTCTGGTGGCAAACCTTTGAACCTTTTCCATTTTAGTCTTATGCTTGACTAGATATGGACTCCATGCTGGTGCCGCATACTCCAGGATTGGTCTGACATATGTGGTATATAATGTTCTGAAAGATTCCTTACACAAGTTTCTAAAGGCCGTTCTTATGTTAGCCAACCTGGCATATGCTGCTGCTGTTATCCTCTTGATGTGAGCATCAGGGGACAGGTCTGGCGTGATATCAACCCCCAGGTCTTTCTCTCTCTCGGACTCTTGAAGTATTTCATCTCCCAAGTGATACCTTGTATCTGGTCTCCTGCTTCCTACCCCTATCTTCATTACATTACATTTGCTTGGATTAAACTCTAACAGCCATTTGTTCGACCATTCCTGCAGCTTGTCCAGGTCTTCTTGAAGCCTCAAGCTGTCCTCCTCTGTCTTAATCCTTCTCATAATTTTGGCGTCGTCAGCAAACATTGAGAGGAATGAGTCTATACCCTCTGGGAGATCATTTACGTATATCAGAAACAGGATAGGTCAGAGTACAGAGCCCTGTGGGACTCCACTGGTGACTTCACGCCAGTCTGAGGTCTCACCCCTCACTGTAACTCTCTGCTTCCTATTGTTTAGGTACTCCCTTATCCACTGGAGCGCCCTACCAGTTACTCCTGCCTGTTTCTCTAGCTAATGCATCAACCTTTTATGGGGTACTGTGTCAAAGGCTTTCCGACAGTCCAAAAAAATGCAGTCCGCCCACCCTTCTCTTTCTTGTTTAATCTTTGTCACCTGATCGTAGAATTCTATCAATCCTGTAAGGCAAGATTTACCCTCCCTGAACCCATGTTGATGGGTTGTCACGAAGTCTCTTCTCTCCAGATGTGTTACTAGGTTTTTTCTCACAATCTTCTCCATCACCTTGCATGGTATACAAGTTTAGGACACTGGCCTGTAGTTCAGTGCCTCTTGTCTGTCACCCTTTTTGTATATTGGTACTACATTAGCAGTCTTCCATATTTCTGGTAGGTCCCCCGTTTCCAGTGACCTACTATACACTATGGAGAGTGGTAGGCAAAGTGCTCCTGCACACTCTTTCAATACCCATAGCGAGATTCCATCCGGCCCAACAGCTTTTCTCACATCTAGCTCCAATAGGTGCTTCTTGACCTCATCTCTTGTAATTTCGAACCTATCCAACGTCACCTGGTTTGCTGCCACCTCTTCTAGCGCCGCGACATCTCCCTGTTCTATTGTAAAGACCTCCTGGAACCTTTTGTTGAGTTCTTCACACACCTCTTTGTCATTCTCTGTGAACCTGTCCTCGCCCACCCTAAGTTTCATCACCTGTTCGTTCACTGTTGTCTTCCTCCTTATGTGACTGTGTAGTAGCTTGGGTTCGGTCTTGGCTTTATTAGCTATATCATTTTCATACCTTTTCTCAGCTGCTCTTCTCACACTGACATACTCGTTCCTGGTTCTCTGGTATCTCTCTCTACTTTCTGGTGTTCTGTTATTACGGAAGTTCCTCCATGCCCTTTTGTTTTGCTCCTTTGCTTTCATACATTCCTTATTAAACCACGGATTCTTCCTTTGCTTCTCTGTTTTTTCCTGTCGGGCTGGGACAAACCTGCTTACAGCCTCCTGACATTTTTGGGTGACATAGTCCATCATGTCTTGTACGGACTTGGTTCCGAGTTCTGTGTCCCAATGTATATCCCATAGGAATTTATTCATTTCCTCATAGTTTCCCTTTCGGTACGCCAGCCCTTTGGTTCCCAGTTCTTTTTTGGGGGTGATAATTCCCAGCTCAACCAGGTACTCAAAGCTCAATACACTGTGATCACTCATTCCCAAGGGGGCTTCCAACTTAACTTCCCTTATATCCGACTCATTTAGGGTAAATATCAGATCAAGTAAGGCTGGTTCATCCCCTCCTCTCATTCTTGTCGGTCCCTTGACATGTTGACTTAGAAAGTTTCTTGTTGCCACATCCAGCAGCTTAGCTCTCCATGTGTCTGGGCCTCCATGTGGGTCTCTGTTCCCCCAATCTATCTTCCCATGGTTGAAGTCTCCCATAATTAGAAGTCTGGATCCGTTCCTGCTAGCCACAGAAGCTGCTCTCTCTGTTATATTGATGGTGGCCAAGTTGTTTCTATCATATTCCTGTCTGGGTCTTCTGTCATTTGGTGGGGGGTTATATATGACTACTATTATAATTTTCTGTCCTCCAGTTGCTATGGTGCCTGAAATGTAGTCACTGAAACCTTCACAGTTCTGAAGGTTTCAGTGACTGGTTTGTGTGTGTGTGCGTGTGTGTGTGTGTGTGTGTGTGTGTGTGTGTGTGTGTGTGTGTGTGTGTGTGTGTGTGTGTGTGTGTGTGTGTGTGTGTGTGTGTGTGTGTGTGTGTTTTACCAATGCAACGTTCAGTTTCTAAAACTGTATTCATAAATATTTGTATATTTATAACTTGAGTTAGTATTCACAAAATTACAGTACTAGTTAGTTTTTAAAATCTATTAGCTAACCGTCTTGGGTACAGCGTGACTTCTTATCCAGAAACATAGCCTGTCTATCCAGTGGCAATTCTATCTATCCAGTGATTATAGCCTCTTGTCTACTTAGATTTTCGAGGTTCACCTTAGACTAACGGCTGACCTTCCCTAGGTGAACGAAGACATGGGACTGCTTGCTGGCGTTAGTGGTCCTCACAAAACGGTTTAAAACCTGCTCAAGAATGAACATTGTGACGTCATTGTCGCGTCACTCACCTCCTCCACACCATCTTGAGGTTATCTTGAGATGATTTCGGGACTTAGCGTCCCCGCGGCCCGGTCCTCGACCAGGCCTCCTTTTTGTTACACACACACCCCAGGAAGCAGCCCGTTGCAGCTGTCTAACTCATAGGTACCTATTTACTACTAGGTGAATAGGTTTGTTGAAATGAGTAACGATAACGTAGAAGATACATACTTTTCCTCAGGTCTTAAACCCCACTCGAACCTTCACCGCTCAGATAGCCTAGTGTAACATTTGAAGCCCCTTCCAACGTGGACGTGCGACTTTCCCTAGTGAAGGTCAAAGTTCCTCTCAAGCCAGAACACCACCACCTTCCTCCCCACCTTTACTTCCACCACGAGAAAGGTCTGGGAGTGGATATAAACCCAACACTAACACCGAAGGTACAGGTAAACAAAGCAAAACATATGGGACGCTGGCAAATTTAAGAACATGGTTTAGAGATCTAAATCGGGACTCCTTCAAGGCAATCTACACACCCTTTGTTAGATCAGTACTGGAATTTGCAGTACCAGCCTGGAATCCTCATCTTGCGAAGCATAGAACTAAAGATTTGCAACAAGACTAGTGCCAGAGTTTGAGGGTTAAGCTACTAAGATAGGCTAATGGAACTAAATCATATATACAATGATTTATATTGCATTTTATTAAATAAAGATAAAAAAACGGAACTAAATCTCACAACCCTATAGTATAAAACTAACAGAGGAGATTTGATCTCAACATACAAGATACTGAGGGTAAATAGATGAGGTGGACTGGGACAGCCTCGTCAATCTGAGAGAAAATTAGACAAAAAGACACTTATGGAAACGCAAATGAGCCGAGGAATGTAAGGAAATACCTGTACTGTTACTCAGAACGGGTGATCAACAAGTGAAATGGACTGAAAACAGAAGTTGTTGAAGCCACCTTCATCAACACCTTTAAGGCCAGGATTCGATGAAAAATTTGACCGTCAGAATAGTTGAAATTGTAAGGCAACCGGTACCAGAAAGGCAGTAAGTGCTAGGGGTAATATCCCCTGCTCCTCATCCGCATTCTTCTTCTTCCCCCTTCCCTCTTATTCTCTTCCTATTCTCCCCATCTTCCATTTTATCTCATCACTTCTCCCTCCTGCTCCTTACACTTTCTTCCTCCTCCTCCTCCTTTTAACTCCAAGACATCCCTCGGGCTCTTGTTAAAATATTTTCTTATTTGAAAAGTGCTTCAACTCTTAACCTTTTCTTGGGAATCTCGAACAGATTAAAAGCATTTTTGTTGAAGAGAGAATTAATCCTATATTTCGTGATACAGGTTAGATTGTATTTATAACCAACCGCTTGTGTCTGGAGTGGGGAAAACAAGCCACACAGTATCGCCAATGGATTTTAAATCCTACGTTTGATCCCCCAATGGTCCAAATGGTTCGTTGGGCACCGTT
>NC_091168.1:29017209-29159709 GCF_040958095.1 Procambarus clarkii | reverse complement strand
ATAGGTGAGCGTTGTTATGGGTACTGAGTTATAATTATTTACACAAATAATGTGTTCAAGATGAGGAATGCTCAACACCGGGTGAACACAGATGAGGAATGTTCAACGCCGGGTGAACACAGACGAGGAATGTTCAACACCGGGTGGGCACAGATGAGGAATGTTCAACACCGGGTGGGCACAGACGAGGAATGTTCAACACCGGGTGGGCACAGATGAGGAATGTTCAACACCGGGTGAACACAGACGAGGAATGTTCAACACCGGGTGGGCACAGACGAGGAATGTTCAACACCGGGTGAACACAGACGAGGAATGCTCAACGCCGGGTGAACACAGACGAGGAATGTTCAACACCGGGTGAACACAGACGAGGAATGTTCAACACCGGATGAACACAGACGAGGAATGTTCAACACCGGGTGAACACAGACGCGGAATGTTCATCACCGGATGAACACAGACGAGGAATGTTCAACACCGGGTGAACACAGATGAGGAATGTTCAACACCGGGTGAACACAGACGAGGAATGTTCAAAACCGGATGAACACAGGATGGACTTGACGCGTCTGACGGTGCCCATCTTGACAGCAGGATACTGTCAAGTTATACAATGGCTTCTGGCAAGCACTGCGTCATTGTTAATAAGTTAATACGGTTGGGTTTGGTTAGGGTGTGAGCCGACGACGTAGCCTACTGCGCTACAGGACACCTAGCTGTGTGTACTCACCTAGTTGTACTCACCTAGTTGTGCTTGCGGGGGTTGAGCTCTGGCTCTTTGGTCCCGCCTCTCAACTGTCAATCAACTGGTGTACAGATTCCTGAGCCTACTGGGCTCTATCATATCTACACTTGAAACTGTGTATGGAGTCAGCCTCCACCACATCACTTCCTAATGCATTCCATTTGTCAACCACTCAAACACTAAAAAAGTTCTTTCAAATATCTCTGTGGCTCATTTGGGCGCTCAGTTTCCACCTGTGTCCCCTTGTGCGTGTGCCCCTTGTGTTAAATAGCCAATAATTCCCAGGTACCTATTTACTGCCCATTTGTTTCGGCCTCCGCCGGGAATCGAACCCGGGCCATTAGGACTACGACTCCTGAGCGCTCTCCGCTCAGCCACGAGGCCCGAGTGACTGAGAAACAGCGAGATGAGAGAGAGAGAGAGAGAGAGAGAGAGAGAGAGAGAGAGAGAGAGAGAGAGAGAGAGAGAGAGAGAGAGAGAGAGTATTGATGATAATAGTCATTACCATCACACCAATGACAATAACGGCGAAGACACGTAACGTACATTTCCACATTTCGAAAATAACGACGGTAAGGGTGGTCGTCGGGTCGTTGAGACGGGTCATAACGAAACAAGTTTCTCCCGGGTGAATGGACAGTGATGTGTGTGTGTATGTCAGAGGTTCATAGTGATTAACGGGGTGAGAATAGCTTGAGCTACCTCATCCCTTTGTGTGTATTTTACCTCAATAAACTTATTTCAATTTCAATTTCAATAGTGATTCTTCAGGCGACATGACGCTTTCCTCCACCGACTCCATCCCAGATCTAAGCATACAAAGGGGTGCCCACTGGCGATTTCAGTGACGTCTGGCATTTTAGTTGTTAAGTGGTCACCACGAGGCCCCCATGGTCTGGACAGGAAATACCGAGTGTTGTTGTTTTTGTTGTTGTCTGGCCGTTGGCGAGCACCCTCCCCCCCCCCCCCCGCTACACACACACACACGCGCAAAGATACAATTAAGACATTAGATTTTTTCAGTGTCAGAGTAGTTAACAAATGGAATGCATTAGGAAGTGATGTGGTGGAGGCTGACTCCATTGCACTGTTTTAAATGTAGATATGAGAGAAAGGATGACCTGGACAGACTGAAGGAATGGACCAACCAATAGCTACTTGAGTTTAACTCGAGCAAGTGCAAAGTGATAAAAATAGGCGTAGGGAGCAGGAGGCCAAACACAAGGTACCAGCTGGGAGAGGAAATCCTTCAGGAGTCAGGAAGAGAGAGAGAGATCTGGAGATTGATATCACGCCAGACCTGTCCCCTGATGCCCACATCAAAAGGATAACATCAGCGGCGTCTGTGGGGACTTTTAGTATCACTGCTACCTTATTCACTCTTATGTTCATGATGATATCCTCATAATGCACCCAGACTCTGCCAGTGCAGACTACTTATCACATGCCTCTGTATGACTAACCATCCTGTGTCATGGAGATTTTAAGCATCACGTAGCTTTTTGACACACTGTACTCTCCTTCATATAGTCTAGGGCAGCTGCACAAATGCAGATGTACCTAAATGTGTTATGAAAAAAAATTATATATAGATCTGGCAAACATAATAACTGCTTTCAGAAATTTATGTAAGGAATCATTCAGAACCTTGAATACCTCGTATGTCAGACCAATACTGGAATATGCGGCTCCAGCCTGGAGTCCACATCTAGTCAAACACAAAACGAAGTTAGAAAAGGTTCAGAGGTATGCCACCAGGCTAGTCCACGAGCTGAGAGGTATGAGCTACGAGGAAAGATTATCAGAAGAGTTAGGGGAGACATGATCACTACCTATAAAATTCTCAGGGGAATTGACAGGGTAGATAAAGATAAACGTTTTAACACGGGTGGAAAACGAACTAGGGGACACAGGTGGAAGCTGAGTACCCAAATGAGCCACAGACATTAGAAAGAACTTTGTCAATGTCAGAGTAGTTAACAAATGGAATGCATTAGGCAGTGATGTGGTGGAGGCTGACTCCATACATAGTTTCAAATGTAGATATGATAGAGCCCAGTAGGCTCAGGAACCTGTACACCAGTTGATTGACAGTTGAGAGGCGAGACCAAAGAGCCAGAGCTCAACCCCCGCAAGCACAAATAGGTGAGTACACACACACACACACACACACACACACACACACACACACACACACACACACACACACACACACCACCACCAGTCGTGTGTGAGTCAGCCGTGACGTCAGCGGTCACATGTGACATACCCTTCAAGTGGAGCCCCGTTATTACACCTCCACCACCCCAACCCTCGTTAATAATCCCCCTCTGCAACACACACGGCCCGGGTTCGATTCCCGACAGAGGCAGTATTCTTTCACCGAATGCTTCTGTTCACCTAATTGTAGAGTGGTACCCGGGAGTTATAGGCAGCTGCTAAGGGCTGTATCTTGGGGGATGTGTGTGTGCGCGGGAAAGATAAATATATGTAGTAGATATGGTAGAAGAAAAAGAGGTTGGGAGTCATTACATTAGAAATAACGACTTCTAGAAAGGCGGGTTCCAAGAGCTAACAGCTCGATCCTATAGGCACAAATGGTTAATACAAATAGTAAATCACGCACACACACACACACACACACACACACACACACACACACACACACACACACACACACACACACACACACACACACACACACACACACACACACACATGTTACGTACCCTTATAAGATACGTAAGTGAATATATTAATATGTACATTTATAATTGTATGTAAATTACAAGCATGTATATTGTTATACTTATATGTTCTATGCAAATGCACATTCATGTTACAGTGTTGGCGTTAGGCCCAGCGTATCGTGGGAATGATTGTTTATTTCTTTGTGTGATCAGTTTTCCCACGGGAACTAATGATTTATATGTGATCATAAGTGGGTAACAGAGTGAAATAATAATTGAGTGAACTGTATCTGGCAAATTGTCGTGGGATCGTCCGTTGCTGGGTGTGCATGCCATTATTTCTTTCTGTATGCATATTTTAATTACTATGTAAAGAAACAATTGCTTTGTTTGTCTATATCAATATGTACTAATTATTCATTAAGTTAGTTTAAGATTACTCTTGTCACAATGTAGTGCTCCATTGTTGAAATAATAAATATTGTAACTTTGGCAATTTATTCGCGGGGCAAGGCAATGTGTTTTTTGACTCGCATATTGTAGTTCAGTAGCTGAGCAGAAACCAGGGAGATAACACTTGTTGAAGTTAAGTTCAGTTGTTCTGTCATAGCCATAATTATTCTTAGTATTGATTTAATGTCTGGAAGTTACAGTGATATTTTTAATGTGATATATATTGTGACCATATAATCATCTGTTTGCCTTTGAGATTTATTTAATATAAATTATATATATATGCTTAGTCTTTATTCTTCAGTCCTATGAAGATTCTATTTTATGCTCATTACCCATTAAGGGGTTATACTGGTGATTCGCTATTGAGAACAGCAGTTGTGTCGTATCCCTAGACTTATTAAAGTTTGGCTGCTGTAGGATCACGAGCCGTAACGTACGATAGGTAACAAAGAGTTATGGGGGCCTGTGCCGGGAAATATTGTCCCACTTAACTTAACTATGCTAATCTAACCTTGCCTTCCTAGGTACCAGTGTCAAGTGTCTCAGTGTGTTTCTTAAGAACTATTCCATGTGCCAAGCAAGCCTTCCTGTGTGTCAAGTAACAACGTTTCACGATTTTGAGGTAAGTCATCCTATATATTTTGTTTGTGCAGTGAGGCCAAGCGAATTTTCAGTGTGGTGACAATTTTACAGTGAAGTGTAGTGCAGTGCCATTGTGTTAATTAATTTTGTGAATCAAGTGCCAAGTGTTAGTAACGATGGAGGAGAAAGTTGCAGCGTTGGTGGCTCACCCAGACTTTGAAGGGATTCAGAACCTTAAAAAGACTGAGTTAATACAAATGGCAAATCAGTTGGATTTGACCGCCAGCAATAGAATGGTTAAAGCCCAAATATTGAAAGTCATTGTGACGCATTTTGTTGAGAATGGGGATTTAGATGAAGAAATTCTAGAGGAGTTAAGAGAGGAGTCAAGTGATCAGATGACGTTAAAGCGTCTTGAGTTAGAAGCTCGCCAATTAGAGCTTGAAGCTCAAAAAGAACAGAAAATATTAGAGGCTGAAGCTCAGCAAAGGGAGCTGGAGACTAGGCATTTAGAAATTGCGGCACAAAACCAGAGAGGTTTAATTGAGTTGCAACTTGAAGCCACAAAGAAGCAACAATTAGAGATTCAACAACAAATGGCTGACACTAACTTCAGGCTTGAATCACAGCGTATGGCAGCTGGGCATGGAAATACTAGTAATGTTTCAACAAATAGTGATAATAATCCCATCAGGATGAATAAGTATATAGAGTTGCCCAAGTTCAATGAGGAAGATCCTGAGGTTTTCTTTGCACATTTTAATAAAATTGCCATCAGTATGAACTGGCCAAGGGATCAGTGGGTAGCCATTATGCAGTCTCAATTCAAGGGGCGTAGTCAGGAGGTTTTCACATCCCTCCCTGACGCTCATAGTTTTGATTATGACTTTGTAAAGAAAAGCATCCTCAATGCATACCAGCTAAATCCAGAGGCACACAGGCAAAAGTTCAGGAACCTAAGGAGAATCAAGGATCAGACAATAGCCGATTTTACTCGTCAGAAGACGAATTTTTGCAACAGATGGTTAAAGTCACTTGCAGTCACTGATTTTGATGCTCTAAAGAATCTTCTCATAATGGAAGAAGTATTGTCCTGTCTTCCAGACCAGTTGTCTACTTTTATGGCAGAACAAAAGAATGTAACCGATATTGATGAGCTGTCAAAGCTCGCGGATGAGCATGAGTTGCTGACTAAGGCCCCGTTTACGGCCACTTCACCTAAGTCTAGTCGTAGAGTAAATTTCAATGCTCACCGTACTCCTTATCAGTATAAGTCTCCTCCTGGTGCGACAGTTACTCCCGTGAACTCTTCTCTTACTAACCCTAAGATGGTTACTCCATTGCCAGGATCATCTAAGCCTAGTAATGCTAATTCTAAACCGGCAGTTGGTTATACCAGTGTGTCCACTGTCAAACATTGTACCCATTGTAAGAGAAGGGGGCATGTGATTTCTTCATGTTTTAGTTTGCATCCTGAACTCCGACCAACTGGTCTTATTATGAGTAAAGGAGTGCAACCTATTAATTCTTCATGTATTACAGTCAGTCCCAATTGGATGGCTGAATTCAAACCCTATATGTCCACAGGTACCTTATTATGTACTAATGGTAGACATAAGACTGTTCAATTACTCCGTGATACTGGAGCTTCACAGTCTCTTATTACCCAGAAGGTACTTGATGATGTTGACACCCGAGATCTGGGTGAAGTTGTGCTTCTCCAAGGTATTGCCGGAAGTGTGCAACCAGTGTCCTTATTGCAAGTTAACCTTGATTCTAAATATACTTCAGGATGGTGTAATGTTGGTGTAAGTAAACAACTGCCCATTCCTGGGGTAGACATTATTCTAGGTAATGATTTTGGCAACCAAATGGTTGTAGGGCCCAAGTGTCCCATCATGTTAACTAAACCCCATAATGTATTAGCTCAACCGAAAGCAGATGATGATATTATTTACCCTGCTTGTGTTGTTACTAGATCAATGGGAAAAACAGGTGAGAGTAATCCTGTCTTCACTAAGGTTGCTGATCCCAAGACCAGGACCCCTTCAGTAAAGGAGTGGGAGGTGGATCTTGAGGATTCTTTTATGACTCGACTGGATGATGAGAGTGAGGCCGTAGTAGAAGCCCCGCCGAACCTAAATCACAAGGAAAGTGAAGGTGAGGAGGCTGAACTATCTGTACCTTGCCCGCTTGTCTCCAGTGCGCCAGTTGTCGAGAGTGAGGCCGAAGTAGCTATGACTCCATTTTATTCCGATCAATCGGGAAAAGAGATAAAGCTACTAGGTTCTTGCCCGCTCGCTGCTGAGTCTGAGTCATTGCCCTTAAGTGTTGTACAGACTACTGATCCTAGTTTAAGTAAGTGTATTTCTGAGGCTCCTGATAATATTGATGCATTGGAGGAAGGGACGGGTTTCTTCTTCAAGGATCGACTTCTGATGAGAAGGTGGAGACCCAAGGGAACTCCCTCTTCAGAGGATTGTGAGATTAGAACCCAACTCGTTGTCCCCAATGATTATCGTAGGCAGGTCCTGCAGGCTGCACATGATGACCCCATGGGAGGTCATCAAGGTATCACGAATATGTACCATAAGATAAGTAAATATTTTTTCTGGCCAAAGTTAAAGAAAGACGTGGTCAGATATTGTCATAACTGTATACCCTGTCAAATTGTTGGTAAACCAAATCAATCTGTACCTAGAGCACCATTGCAACCTATTGTAGTTCCTGATGAACCATTTACTCATGTTGTAATTGATTGTGTGGGTCCTTTACCTAAGACTAAATCGGGTAACATGTTTTTGTTCACTCTCATGTGTATGACTACTAGATTTCCTGAAGCTTATGCTCTACGGAATACCAAGGCTCATAATCTCATCAAGTGTCTTGAAAGATTCTTTTCGTTGTTTGGAATGCCTAGAGTATTCAGAGTGATAATGGGGGAAATTTTGTTTCTAAAGTTTTCAGAACTTTTTGCGAATCCCGAGGGATTCGGCACAAATTGTCCAGTCCATATCATCCCCAAAGCCAAGGTGGACTTGAACGTTTCCACCAGACTTTGAAACAAATGCTGAAGACAACCGGAGAAACTCATCCACGTAATTGGGATGAGAATCTCCCCTTTGTGTTGTTTGCTGCTAGAGAAGGGCTACAAGAGTCATTGGGCTGTTCACCCTTTGAACTAGTGTTTGGTCACCAAGTAAGAGGTCCTCTTAAAATGCTACAAGAAAAGTTGTTGGGAGATGTCTCTGTTCATCAGAGCGGATTGTACTTGAGCGAGGTCAAGGCTAAGTTGTGTCGGGCTCGTGAGTTGGCGAAAGAACATCTGGGTAGGACTCAACAAGCCATGAAAGTACGATATGACAAGAAGTTCAAGGCTAAGCTAAGGTCGTTTGATGTCGGAGATTTGGTGTTGGTGTTGAAACCTCGTATGGGGACTTCCATGTCCCATAAGTTCGCAGGACCCTACCAAGTGGTAGACAAGGTGGGAGACCTAACTTATAAACTAATTAACCCTAATCTTTCAGAACCCCAAATGACTGTACACATTAACAGATTAAAAGCTTATGTTGGACCTGGTGTAGTAGCTTGTTTTAGTCGGGAAGAGTTACCACCTGAGGATAATTGTAGTGAGGGACATGATGTTAATATCCAACTTCTCAGTTCCAGTTCCAATGGCAGGGAGATGCTATGTCATTTACAGGAGGAACAACGTGATGAGTTCCAGGTTCTGCTGGACAACCATACATCTCTGTTTGGGGAGGTTCCTACCCAGACCCACCTCATCACACACGACATTCAGCTCCTGGACAGCACCCCCATTCGACAACATCCGTACCGAGTGAATCCCGAAAAGAGGAAAATTATGCAAGCAGAAGTGGAATATCTGCTCCAGCATGATTTCATTCGGCCAAGTCAAAGTACTTGGAGCTCTCCGTGTTTGTTAGTGCCAAAACCAGATGGAACCTGGAGATTGTGCGTGGATTACAGGAAACTGAACAAGAACACTACAGTGGACGTTTTTCCTTTACCCTTGTTGGAAGAATGTATAGAGTCCATAGGTCATGCCGAATATGTAAGTAAGCTTGATTTGTCAAAAGGGTATTATCAAATTCCATTAACAGAGTATGCTAGAGAGGTTACTGCTTTTGTTACACCTGATGGTGCGTATGAATTTAATGTTGGGATAGGTGCTGTGCTTATTCAAGTTGGTTTAGACCAGATTGAGCATCCTGTGTATTACTATTCCAGAAAATTTAATGCAGCTCAGAGAAATTATTCCGTGGTAGAAAAGGAGGCGTTGGGTCTTATATTGTCAATCAAGAAGTTTGAGATTTACTTATCAGGAAATAAAGTGTTAGTATTTACAGACCACAACCCCCTTATCTTTATAAATATGATGAAAGTCAAGAACCAACGAATTCTGCGATGGTCATTGTTTTTGCAGGAATTTAATGTAGAAATCAAACATATTCCAGGCAGACAAAATGTTATTGCTGATGCTTTGTCAAGAAGTTTTGATGTACCATAAATGAAATGTTTCTTTTTACCTAACATTTTTACTTCTGAAAAAATGCCATTGATCTTCAATCCATTGCATTTTTTTTCTTGGAGGTGGAAGTGTTACGTACCCTTATAAGATACGTAAGTGAATATATTAATATGTACATTTATAATTGTATGTAAATTACAAGCATGTATATTGTTATACTTATATGTTCTATGCAAATGCACATTCATGTTACAGTGTTGGCGTTAGGCCCAGCGTATCGTGGGAATGATTGTTTATTTCTTTGTGTGATCAGTTTTCCCACGGGAACTAATGATTTATATGTGATCATAAGTGGGTAACAGAGTGAAATAATAATTGAGTGAACTGTATCTGGCAAATTGTCGTGGGATCGTCCGTTGCTGGGTGTGCATGCCATTATTTCTTTCTGTATGCATATTTTAATTACTATGTAAAGAAACAATTGCTTTGTTTGTCTATATCAATATGTACTAATTATTCATTAAGTTAGTTTAAGATTACTCTTGTCACAATGTAGTGCTCCATTGTTGAAATAATAAATATTGTAACTTTGGCAATTTATTCGCGGGGCAAGGCAATGTGTTTTTTGACTCGCATATTGTAGTTCAGTAGCTGAGCAGAAACCAGGGAGATAACACTTGTTGAAGTTAAGTTCAGTTGTTCTGTCATAGCCATAATTATTCTTAGTATTGATTTAATGTCTGGAAGTTACAGTGATATTTTTAATGTGATATATATTGTGACCATATAATCATCTGTTTGCCTTTGAGATTTATTTAATATAAATTATATATATATGCTTAGTCTTTATTCTTCAGTCCTATGAAGATTCTATTTTATGCTCATTACCCATTAAGGGGTTATACTGGTGATTCGCTATTGAGAACAGCAGTTGTGTCGTATCCCTAGACTTATTAAAGTTTGGCTGCTGTAGGATCACGAGCCGTAACGTACGATAGGTAACAACACACACACACACACACACACACACACACACATATACACCGGTGGCTGAGCAGACAGCACGCCGGTCACGTGATCCTGTGGTCCCGGGTTCGATCCCGGGCGCCGGCGAGAAACAATAGGCAGAGTTTCTTTCACCTTAATGCCCCTGTTACCTAGCAATAAATAGGTACCTGGGAGTTAGTCAGCTGTCACGGGCTGCTTCCTGGGGTATGTGTGTGTGTGTGGTGCGGGGGAAAAAATAGTAGTTAGTAACAGTTGATTGACAGTTGAGAGGCGGGCCGAAAGAGCAGAGCTCAATCCCCGCAAGCACAACTATGTTAATACAAACACACACACACACACACACACACACACACACACACACACACACACACACACACACACACACACACACACACACAAACAAACAATAGGACACTTGCAGGAGTGTGAGGGGCCTGACGGCTGAGTGAACAGCGCTAGGGATTTGTAACCCAAAGGGTCCGGGTTCGATCCCCGAGGAGAGGTGAAAAAAAATGAGTTGATTGACTGACAGTTGAAAGACGGGCCCAAAAATCCAGAGCACAATCCCCGCAAGCACAACTAGGTGAGTACACACACACACACAATAGGACACTGAACTCTCATGTGATATTCATCTTCAAATATCGGGCTATATTATTCCTAGTATACACAGAACCACTCATCACACGCATCGTATCTCCGGCAAATATCTATTCGAAGCTTATCTTAGATAATACTGTCAATAATACGGGGGGAGTGGGAGCATGTAGAAGGCTGATTGAGCAAGCAAAAGGTAGCCGGGAGATTTTCCTCCAGTCAAGAGACCAACGTGTCGTACCGTATGGCGCCTGTGTGCTGCCTAAACCTGTTTTTGCCTCACCCATAATTCGGTTCTTCATAATTTTGTTTTTCTCTATTAAATAATACATAATATAAAGATCACATTTTTATCAATTTACAAGGGAATCATTTTCTCGGTACGCAGAAGCTTGGATAGTACAGTCTTATAATGAAACTATCTGACCCTGAACTAATTACACATTTCATTAGAATTAAATCCTACTCATCACCAATTTTTCCAAAGCACCGGAGGTAGAGAAATTTTTATTTGTATTTTGATTATATATATATATATATATATATATATATATATATATATATATATATATATATATTTGTATATATATATATATATATATATATATATATATATATATATATATATATATATATATATATATATATATGCGAACAAGCCTGAATGGACCCCAGGACTATATGCAACTGAAAACTCACACCCCAAAAGTGACTCGAACCCATACTGCCAGGAGCAACGCAACTGGTATGTACAGGACGCCTTAATCCGTTTGACCACGACCGGACATAAGGAAGTGATAGCCGAAGCTATTTGAACCACTTCCCCGCCGGCACTCGGATGGTAATCTTGGGCATAGCATTTTATCAAATCACCTCATTCTTTGGGGCACACGTGAGGGACACAAATGCGAACAAGCCTGAATGGTCCCCAGGACTATATGCAACTGAAAACTCACACCCCAGAAGTGACTCGAACCCATTCTGCCAGGAGCAACGCAACTGGTATGTACAGGATGCCTTAATCCGCTTGACCATCACGACCAGACATAAGGAAGTGATAGCCGAAGCTATTTGAACCACTTCCCCGCCGGCACTCGGATGGTAATCTTGGGCATGTGATTTTATCAAATCACCTCATTCACTCACCTAAATCAGATTACCATCCGAGTGCCGGCGGGGAAGTGGTTCACATAGCTTCGGCTATCACTTCCTTATGTCCGGTCGTGATGGTCAAGCGGATTAAGGCGTCCTGTACATACCAGTTGTGTTGCTCCTGGCAGTATGGGTTCGAGTCACTTCTGGGGTGTGAGTTTTCAGTTATATATATATATATATATATATATATATATATATATATATATATATATATATATATATATATATATATATATATATATATATATATATATATATATATATATATATATATACCCAGGCTGTGGGTCCCTATAATATATAGGGACTAATATATATATATATATATATATATATATATATATATATATAAAATCAAAATACAAGGAATGTAAGAACAAGAGTTCTTACATTCCTGTAAAGGCATTAGCACGCACAGCGTTTTGGACAGGAGCAACCTGTCCTCGACTCAAGTCCATTACATCCAGAGGTCGACCCCACAGACACAGTCATCAGTGTTTACATGCTGTCCATTCAAAACAGGAATTTTCTCAAATATAAATTAATATTATAATATATTAGTATATGGTGCATATATAGGCATAGGTTAGGTTAGGTTAGGTGTTTAGGTTCTGTTGGTGATTATTTGTATTTGTAGTGCGTGAGTGAAGCATTTATAGCGTTGTGGTTCGAACAAAATTCGTCAGTGAAGCACTTGTTCCGGAAGTGTTCGAATGTCATCAGTTGTGAGTCGTGTGTAAACCGTTTTTCATTCATAAACAGCGGGTTTGGCGGGTGCATGGAATCACATTTGGGTCTTTGTTTGGAGGACGGGCTACGTTTCGGGCAGGTCCTTATTCGTAATTTTCCCTGGAATACGACCCGCCAAATCGTTTATCAACCAGGTACCCATTCACTGCTGAGCGTTCAGGTAACAGCGGCGTTCAGATGCGGATTGGCGCCTAGTCAATCCTCCCGGCTAGGATACGAACCTAGGCGAAATCGTTCGCGAAGCGAGCGATTTGGCCTAGGTTCGAGCGAGTGTTTTACCAATACGTCACTGGGACTGGATCGAATTCATATAGCTTTCAGATCACCACTTCAGTAGTCCCATCATGGTCTCAGCGTTATACAGTGTTATACCAGTGCCGTTATACCAGCGCATATAGTGTCTTAGACTCGCCATTTTTATTGTGAAGCACCGGTGTCTTGCTCAGTTCTTATGGGTGCCGCTGGAGACTAGGCAACGTTGCCGTTGGAGACTAGGCTTCATACAAAACTCTTAACCTCCAGAATAATTGTTTCTTATGTTCTCTACAAAGTTTAATGTTAGTTGCCTCTATATTTAAGAACGTAAGAAGTAAGGAAGGTAAGGTGATCATCAAGAGAAAGAGGTAAGCCAGATTGACAGTATAACACCTGTAAGGGAAATGGGGAACAATGAGCTGGGATACATGGACGGGGTGAAGGGACGACGCCCGACCACTTGAACTATCAGGGCTCGAACGCCGACCCCATAAGATTCAAGGCCTTCGCTCTCTCGATCAGCTCATGTGGATGGGCGCTTACAAACAACCAGAGGCTTTATGCATAAAAACTTACACAAATCGTTACAATTCTGGCTGGACTAAACAGGTGTACGGCAGTGTCAATCAAACTTATATTTTCATAAATTAATTAATAAACATTTAGCTTACGATTTGAGTGGTGACATATATAATTAGTCAGTAGGCCTATATGTAGCCAGGTCCTAATCCGATCCGAGTGTTTCACTCCTGTAATTATCCAACTATTTGGGAGCCGGTCGGCCGAGCGGACAGCATGCTGGACTTGTGATCCTGTGGTCCTGGGTTCGATCCCAGGCGCCGGCGAGAAACAATGGGCAGAGTTTCTTTCACCCTATGCCCCTGTTGCCTAGCAGTAAAATAGGTACCTGGGTGTTAGTCAGCTGTCACGAGCTGCTTCCTGGGGGTGGAGGCCTGGTCGAGGACCGGGCCGCGGGGACACTAAAAAGCCCCGAAATCATCTCAAGATAACCTCAAGATAAGAAGATCCAAATGATGCTAGTTGGAAATCTTGATCTGATTCACTGATTCAAATGCTCTCCATTTCTTTGAGTATTGAAGGAACAAATCGATTGTCATGTGATACATATCGTGTGGGTGACCTTGGCAATTCATGAACAATTTTATTATTGAACATTAGTATTTATCTTTATTGATATGCTAAATGAGTAGAGATAACTGCAGTAGAACATTTTAACTGAATATGTATATATTTATATATTGGTCAATTTCACTATTACAGAATTTTATAAACTGGCATCTGCAAGAAATATTTAGTGGTAGATCAACTGAAATTAGTAGTATGCAAGTACAAAATGATGAAATACTAGAAGCTACAAAACTCAGTGAAATAATAGTGAAAATTCTTCACCGAACTGTAGTAATTAGGAAAATATATCCTAATGGAAAAATAGATTATATCCAACAAATGAAAACGTCGTTCGAAACCCTCAAATCCTATATTTTCAGATTTTTTTGGGCTGGGAATCTAATTGTCAGTCCCGTTATTATGACTTACGGTCTTCAAATGAAAACAAACGCATAGTAATTCATATGTGGCACCACTGTACTCTTTTTCACTCACTTTGTTTATGTCCCAGCTTCATTATAACCAAATGTGTTGGTTGGACAGCGAGAGGCAGCATGACAAACAGGCGAGTCATCCACTGGATGATGAGTTGGCAACAGTTCCACACACAAAGTTCGCAACACTTGTTTAGGGATAGAGGGAGGGGGGAAGAGGGGGTGCCTCTTAGCCTGCTTGTCATGGATGAGAGGATCGTACCTATTAGTGACGTGTACTGCATGAGCAAGCGTCTCAGGACATCTGAAGGTCCAATTTTCATGTGTACTCGTTTATTACGTGAATAATTTAGAGCTCGCGAATTGCCTAGTTTAAACCTTTTCTTTTTTTATCTTTATTTAAGAAAATACAATATAAATCATATATACATAAGTTTTACAAGGCAATACTACATTATAATTCTTAGTGAACAAGTGTTTCATTAGTACAGAACAGGATCTTTAAAACCCCTGAATGTTATACTTATTTCCCTTTAAACGATTTACAAAAATTCGAGAATAAATTTACATTAATATACAGGGGAAATTATTACATTTATATATATTTTATATAATTCTCAGTAAACAAATTTTTATTGACGACCTTTTGAGACTTCAGTTTATTTATTTTCGTAACTAATATATGACAAGCATTTTAATATGCACTGATCTGACACTTTAATCGCAATACGCTGCTCTTCCTGTGTTTCTCCTCGTTACGGACCAAAGAATTTGATGGCTGGCCCATTAGGGTCTTAAACCTGTACCGGGATGGTACAAACATTACGTCATAATGTTTTTTTTTAAAGATTCAGCTACTCGGAACAAAAAGTTCCAAGTAGCACGGGATATGGTGAGCCCGTTGTGAACTTACTTAGCACAGGAGCGGGGCTGTAACTGCTGCCTGTCATAATGTTCAAGCCTTCCCTTGCTCAGTTTCCCAGTATTAACACGGTAAAGGCTCTTTCATTGCTCAATACAGACAGGGTCAGGGGCCTTCCCTTACTCAGTACAAAAAAGGAAAGGGCACTTCTTTTGCTAAATACTAACAAGGTAAGGGGCTTCCCCTTGCTCAGTACTAACAAGGTAAAGGTCCTTCTATTGCCCAAAACTAACAAGATTAGGTTCCCTCCTTTGCTCAAAACAAACAAGATAAAGGGCCTCTTCCCTTGCCCAATAAGCTTTGGTTTGTGGATTATGGTTATTATTTTTCTTGCTGCCTGTGGTGGATGTGTCAAAAATATTGTTTATTTCGTGCTGGACATTATTTTTGTTTTTTATTATTAGAAGTCTCCGCGTAGGCTACCACACAGTTTTTGCCATGTTCAGAATCATTGTCTGTGTTGCGTTCCGTGTCGTCGTGTTCCGTGTCGTGCTACTTGTGTTCCGTGTCAAGCTTCGTATAGTCGTGTTCCGTGTGGTGGTGCATCACATTTTGTCCGTTAGGTTGAATGGGAATGCATTCTCTGGTTTAGGAAGTATGTGTGTGTGTGTGTGTAGTTAAGCCAAAGGCGCATGTTTAACAACATTGAGAAAAGGTCTAGGTTATCCTGCCTTGTCTTGCACGGGGGGGATTAAAGTGTCACGACCGCAAATGCCATCACCAATAAACCCAACCATTAGTGTAATATTGGACTTCCCGCTTGGAACTGACCACAGCCACCTGTGAGGCTAGCTCTATCCATCTCTATCTGCGGGCGAGGCTACGACTCCTTATACCTAGAATGCTGTTTGCTTGCCCCCCCCCCCTCTCTCTCTCTCTCTCTCTCTCTCTCTCTCTCTCTCTCTCTCTCTCTCTCTCTCTCTCTCTCTCTCTGTCTCTGTCTCTGTCTCTGTCTCTGTCTCTGTCTCTCTCTCTCTCTCTCTCTCTCTCTCTCTCTCTCTCTCTCTGTCTCTGTCTCTGTCTCTGTCTCTCTCTCTCTCTCTCTCTCTCTCTCTCTCTCTCTCTCTCTCTCTCTCTCTCTCTCTCTCTCTCTCTCTCTCTCTCTCTCTCTCTCTCTCTCTCTCTCTCTGTCTCTCTCTGTCTCTCTCTCTCTCTCTCTCTCTCTCTCTCTCTCTCTCTCTCTCTCTCTCTCTCTCTCTCTCTCTCTCTCTGTCTCTCTCTCTCTCTCTCTCTCTCTCTCTCTCTCTCTGTCTCTCTCTCTCTCTCTCTCTCTCTCTCTCTCTCTCTCTCTCTGTCTCTCTCTCTCTCTCTCTCTCTCTCTCTCTCTCTCTCTCTCTCTCTCTCTCTCTCTCTCTCTCTCTCTCTCTCTCTCTCTCTCCCCCTTTCCCATTTTTTGTCCTTTTTCGTCCTTTCTCTAGCTTTTCTAACTTTACGGTTGAATGGTTGCGTGCTGGTCCGCCAGCTTGGTCCACCCGACACCCACGGGGGTTAACGGGTGCCACTGTGCACTTGTTCCTTTTGAAGGAGAGTGATTAACTTTTTTTTTTCTTTTTTTTCTTTATTAAAAAATATACAATATAAAGATCATATTTACAGCAATTTACAAGTGGTAATTGATGTACCTAGTGAAACTGACAGCAAGAGCTGTTATCCTTACTCGGCTCATTTGAAGCCTGCTCCTAGAAACTCATATATTTCATAAGAATGTACTTTGAAACTATCACATAGGGAACTATCATATAAGGAACCTCATTAGATTCCTTATATGGTAGTTCCCTCTGTGATGAATCTTACCTCAGCTCAGTTGAAACCTACTCCTAGAGGCCCATTTATTTCACGAGCCTGTTATATGCATTAGTTAATGAATAATGCCTTTATTCATTAACAACAGTGGGTAACAATCATATAAAAGGATGTGCATGTAGCCAACTGTGTGCCAGAGCATTCTCGTGACCAGTTGACCTGATCTCCCGTGTATCAACCTGTTGAGCGAACAAGTTCCAGATGCGAGTCACCATAGGAATGCATGATCGCTGATGGAGTGATGTTCTTTAGAAAGGCACTTTCACCATGAAGCTATTGAAGGTTGAGAACCTAGTGCTACGGGTACTGGTGGTCCACGGAGTTGGGCCAGGTGGAGCCGGTCGGGCCAGGGAGCCGGTCGGCCGAGCGGACAGCACGCTGGGCTTGTGATCCTGTGGTTCCGGGTTCGATCCCGGGCGCCGGCGAGAAACAATGGGCAGAGTTTCTTTCACCCTATGCCCCTGTTACCTAGCAGTAAAATAGGTACCTGGGTGTTAGTCAGCTGTCACGGGCTGCTTCCTGGGTGTGGAGGCCTGGTCGAGGACCGGGCCGCGGGGACACTAAAAGCCCCGAAATCATCTCAAGATAGGTGTGGAACTTTGAGTATGTTGGCCTTGTACATAACAGTAAAACCACCAACACTCTCTCTCTCTCTCTCACACCTTTCCAACATAATAAGCACAAAACCGTTGCGCGTCTCACTAAGAAGAATTGCTAGCTGGCATCGAGTGACGGGTGCATCCCGTGCCAAACTGTGTGCCCCCAACTGCGGCAACAGTGCCTGCCGTTTACAAAATAAGCAAAAACAAACAAGTTTCATGGTGCAAACAACGAGCAAGAAAATTAAGCAACAACAACACCTCGTACAGTTACATAAATACTGTGCTAGGCTTGAAATAATTTCATTGTTAAAAGGGCTGTTAAAACTAACGAATTAAGTACCACGTGGTTCTGTGACATTTAAAAGAAAACTAATTTAATTTTGCCTTATGAGACACCCTTAGGTTATTGTCAAAGTCTTGATTTATCCACAAAACTATTTGTGTATTAATTATTGTTCATTCATCTTGACATTTTGGAATGTCGACCTATGTGTTAGAAATCACTGTTTCTAAAACAGAAACTGTTACTCCGTCGCTCACCCTACCTCTTCTTCCTCGATTGATTGATTGATAAAGATTAAGCCACCAAAGAGGTGGCACGGGCATGAATAGCCCGTAATCTCCTTCCTTCCTCTGTTGTTGTTTTAGATTTAGTTACTAAGAACGAAATGTACACTGTAGCACGGGCTATGGAATTCTTCCTGTAATTCTTCCTCTCACTCGCTCGCTCATCTTTTATACCCATTTCACAACTCTTTCCTCCAGTGAGAGGCAATCAATGTACTAAATTACTCCAATCTAACCTAACCGAGCTAGGACCCGCGAATAGAAAACGGGACATCGCGTCAATTCTGCGAGCTGCTGTGATTTTTAATACACCAGTTTTTTGGCCTTTTTGGGGTTTTATACGTCAAAATGTGATGTACTGTTGGAGAGGATGGGTTGCTGAGCGCTTATCTTCTCAGGCCGTGCTATTGATATCGCTGCGTACTGCGTAGTGAAGACATTGGCTCAGTGCCGTCTTTACGCATGGGCACACTGGGTAGTTGCCCAGAGGGCCCCCCCCATCATTCTAGGGGCCCCAAGCTACCATGTTGTTCATGAGACATGGCAGAGTGGATAAATATTCGACTTTCCGTTGGAAAGGCCTGGGATTCAATTCCCTTTACAAATTATATTTACAATAATTTAACTATCCGGCGGTAAGAGTGCACTTTAGCGGACGTTTTGGGCCCATCGTCTGGGTAGGGGCCCAGTGCATTGCTTGCTCAGGATAGGGGCCTAGCGCATTGCTTGCTCAGGGTAGGGGCAATCTGGGTAGGGGCCAGTGCATTGCTTGCTCAGGGTAGGGGCAATCTGGGTAGGGGCCAGTGCATTGCTTGCTCAGGGTAGGGGCAATCTGGGTAGGGGCCAGTGCATTGCTTGCTCAGGGTAGGGGCAATCTGGGTAGGGGCCAGTGCATTGCTTGCTCAGGGTAGGGGCAATCTGGGTAGGGGCCAGTGCATTGCTTGCTCAGGGTAGGGGCCTAGCGCATTGCTTGCTCAGGGTAGGGGCAATCTGGGTAGGGGCCAGTGCATTGCTTGCTCAGGGTAGGGGCCTAGCGCATTGCTTGCTCAGGGTAGGGGCAATCTGGGTAGGGGCCAGTGCATTGCTTGCTCAGGGTAGGGGCCAGTGCATTGCTTGCTCAGGGTAGGGGCAATCTGGGTAGGGGCCAGTGCATTGCTTGCTCAGGGTAGGGGCAATCTGGGTAGGGGCCAGTGCATTGCTTGCTCAGGGTAGGGGCAATCTGGGTAGGGGCCAGTGCATTGCTTGCATGTTGAAAATGTATGAGCCACTAGGCTTTCTGCAGCTTCATTTCTGTTCTGTTCTTAAGACACTTGGGCAGCGGTTCTTAACTGGGGTTCCCCATGCAAGAGGTTACTTTAGGGGTTCCACGAGAGGTCACTATAGGGGCTTCCGCGAGAGGTCACTATAGGGGCTTCCGCGAGAGGTCACTATAGGAGGTTCCACGAGAGGACATTATAGGGGGTTCCACGAGAGGTCACCATAGGAGCTTCCACGAGAAGTCACTATAAGGGTTCCACGAGAGGTCACTATAGGGGCTACCACGAGAAGTCACTATAAGGGTTCCACGAGAAGTCACTATAAGGGTTCCACGAGAGGTCACTATAGGGCTTCCATGAGAGGTCACTATAGGGGCTACCACGAGAAGTCACTATAAGGGTTCCACGAGAAGTCACTATAAGGGTTCCACGAGAGGTCACTATAGGGGCTACCACGAGAGGTCACTATAGTGCTTCCTGCTATCACAACTCTCACATTTCTACAACTTTCACATCCAAAACTTGTACTTCACCTGTACCTGTACCTCTCTCCTTCAAGTTTACCCCCGTAAAAAAAAACATCTTGTGTTATACAAAGGTCGGGAGGAAAGATGGAGAGTGAGAGTGAGAGAGAGAGAGAGAGAGAGAGAGAGAGAGAGAGAGAGAGAGAGAGAGAGAGAGAGAGGTTATAGTGTACACCAGTGTTCAACCTCCCCCCCCCCATTGAGTGTACTCCACGATGAGTGTACAGAGCTTCACGAACCACTAAGGGCAACAGGACGCCCCTGATGACTACTGATCTAGTCTTCCCAGTATACAAACGCTTATTCTGGTTTCATGTTAACTGGGGGTTGTGGGAACGTTGGTGTGTGCGTTTTTTTTTTTTTTACAGTCCCCCCTTCACTCACATCCCTCCCTCCCTCCCTCCTAGCGCGGGCAAAATTAGGCAAACGATGTTGATGTTGCTTTGAACCAACGTTTTTTTAACGTTTTTCGAGCATGATTCGCCCGTTCACAGCGGGAACAAATATACTCCAGTAACATTAAATAAACGTAGAATCGACGTTGATTAACGTTCCTTTTGGATCGTGTCTCTGCAGAAGGGGGGGGGGAGGGCGGGTTTGGGGGGGGGGGAGTATATATTAACTCAATGTTTCCTTATATTTAGTGATATATCGTATATTCAACACCAGCAGTATGTTAGCATACAAGATATGCCATTACCGTGTGAACCCAACACCGGCTCTCAAGATAACCTCTATTCAACTTGTGCTCTAAACGACCGTATTGATTGAAGATTCATTTCTTTATTATGTACCCCATACCCATCCCGTGGGCGGTGGTGGATACCATACCTATCCCGTGGGCGGTGGTGGATACCATACCTATCCCGTGGGCGGTGGTGGACCCTATATCCATCCCGTGGGTGGTGGTGGACCCCATACCCATCCCGTGGGTGGTGGTGGACCCTATATCCATCCCGTGGGTGGTGGTGGAACCTATATCCATCCCGTGGGTGGTGGTGGACCCCATACCCATCCCGTGGGTGGTGGTGGACCCCATACCCATCCCGTGGGTGGTGGTGGACCCCATACCCATCCCGTGGGTGGTGGTGGATACCATACCTATCCCGTGGGCGGTGGTGGACCCTATATCCATCCCGTGGGTGGTGGTGGACCCCATACCCATCCCGTGGGTGGTGGTGGAACCTATACCCATCCCGTGGGTGGTGGTGGACCCCATACCCATCCCGTGGGTGGTGGTGGACCCCATACCCATCCCGTGGGCGGTGGTGGAAACTATACCCATCCCGTGGGTGGTGGTGGACCCCATACCCATCCCGTGGGTGGTGGTGGACCCCATACCCATCCCGTGGGCGGTGGTGGACCCCATACGCATCCCGTGGGTGGTGGTGGACCCCATACCCATCCCGTGGGTGGTGGTGGAACCTATACCCATCCCGTGGGTGGTGGTGGACCCCATACCCATCCCGTGGGCGGTGGTGGACCCCATACCCATCCCGTGGGCGGTGGTGGACCCCATACCCATCCCGTGGGTGGTGGTGGACCCCATACCCATCCCGTGGGTGGTGGTGGAACCTATGCCCATCCCGTGGGTGGTGGTGGACCCCATACCCATCCCGTGGGTGGTGGTGGAACCTATACCCATCCCGTGGGTGGTGGTGGACCCCATACCCATCCCGTGGGTGGTGGTGGACCCCATACCCATCCCGTGGGCGGTGGTGGAAACTATACCCATCCCGTGGGTGGTGGTGGAAAGGGTTATATACAGAGGCTTCAGGAACTCAACCCCATAGTTCGTTTAGCTAGCAAGTGACAGTCTTGTGAAGCTAATTACACAACTGTTAATATTACATACACATGTACATATATATATATATATACATACATGTACACAAATTCATATACATATCAATAATCTTTTATTCAACAAGTCACAATACAAGGCACTTTACATCTATGGTGAGTCACACAGTTACTAGTCTTGCTCCACACCCACCCAACTGGGCGGCAGCTTTACAGTCATGTGCTCCACACCCACCCAACTGGGCGGCAGCTTTACAGTCATGTGCTCCACACCCACCCAACTGGGCGGCAGCTTTACAGTCATGTGCTCCACACCCACCCAACTGGGCGGCAGCTTTACAGTCATGTGCTCCACACCCACCCAACTGGGCGGCAGCTTTACAGTCATGTGCACGCTGCACCTACAGTAAGTTCTCTGAATTCCACGATTTTGTTTTTGTTTTCACATTCTATTATATAATGACGCAGAGTATGTGAATATTGTACTGAAACAAGGAAAAAAATAAAAGAGAACGCCTGGCGCAGGGCTGTTTGACGCTGCCCAATAAACTCGCCCAAAATTTAACGATATATAAAATCTGGCTTGCATGTCGTGACTGACTGCTTGGCACTGCACTCATGACACTCTATCAGCTACACCTGTCATTGTGCCACACAGTCACGTGGGGGGGGGGGCTATACAGGTCCTGGCTCCTCGTAAGGCGGTTGATCATATATTTTCGCTGGCGTCACAATATTTGGGTCATTGACATCGTAGAGAAGAGAGGGAGGATAGTGGGGTGGGAAGAGAGAAAGACAGAACCATGGGACGAGTATAGACACACAAGGAATAGGTAGTTACATTGTGTGAGGTCAGCCAGTTCGCCCCACCCATACGATGACGGTTTGAGAGCTTTCTAACGTTCTCCAACACTTATCAACCAATTTCAATACGTAGCCTAATGAGAAAATGAGTAGGAACCATGAGGCGGATCCTTCTCGTAACTCCTAATGATTTTCTCATTGAAACATCACGTTAATGAGATTTCATTGTGCATTGAAGAGAAACGTTTGAGGTGCACTCCTACACCACAGCTTGGCTTCATGAAGTTGAAGCCTCAGGGGACCCCAAGAGGATTCAGTTGAAGCCTCAGGGGATTCCAAGAGGATTCAGTTGAATCTCAGGCTGCATTGCTTTTACCATGTCGCGATGTAGTGGTCTAAGGCGTTTGCTTGCTTGGGAGTATCCAGAGCATTAGTTCGAATAATAATAATAGTGAAGATGTCAATAATAATATTTTTTCAGACTAAAAAGACAACATTTATTATCTTAAAATTTTTGCGAGGTTAATATCTTTGGTTTCTCTCAGTGGCGCCATCCGTGTCTTTGGCTCCTCTCTGTGGCGCCATCCGTGTCTTTGGTTTCTCTCTGTGGCGCCATCCGTGTCTTTGGCTTCTCTCTCTGTGGCGCCATCCGTGTCTTTGGCTTCTCCCTGTGGCGCCATCCGTGTCTTTGGCTTCTCTCTGTGGCGCCATCCGTGTCTTTGGCTTCTCTCTGTGGCGCCATCCGTGTCTTTGGCTTCTCTCTGTGGCGCCATCCGTGTCTTTGGCTTCTCTGTGTGGCGCCATCCGTGTCTTTGGCTCCTCTCTGTGGCGCCATCCGTGTCTTTGGCTTCTCTCTGTGGCGCCATCCGTGTCTTTGGCTTCTCTCTGTGGCGCCATCCGTGTCTTTGGCTTCTCTCTGTGGCGCCATCCGTGTCTTTGGCTTCTCTCTGTGGCGCCATCCGTGTCTTTGGCTTCTCTCTGTGGCGCCATCCGTGTCTTTGGCTTCTCTCTCTTTGGCACAACGAATCTGGGACTCAATAAATCTGTATCAGGGCTGTGCTAAAAAAAAATAAGGGGAGTCGCCAGAACGGCTTCCACGAGCTGGCCGACTCTGCGAAGCAGTTACACACCCGCTTACGAAACCTGTTCATCTTTCCCTCAATCATGGTGGCTCTGTTAAAATTTATTACGGAGTTTATGAGCTCCGAAGCACTACGAGGTTGTTTATAAGAATAATAATCTTGGCTTGTAAAGTTCGAAGCTTGTGAGCTATATAATAACTATAAACACAGCCGCCATGAACAAGGGAAGATGAACAGGGTGGCATCTATCTTGAGGTTATCTTGAGATGATTTCGGGGCTTTAGTGTTCCCCGCGGCCCGGTCCTCGACCAGGCCTCCACCCCCAGGAAGCAGCCCGTGACAGCTGACTAACTCCCAGGTACCTATTTACTGCTAGGTAACAGGGGCATTCAGGGTGAAAGAAACTTTGCCCATTTGTTTCTGCCTCGTGCGGGAATCGAACCCGCGCCACAGAATTACGAATCCTGCGCGCTATCCACCAGGCTACGAGGCATGTGTATACATATGCCAACAGTCTATGGCAGATATGTACTGTATACATATGCAATAAAAATGTATACTGTATATCTAAAATGTATATCTAAAAAGTAAACCCTTTACCTTTCCACCAGCCCACTTTACCTCCCCCCCCCCTTCTGATTCCCCCCATCCCCCCTCCTCTTCCCTCCACAGCGCCCCCTCCCGCCCTCCTCCCCCACCTCTGAGCCCCCGCCCCCCCCCCCCTCCTCTCTCTCTTTTGAACTTGTCCTGTGCTGGTACAAGGTCGCTCGCACTAGACACAAAGGAACAAACACAAGCAGTTACTGGACGCGTTTGCTCTCGCCAGACATATATATCCCTTCCCCTTCAGTCCCCCCCCCCCCCCCCACCAAACATCCCCCCCCCCCTTCGCCTCTTCCCCCATTCCCCCCACCCAACTCCCTCACGTCATCAACGCTGCCTCTCAATGTTGCCAAATTTTGGTAACGAATTGGGCTACTTTTGAAAGCCCCCCGCCCCCTAGCGCTCTTAAAATTTTAATCTCGCTACTTGCGACTTTTTGATACTAATTTAAAAATTGCTTGGGCTACTAATGTTAAGAAACTCAAATGAGTGATTATTTGTGCTTTTATAATGTAATGTGTACGAATCACAGCCGCGTCCAGCAGTCTCTTTGACCTGACCAACAACCACAGGAGGCGTGGTCAGAGAGACCGGGCCTCTCCAGGGGCGATAGACGTCCCAACCTTAATTGTCATTGCTGCTTCATCCCGGGGTAATGTCCATGCAAGCAACCCCTTCTCCTGAAATGATAGTACTTAACTGTTTGGTCGGAAAGTACCGATATGTAGTGATGTACCTCCAGTACACCATGAGTAGACTGAAGAATATTTGTCTGTGTGTGTGTGTGTTCGATAGTATAGAGCCAGACACAGTAGGATTTAATCTTATTATGTGACTAGTTTGTCACAAGCACTACCTCAGAAGCCTTGTAGCATCACCTTAAGGATTATATTGACAATATTGGAGTTGATTTGAAGCAGCATTTTGCAGTTGACACTGATGGGGCATCAAATCTGTGTGGACCTCATCTCTCACTTTACACTTTGATGAAGAAAGATGTCCCAGTTTGGTTTCTTATCAAATGCACGTTATTCCTTGCACTTAGCCTGTTCTCACGCATCTGACGCATTACTCCTTCAACATCGACTTCATGATAAGAGAGAGCTACAGGTGGTTCCACAGAACTTCATTAAGGAGAGAGAGAGAGAGATTAAACATAATAAAATAATGGGTGAACCTGTGATGTATATAAATGAATGCAGTTCAGTGTAGCATTCACATTGACTTGGAATGCCGTGAAGAATCGTACATCCTGATCATGCAAAGCTTCATGTTAATTTGGGCTTCATTTCCAATTATCTGCCCACTAGAGACAGTGGACTTTAGCCAAGAAATTTCTACATTTCTGGTCATTAACAGACAAAACAGTGTTATGACCCAGGAAAAGCAGCAAAGTGTTCAACAAAGATGCCATAAATCTTTAGTGAGAGCTTGCAAAGAACCTCGTATATTGCATTCCAAGTACTGCTGAAACGTTCAAAAGAGGGAACATCTAGTCACTAGCATATGCAGCCTAATTAATCACGGCCACCGTTTTCAAAACTTCCATTGGTGTTCCAATGCAAGTTGGAACTTCTTAGAGTTGACCACTCGAAGCTTAGTGAAATTGAAAATCAATAGCGTCTACTGTTAACCCATTTATTATTATTAACATCTTTATTGACAAAATTAATTACAATTTTGCCTAATCTGAGGATTTTGATAGTCTTATTAAAATGAGGATAATGCTGGTATTCACTGTCACGCAGGACAGAGGGTCATACATAAGACAATAGGTCTAAACTGTAGGCTGAACCCACTGACTGGTCCAACGTTAGCGAGGGACAAATTCTAGCATCTGGATCGTCATTTTTTGGACCAGAACAATAATAACTGGCAAGAACGCTGCCTGAGAGCCTAGGCTAACTGACCTCGCTGAGTTTGCATTTAAAATATGCAACTTACCAATCAGTACTGCCCTAGTTTGAACGGGTATTTTCGAGAGTAACATCTATGAAAACTAAACTGAGAAAACGAATGGGGACTATATAGATCTTTTGACGCATGTTCGTCAAGAAGAAATCCGGACTTGTTGCTCATCATTTGAACCACCTATATCTTTGTTAAATTATCATTCTGCAATATACAAGAATGAAGTTGTGGATGCAGAAGAACTTCTCGATAATAATAATGATGAACATAGTTCAACTGTGAAGACGTGGAGGGACTCCACACCCATAATAATGTGTTTCATGTGGCCATTATTGGCATGTTATCATCGCATTTTTCATTAAATGCACGCAGTGATAATGTTAATAAAACCAATACAATCTTGGAGTGTTACCATGGAGTGAAGTAAGTTAACAACCGGGAATGGATTAACCTCGACTAATTTGGTGTGTGAACTCCAGTGCTTGCCGAAGTAAACTAATTTAAGTTCTGAATCTTAAATATTCAGCAACGGGTTGTGTACCCACCAGTGTACTCACCAGTGTACTCACCAACGTACTCACCTGAAATAATCTAGCTGCATCTCCCAGTGACAGTGAAATCACCTTAAGGTGATTTCTCTGTTCCTGGACCTTGTTGCATTTTATAAACAGTGATTGAGGGAATGTCCATTTGGTTGTCCATAATATTTGCCCCATTCTTCCCATGTGATTGTGGTCCTTGCCTCCCCCCCCCCCCCGCCCCTCAGGCTAGGGGGGGTGGATAGCCTAGTCTCCACCTGTGTGTCATCCGGTCTCTATCCCTGCTGGTGTCTGTACTGAAGGTGATGATTTTGATTATTGTCGGTTTAATTGGTGATACGACAATGTGTATAGTATAAGGAATTACACGGGGAAAAAATCGGGCAGTGTTACCAAGTAATTGATTATTTTAAGTGTTATTTGATATTAGTAAATTTGTTATGATACCAAAACAAAGAAAAATGTGCTTGCGTGGCCCCCTGGTGTTGGAGGGGCCGCTAGTGCTTGCGGGGGCCAGAGAACCAGTGCTGGAATGGAGAGGAAGAGTGAAGTGGTAGAGCCTTCTCCTTTGTAGTGGTCACGAACGAGCCTGGCTGAGAAGCGTGCATGCAGAGTTGTGGGGTCGGGGCAGTAGTGATGGGCTGGGCAGGGGGAGGGGTCGGAGCAGGGATGGGCTTGGGGGGGGGCAGGGATGGGCTTGGGGGGGGCAGGGATGGGCTAGGGGGAAGGTGGGCCAGGGAGGGGTTATCGGGGCTGTGAGAGAGAGAGTGTGGGTGATTGTCAGCCATCACCCCCCACCCCTCCTGTCTGGCCACCTGCCTGTCGACCGCCGCCTCTCGTTCATTGCCCGTCCTCTCTTTCTGTCACCCATCGCCAGTTGTCCGTTGTTCGTTCGTTCGTCAACTGCTTCCCCCAGCGCGCGTCGGCTATCACGTGACTGTCCCACGTGTAGTCTTCTCCCATTTCAGCGTTCGACGCCTGAATTAGTCATATGCAAAACCCAGGATCCAATGGGTCCCTTTCTGGTGAAAGGGGGAAACTGAGGGATGAAGATATAGGGAGGTATACCTGAATTAAGGCAAGTCTAAAGATGACATGGAGGAGAAACACAGTAGAGAAACTAGAAGCCAAATGCAAAAACAAAAATATATTAATACAACAAGTAGCAATGACACCTGCTAAGCAACACATCACTCTGGACAACCCCCCCCTCCACCCTTGTTCATTTACCTCAATTTACCTGAGGGTCCACTAAGACTCTAGTGGCCTCGACGAGGACAGGAAGCCGGTGTCGCCAGAACAGCTTCCTTTAACAATGCTGTTAAAAATGCATTGCATATTGGTGGAAATATATTTGGCAAGGGCGGTTATTCCCCAGGACTATATCAAAGAATAGGTAACAGTAGAAGGCAAAATGAGAGTTGGAATTGGTCAAAGACTTCAAGTTCAAGTACGTTTATTGAGACAATAAAATTCCTCTCAAAGGGATTGAGTAGCTTACGCTATTTTTACCCACTAAGGTCAAAGACTTATCTCCAGCTATCAGCATTTTCTTGTCTCAATAAACGTGCTTGAACTGGGTAAGAAAGTATACCTATGGAAGGGATGACACGTAATATGCACAATTAGTGGACACCAGGGGTAGGTATACCTCCCGAGGCAGCGTATGACGCTTAGATCTGGTGTTCTCCGTGACCGGATATTGAGGGTGTTCTCCGTGACCGGATAAGATAAGAGGAGCCACTTGTTGCCAGTAACGGCTGTGTTGTGGTCTTAGACGACATAGTCCAGCAGAATGAGCAACAAGTCCAGAGGAAGATTCCATTCACCTGGGCTCTAGGAGACTCGAACTGGCGTAATCGGGAAGTTATTGAATTAGAGAGTATTTTACACAGATGATCATAGGGTCGAGGCAAGCGAGTTCCCGCGGGGTTCAATACTTGGACCACTTTGTTCATGATTTATGAAAATGACCTGAAGGAGGGAGGATCTTTAACCACATGTGTTCCGGATTTATGTCAATATTTTCAAAACAAAAGGGGTGAGAAAAGGATCAAGAGATCTACAAATATAATACACAGTACTATAAGATAACCTAGACGGACTGCAGGAATGTGTGGACAATTGACTACTGGAGTTTAAGTCCAACAAAATTCAGGTAAAGAGGTTTGGGAGGGAGGAGAGAAGCCCAGAAGAACAGTACAGTTTTAAAGAGAGGCTGTAACAGAAAATATAAATGAAAAAGCACCTAAAAGTGGACGTATCATGAGGCTTCACAACAAAACATTGGCAACACATGCAAAAAGCAGGAAATATGAGGATGTGGCTTTCCAGAACTCAAGCAACGAATCCTTCAGAATAATATACATAATTTTTTAGGCTACTCCAGGAACACGGAACTGCAGTAGGAAACCCACACTTGGTGTGGTGTGTGGCACACAAAAAAGGATAATTTTAGAAAGTTCAAAGGTAAGGGAGCTAAACTTGTTGGGCAGGTCAAGAGATCTGCAAAGAAGCACTCAGAGAAGAGGAGTAGATAGGATATCACCACAACATACAAGATACTGAAAGTAATAGACAGTGTGAGAAGTGACAAGTCTTTTCCACGTGAAGGACACCATAACGGAGGAAACACAGGTGAAAGCTGGAAATGCAGATGAGCCACACACATAGATTCAAGGAAAAGCTCGGCTAGACTGAGAGCGGTGAACGAAGGAATGGTCTTCAGCCAGAGGTGGTGGAAACTCCCACTACTCACAGCTCCAAGAACAAGTACAACACAGTACTGCAACATCGGGAGGTATACACATATACCAGGGACTATAAAGCGGGGCAATAAAGCTAGATCCCGCATAGACACAGCAAGCACCGCTCCTGTGCCAGGTAAGTTCACTACGGCTCACCATAGCCCGTGCTACTTGCCCCGCTCCTGTGCCAGGTAAGTTACGGGCTCACCATAGCCCTTGCTACTTGCCCCGCTCCTGTGCCAGGTAAGTTACGGGCTCACCATAGCCCTTGCTACTTGCCCCGCTCCTGTGCCAGGTAAGTTACGGGCTCACCATAGCCCTTGCTACTTGCCCCGCTCCTGTGCCAGGTAAGTTACGGGCTCACCATAGCCCTTGCTACTTGCCCCGCTCCTGTGCCAGGTAAGTTACGGGCTCACCATAGCCCGTGCTACTTGGAACTTGTTCCGAATAGCCGAATCTATAACAACAGCTAGATCCCGCTTCCCGTGCTAGGCAAGCACAGGTAGGTAAGCATCCGTGATCCACGTCTTAAGAGAGTGTAAGGAGATGAGTGCGGTGATGCTGCGGTGTCTGTCTACCTGATCCTCGGTGTTAGGTGAGGCTGGTAGTGATGCTAACCTGTTTCGGGAAAGTTTCGTCCCTCCTCTTTATGCAGACGATGAGTCACAATAACGTGGCTTAAGATATGAAGGCTAAACCACACACCAGAAAATAAGAGGACTACGACGTTTCGGTTCGCCCTGGACCATAATCAAGTCGATTGTGCTAATGAAATCACAATCGACTTGATAATGCTTCAGGATGGACAGAAACGTCTTCGCCCTCTTCGCCCGGTTTAATCTTCTCTCCTCTTTCACTGAAATCATAGAAGTATTCATTAATACTGGAATATGCATCACCGGCATGGAAGCCGCACCTTGTCAAGCATAAAACAACAATTGGAAAACTACAGAGGTTTGCAACAAGATTGTTGCCAGAGCTAAGAGGGTTAAGCTATAAGGACAGGCTAATGAAACTAAATCTCGCAACCCTAGAGGATAGAAGAAACAGGGGATATGATCACAACATACACGATACCGAGGGGAATATAAGGACAGCCTCTTCAAATTGAGAGAGATTTGGGGAAGAGGACATAAATGGAAGAGGAATGTAGGGAAATATTCGTATCCTGTACAGGTAGTCAACAATTGGATTGCACTGAAAGAAGTTGTGGAAGCCACCTCCATCTACAACTCTAAGGCCAGATTCGATATTCGAAAGTCAAAATGGTTACATTATTACGCCACAGGTACAACAAGGCCAGTAGGCGGGGCATGAAGAGCTAGGCCTCACTCCCCGTAGTCACTCATAGGTAAGTACCCACACTCGCACCCTGCAAGCACATCTAGGTAAGTACAGCTAGGTGAGTAAGCATGAACACACACAAACACACACACATACTATGCAAAGAATCATTCAGAACCTTGTGTACCACATATTTAAGACCGATCCTGGAGTATGCGGCCCCAGCATGGAGCCCGTACCTTGTCAAGCACAAGACGAAGCTGGAAAAAGTACAGAGGTATGCCACTAGACTAGTCACAGAACTAAGAGGCGTGAGTTTCAGGCTGCGGGAAATGCACCTCACGACACTGGAAAACAGAAGAGTAAGGGGAGACATGATCACTACCTACAAAATTCTCAGGAATTGACATGGTAGATAAAGATAAACTTTTTAACACGGGTGGTACGCGAACAAGGGGACAGGTGGAAACTGAGTACCCAAATGAGCCACAGAGACGTTAGAAAGAACTTTTTCAGTGTCAGAGTAGTTAACAGATGAAATGCATTAGGCAGTGATGTGGTGGAGGCTGACTTCATACACAGTTTTAAATGTAGATATGATAGAGTCCAGTAGGCTCAGGAACCTGTACACCAGTTGATTGACAGTTGAGAGGCGGGACCAAAGAGCCAGAGCTCAACCCCCGCAAGCACAACTAGGTGAGTACACACACACACACACACACACACACACACACACACACACACACACGCCTAAAATTGTATTACAGCCCACAATCATATTAATGGACCGCATGAAACATGATAAAAAAAAAGAGACATCATAGGTGATCTAACCGCTAAACGACCCCAGACCTACACCCAGGGTTCCCATAACTTGTCTACTAGAAGGGTAGAAATAGCCTAAGCTACTCTATCCCTTTGAGATGTATTTTATTGTCTCAATAAACGAACTCGAACTTGCCAACCGCCGCCACGCTGCCTCGCCCCGCTGAAAGCCTAGTCATATGACACCTACCAAATCAAGAGAGACGCGAGCGATGCTCTTTTTCATACGCTTGGAAACCCTCTCTGTAGATGAGAAACTCTTTATCGTTAAGCAGTAAAGGTGTTTCCTCGTTTCATGTAGATTCTCTACTCTATGTAACGATAGAAGGAATGTGCAACCTATGGACTGCCCCAACAATAACAACTGCGACAACCTAAGCTGTCTTAGGGCTAAATAAGTAATCATAGGCCTAAATTAACACAATCTTTGGCCTAATTTAGTAAATACACATACTATATCAGGCCTAGGAAAGATTGGGTTTGGTTGTTTGCCTTCTTGTTTCGGGTCTACATAAAATCAAGAGTGCGGAACGTTGACTTTTTGGGGGTGAAAGCAGTACATTCCGAAAGGAAGGAACACTCTTCGTCTGTCTCCTATCCTCAACCTCTCCCCTTGCCACAGAAAAGTAGTATCCCAAGCTCAGGTGGAAAGGAATATGGAGGAAACGAGTATAGAATGGAAAAGAGGAGGGGGGGGGGGGAAGGTAACTATCAGGAATATAGGAAAGCGCTTTCCTATCACTATAGGAAAGCGTCAAACCATTACGACTATATAGCGTTACGACTATATAGCGTTACGACTATATAGCGTTACGACTATATAGCGTTACGACTATATAGCGTTACGACTATATAGCGTTACGACTATATAGCGTTACGACTATATAGCGTTACGACTATATAGCGTTACGACTATATAGCAGGGAAGGGATCAGGATAAGGATTTGGGATGGGACGGAGGGAAAGGAATGGTTCCCAACCACTTGGACGGTCGGGTATTTAAGAGAGATTAAAAAAAAAAAGAGTTGGGTGAGAGAGAGAGATGGAATGGAGAATTATAGAAGTAGTATGGAAAGAGAGAAGGGATTGGAGAGAGAGAGAGAGAGAGAGAGAGAGAGAGAGAGAGACAGCAAGCATACAAGTGAAAGCTGTGTGTTGACCGAGCCAGAGATATGTGTCAACAGACGCCCATTGAGCAACATCAGGAGAAGGATGCAGAGGTAAATAGAGATGATAATACATAGGTGAAAAGAAGAAAGAGAGGACAACAATTCATAATTAAGGAATAAATAATCAGGCGAAAATTGAAGAGAAAAACAGTAATTATCAGATTTTTTTTTCCTCGAATATAGGATAGGAAAAAGGCTGAACGATTTTAATACATAGAAAATATCCATCAATAAAGAAGGACTACATATGGAAGGGTAATCAATTTCTCACAGCTCATATACAACAATATTTCTAATCTGTTAAACGACTTTTAAACATGTTAAACGACTTTTAAACATTTTAAACGACTTTTAGATTTATATATACCAACTTTTTGCTACACAGTCTTCCCGGCTTGGCGCTTTCTATTAATACTTACTTCAAGCAGAACGATATTTCTTGTGACCATAAGGTTCGGAAGACAGGAGGAGGAGGGCTTTCTTGGCCAGGACTCGTGTTTATAGGTCAGGCTGCTGCTTAAGGAGTTTGGCCGGAGCGTAGGCAAATAGCCTCGTCTGGAGAGCAAAGTATTGAGAAACAAGGGCCATTAGACGAGTAGGGTCTAAGACCTAACAATTTGCACCACTTTACGTCATCGCTATTCTTTAAGTAATCCCAACCCAACGCAAGTAGAGACTGGCCTTCTCCAGGAAGCAACCCACAACTGGTACAAACTCCATGGTTAACTCCCAGGTTACAAACTTATAGGTTGGGCAACAGAGGAATCGGATTTAAAGAAACGTTCACAGATGTCTCGCCATGCACGGGAATCGAACCCGGGGTCACTCGGTTAAGAGCTGACTAAACTTGTTTATAAGAGGGTGTCAATGGAGAAAAAGTCCAACTCTGCTAATATTATTAGATAATGCACACAAAATTAGTATCATATTACAATGTGCAAAAATATATAACGCAAATAAAAACAAATGTAAATGTCTTTGTTTACCATGTAAATTTGGACAATATGATTTTTTTTGAGAGACTGACTATGTTGGTCGTCCAAGCTTTCCTTGTCGAAGTTCAGCTTCTCTTAAAATAGATGAATAAAGCTGCAACTGATCCCAAAATGAATCAGATTCGTGATTTCTATCAAAACAGAAATAATCACTTCCCTGCACTATAAGAGATAACAATCCATGCTTCTTGAAGCGAAATAGTTCAATGCTTTAAACCAGTTTTATTATTGTTATTATTTTCTACTTCAAAAGTGCCCACACATTTACAATGCTAACCAGCATATATACATTTTCTTCTGTCCTCCATGGACAGGGTTCTGTTAAACTTATAATTCAGTGATTTATTGAACAATCAACCACAGAAGGTGATTGTAGTGCTTTTAAAATGTTAATCTAACCTACAAACATAAATACACAGATATACGTCTGTCCTACATAAACAGTGTTTGAGGTGTCTTTTTACATGCCAGGGTGATGGTAGTCTGGGAGAGGGGGCGCTCTAGCAGCAGCCCGTCCTCCAAAGGTTCCCCAACGTCAAGAAAACGGTATAAATCAGCCTGATGGAAGGAGTATACCGAGAACAGCAACAAAATTTAATAGACCGGAAACAAAATGAAGTTTATACTAGTTATTCTATCGTACTATTATGTAGGAAGAGCCGCCAGCAACCCGTCCTCCTAATAGAACATCTTATTTTGACGTATACTTTACCTTAAGGCCAAAAACTGTCGTACTAGAAACTGGTAGTGACTCGCGAAATTGGCATACTGTCCCGTTTTCAGTTTTGGGTCCTCTTGTAGGCTAGGATAGGGGCACTTTAGTACACCAGTTTCTGACAGCCAAAAAATTCACATACTGTACCTCACTCTTTAACTGAACGTGATCAAAAACAAGACCTTTGAAATACTGTAACTATAATAACAAACGTTCAAGAAATATGTAAATATATAATTCAAAATAATGTACTACCAGAAATCTTAACCAAATATCAAAAGTTTGCTTGTGTAGGTATTGTGTATATACACACAATACCTGAACTGTATATATATAATTTAATGTAAATTACACATTAAATTGTGTAATTTATTCTTATGTGATTGTAAACTTTACACCGCCGATCACTTGGATGGGTTGGCGGGGGCCATAATAAACAAAAATTATATGTTCCGAGTCGATCTTTTCTGGGGAAAATAGAAAGGGTAAATTTGACCTTGGCGTGAGTGAGCAGGTCAGCCCCATGTCCACAAGGGAAGCCTCGTCTCCCTGTGAGGCGGCGAGACCTCGACGAGGCTATATAGTCTTGCTCACATTTATTTCTATAAAATCCTTCACCACCACCTCTTCCATAAAGTTTTTTTTTTCCATATTCCTCTACACTCACCTAATTGTAGTTGCTGTGGGACGTGCCTTTGTGCTCTTGGGGTTCTGTCTTTCAACCTTTCAATCGACTATTTTATCACATTTAATGTTATCCACTTTCCCGTTCATCTCATCTCCCCACACCCCCTTTTCCTGTGTTGCCTCTCTTTCTTCCATTCTCTTCTGTGTTGCCCCTCTTTCTCCTCATTCTCTTGTGAAAACTTCATTCCTTTATTCAATTCCCTTCTCACGATTTACCACTCAGTCAGAGACGAAATGATTTTGTTAAACTAGAAACGGTCGAATCTAACCCATCGAAGTCTATTTGATTAATATGACATCTCCCTCTCGTTCTTCTTCATCCCCTTCTATTCCATCTTCCGCTATCTCTCTTCCAGCTTTCCCTGGTTAAAGAGGCGGGGCTGGGCTTAAGAGTTTCTTTGTCTCATTCCCCCGTAGTTACTGATAGGTGAGTACCATGACCCCATGCTTCCCCCTTTCTGTTTCTCTCCTATTTTTCCCACCTCCGTTACCTCCTTTATCTTGCTCCCGCTTTTTTACTCTCCTTTCTTTTTCTCTTTCTTACCCCCTCCTACCACCTCCCCTCTGATACTGACAACGTTAAAATAATATGCATGGAGGTGGCTTCCACCTCTACCCATGTCTATCTCAGAGTTTCTACTTAGTATCTTGTACGTTGTGATCATATCTCCTCCAATTCCTCTCAAGTATGTACGTATATGTGTCTTGGGTTATCTTCTTCTTGAGGTTATCTTGAGATGATTTCGGGGCTTTTTTTTAGTGTCCCCGCGGCCCGGTCCTCGACCAGGCCTCCACCCCCAGGAAGCAGCCCGTGACAGCTGACTAACACCCAGGTACCTATTTACTGCTAGGTAACAGGGGCATTCAGGGTGAAAGAAACTTTGCCCATTTGTTTCTGCCTCGTGCGGGAATCGAACCCGCGCCACAGAACTACGAGTCCTGCGCGCTATCCACCAGGCTACGAGGCCCCATGGGTGTGCTTATGTATACGCGCAGTGGGTCAACCTATATTTAGCGTATTGACTACCCTTGGCAAGCTGCGTCTGTCAGACCAGTGCCAGATTTTTTTTGTTTATTTTTTTATTTACAGACATTTATCAAACCATAGGAATAGCATGACATGGTTTAGGATATCTAAGTGCAGCTTCAGTCTTGTTAACGAAGAGGAAAGTTGCTATTTTGATGCTACTACAGAGAGAAGTTGTTACTTTGAAGCTATTAATGAGGAATGATGTTCGTTATTGAAACTATTGAAGTGGGAAGTTGCTAATTTTTTACGCTTGCATGAATGGCGTTGGTAATTTTTACGCCATTGAAGAGGGAAGATTTGTATTTTTACATTATTGAAGAGGGGAATTGCTGTTTTGAGACGCTTGCAGAGGAGGGTAGAGGCTAGTTGCTATTTTTGCAAGCCTGTTGCTATTTGTTGACGATTTTGAAGAGGAATGTTCCGAGGTTGTTAGGGGACACGTAACCGGTAGCCATAAACACTGTGGCCACAATGACGCCTGGACCCTGTGCGTGCCTCACCCGGGGAAACTTTAATTAACAGAACAGCATAACTGAGCAGCCCGGCCTCTCCAGCGCTCACAACGTCACTAAACTGATGTACTAAAGTGCCCGAACGTAACCTAGCCGAGGACCCGCTTCTCCTTCTCCTCCCTACTTAGTCTTCTCATTCCTCTTAGTCCTCTTCTTCTTCCTCTTTATCCTTCCTCTCATCCTCCTCCTCTCCTCTTCCTCCTCCCAATTACCCAGATCAACGGCCGCGGAGCTCAGAAATAAAGTTAAGTGGTGTAGCATTTAAAATGGCGCCAAACTTGCGCAAAAGACTTAACAACATCATTTTTCTTAGCAGCTGGCGTAAGTGTGGGATTGGGGGGGGGGGTAAGGCATGAGGGGGGGGGGGGAATTAACATCTGTGGTTATTACTTATTTCTCATCTATTTAATGATCTATTTACTAAACTTTGGTTGTCTCTCCTTCACTTACATGACACATGTATTTATGTATTGTCGCCTTTTCTTCTTTTTGATTAAATTTACCTGAAGACACCATCTCTCTTGTGGCCTCGACGGGGACAAGAAGTCGGCGGCGTGTCATTTGAAACCACCACCATTAATTATACCTATGGAGTTTTTCCCCAATTGTCATTTACAGCTTCGACGAATAGGCTGTTTTGTCGGCTTACGGGCGTAAAAGCCTCTGTTTATCATACATTATAGCTTGTTGAGCTTGACGCTGTTGCCCCTTGTATGAGTAGTATTCAACATTTTAAAGAACTTATTTTAAGAGTGTCTCTGAGATCAGCCTTGTCATGTCTGGTTTGTTGTATTGTTAGTCCTGTGTTGTGTTGTTAGTCCTGTGTTGTGTTGTTAGTCCTGTGGTCCTCAACCGTTCCTGGAATGAGAGTGGACTTAGTTCTGGGATCATTTTTATCGTTCCTAGTTGAAATAGTTGACAGGTTTGTCTGCTTGTGGGTGACGTCTCAGGGTGTCTGGACGTCTCAGGGTGTCTGGACGTCTCAGGGTGTCTGCAGAATCGAGCTATTAGCTCTTGGACCCCGCCTTTCTAACCAATTTATTTTTCCTCCATTATATCTCCTGCATATGCATACACCAGGGGCCCTGGTGGCTGAGTGGACAGCGCTCGGCGTTCGTAATCCTACGGTCCGGGGATCGATCCCCGGGGAAGGTGGAAACAAATGGGCAGTTTCTTTCACCCTGATGCTCCTGTTTACCTAGCAGTAAATAGATAACCTGGGAGGTTGACAGTTGTTACGGGCTGCCTCCTGGGGATGTGTGTATTCCCCTAGTTGAGCTCTGCTCTTCCGGCCCGCCTCTCAACTGTCAATTAACTGTTTCTACTACTACTACTATTTTTTTGATGTACTCAATTTGATGTACTCATCTCAATTTAATGTACTGGGGATGTACTCAACTAGGTGAGTACATCCCCAGGAAACAGCAGCTGTCTAACTCCCAGGTACCTATTTACTGCTAGGTGAACAGGGGGCATCAGGGTGAAAGAAACTCTGCCCATTTGTTTCCCTCTCGGCCGGGAATCGAACCCGGACTCTTAGGACAATGACCGTAGATCGCAGTCCACTCAGCCGCGAGGTATGTGCGTGTGTGTGTAACTACTTAATTGTAGTTACAGAATGAGGGGTTAACCTTCCCACCCACCTACATATAACCCATTCACCCACCTACATATAACCCATCCACCCACCTACATATAACCCATCCACCCACCTACATATAACCCATCCACCCACCTACATATAACCCATCCACCCACCTACATATAACCCATCCACCCACCTACATATAACCCATTCACCCACCTACATATAACCCATCCACCCACCTACATATAACCCATTCACCCACCTACATATAACTCATTCACCCACCTACATATAACTCATTCACCCACCTCCAAACTATCCAACGAAGCCAAGGCTCGTTGCTAGTTCTACCATTGCTCATAATTAGTGTGAATGACATACTTGAGATAGTTAACTCGTCAGTGGCTGCAGATGACGCAGAGGTGACTAGGAATGTAAAAACAGAGGATGACTGTAGAATGTTAAAGGAGGAACCCGACAAACTACAGGAGTGGGATGACAAATGTTGCTGGAATTCAAGTCAAAACAAGTGTTACTTTGGGTTGAATTCCAGCAACCAACAAGCCACCTCTCATACCCACTTATCAACCCCCTCTTACACCCACCTATCAACCCCCGTACACCCACCTATCAACCCCCGTACACCCACCTATCAACCCCCGTACATCCACCTATCAACCCCCTCTTACACCCACCTATCAAGCCCCGTACACCCACCTATCAACCCCCGTACATCCACCTATCAACCCCCTCTTACACCCACCTATCAACCCCCGTACATCCACCTATCAACCCCCGTACATCCACCTATCAACCCCCGTACATCCACCTATCAACCCCCTCTTACACCCACCTATCAACCCCCGTACACCCACCTATCAACCCCCGTACATCCACCTATCAACCCCCTCTTACACCCACCTATCAACCCCCGTACATCCACCTATCAACCCCCGTACACCCACTTATCAACCCCCTCTTACACCCACCTATCAACCCCCGTACATCCACCTATCAACCCCCGTACACCCACCTATCAACCCTCTCTTACACCCACCTATCAACCCCCGTACACCCAGCTATCAACCCTCTCTTACACCCACCTATCAACCCCCGTACACCCACTTATCAACCCCCTCTTACACCCACCTATCAACCCCCGTACACCCAATTCCCCTAATTCGCCGATTCATAATCTTCTCTCTCAACCAGGTAACGAATACTAGCCTAGTAACCACACTTCTAGTTATTAGCTGGCCGTTAATTAACAGTCACTCGCCGTTAATTAACGGTCACTCGCCGTTAATTAACGGTCATTCGCCGTTAATTAACGGTCATTCGCCGTTAATTAACAGTCACTAGGTGAGGTAATTATGAGGAAAGAGAGCTAGACTACTACGGCTAAATATCTTGGAAGGAATATGAGGACTAGGAGCTGGGATATGAGGACAGGGAGCTGGGATATGAGGACTAGGAGCTGGGATATGAGGACAGGGAGCTGGGATATGAGGACTAGGAGCTGGGATATGAGGACAGGGAGCTGGGATATGAGGACTAGGAGCTGGGATATCAGGACAGGGAGCTGGGATATGAGGACAGGGAGCTGGGATATGAGGACTAGGAGCTGGGATATGAGGACAGGGAGCTGGGATATGAGGACAGGGAGCTGGGATATGAGGACAGGGAGCTGGGATATCAGGACAAGGAGCTGGGATATGAGGACAGGGAGCTGGGATATGAGGACGGAGCTGGGATATGAGGACAGGGTACTTGGATATGAGGAAAGGGAGTTGATATTAATATATGGGGACGAGAGTAGTTCCGGTCTACTCTATGGACGAGAGTAGCAGTTTATGTTGCTTCATTGTCCCATAAATCAACAACCCTATTTCCGAACCAGTATTTACCCAGGTCTTTCCTGACTCTAAATTTAGGCCAAAAATTACCAAAGAAATTTGGCTATACTTTACACAAGTGAGAAACTAGGAACATCAGAGGAGAACATCGGTGACTCAAACAGCAATAAGGATGCTAATCACATTAATATAAGTCGTGATTTCCGCCATTTATGTGACGGGGCAGGAAGGGATGGCCCTGACCTGCCTTCTTGCTCACTTTCCACTGCGCTTGTGTGTGTGTGCTTGCTCAGGCTTACCTTAAGTTGGATTCCTTCTGCTTCTTGCACGCTCACGCACGCACACACGCACACGCACACACATACACTGACTGTACACCTGTTGATTGACGGTTGAGAGGCGGGACCAAAGAGCGGGGCACTCAACCCCCGCAAGTACAACTAGGTGAGTAAAACTAGTTGAGTACACGCTCACACACACACATACGTACATGAGCCACAGAGATATTAGAAAGAACTTTTTTAGTGTCAGAGTGGTTGACAAATGGAATGCATTAGGCAGTGATGTGGTGGAGGCTGACTCCATACACAGTTTCAAGTGCAGATATCCTCCGTATATACCTGAAGATATCCCCCGTATATAGCTGACGATTTCCTCCGTATATACCTGAAGATATCCCCCGTATATACCTGAAGATATCCCCCTATACACCTGAAGATATCCCCCGCATATACCTGAAGATATCCCCCGTATATACCTGAAGATATCCCCCGTATATACCTGAAGATATCCCCCCGTATATACCTGAAGATATCCCCTCGTATATACCTGAAGATATCCCCCGTATATATCTGAAGATATCCCCCGTATATACCTGAAGATATCCCCCGTATATACCTGAACATATCCCCCGTATATACCTGAAGATATCCCCCCGTATATACCTGAAGATATCCCCCGTATATACCTGAAGATATCCCCCCGTATATACCTGAAGATATCCCCCGTATATACCTGAAGATATCCCCCGTATATACCTGAAGATATCCCCCGTATATACCTGAAGATATCCCCCTGTATATACCTGAAGATATCCCCCGTATACACCTGAAGATATCCCCCTGTATATACCTGAAGATATCCCGCGTATATACCTGAAGATATCCCCCGTATATACCTGAAGATATCCCCCGCATACACCTGAAGATATCCCCCGTATATACCTGAAGATATCCCCCGTATATACCTGAAGATATCCCCCGTATACACCTGAAGATATCCCCCGTATACACCTGAAGATATCCCCCGTATATACCTAGAATTATCGCAATTACGGTGGTCATTGTAAGAATATATTTGTGTGACAGGTCTGTGGCGTTGGCTTGTGTGGGGATGAGGATCAGGTACTATAACTTCCCCCCCACTCTCACTCACTCACTCACTCACTCACTCACTCACTCACTCACTCACTCACTCACTCACTCACTCACTCACTCTCTCTCTCTCTCTCTCTCTCTCTCTCTCTCTCTCTCTCTCTCTCTCTCTCTCTCTCTCTCTCTCTCTCTCTCTCTCTCTCTCTCTCTCTCTCTCTCTCTCTCTCACCTTATATAAATAAATATGTTTCCTTCTTTACGAGGCCAAACGCATTTAGTCACACTTGGGGCTGTTTGCCTACATGACTTTCCATTTGTGTGTGTGTGCCCTACTCTTGCCCACTGGGGCAAGGGAGGCTTGCCCAAGTGTTTTGGTGGTGGGGGGGGGGGGGCGGGGCGCTGATCTTTCTCACCCATCTCCAGCATCCATCTTCTCCATCGGATCAGCATCTGATCTTCATCACTCAATGGGTGGAGATTCGAGGCCGGCGCTGCATGTGTCAGTATTGGTCTAACGTTAGGATGTGTAGATTGCCTTGAAAGACTATCCATATTCAAGCTTGTAAATGCTGTTCAGAGTTTGCCAGCGTCTCATATGCTGCTGATGTTATCCTGTTGATGTGTGCCTCTCCGAGTCCTGTAGTTGCCTTTCCCTTATAGAGTAGGCGGTGAGGGCCTAGAGGGAGAAGGGAGGAAGTGAGGGAAGGAAGGAAGAAAGTAAGAGGTAACAAAATAAAATAAAAAACGAAAGCTTCAGTGTAGGAGAAAAAAACACAATAAAGGGGAAAAAACTCCAAATCTAAGATTAGTTTACAAACACCAACACAGTTTTTTTATTATTATTATTTTTTACCACAGACGTGGCCACACATTTACAATGCTAACCAGCATATATATACATTTTCTTCTGTGATAGGAGGATTGTGGGAATGGGGTAGTAACGGGGGGGGGGGTAGCGGAGATGGAGGGAGGGAATAGGATAGGATAGGATAGGAGGGACTTGAACGAATAGATGAACTGGGAATTGCCAAGGGAGGAAATGCCTCAATGGTCCAGCGAGTCTATGTCGCCATCTGGGTAATGTTGTGGATGCTCTCTGTCATCCAGCACCAGCATCCGTCACTGATCTCTGTCACCCAGCACCTGCATCCGTCACTGATCTCTGTCACCCAGCACCAGCATCCGTCACTGATCTCTGTCACCCAGCACCAGCATCCGTCACTGATCTCTGTCACCCAGCACCAGCATCCGTCACTGATCTCTGTCATCCAGCACCAGCATCCGTCACTGATCTCTGTCACCCAGCACCAGCATCCGTCACTGATCTCTGTCACCCAGCACCAGCATCCGTCACTGATCTCTGTCATCCAGCACCAGCATCCGTCACTGATCTCTGTCACCCAGCACCAGCATCCGTCACTGATCTCTGTCACCCAGCACCAGCATCCGTCACTGATCTCTGTCATCCATCAGCAGCATCCGTCACTGATCTCTGTCACCCAGCACCAGCATCCGTCACTGATCTCTGTCATCCAGCACCAGCATCCGTCACTGATCTCTGGCATCCTGCTCCAGCATCCGTCACTGATCTCTGTCACCCATCAGCAGCATCCGTCACTGATCTCTGTCACCCAGCACCAGCATCCGTCACTGATCTCTGTCATCCATCAGCAGCATCCGTCACTGATCTCTGTCATCCATCACCCAGCTCTAGCATCCGTCACTGATCTCTGTCATCCATCACCAGCATCCGTCACTGATCTCTGTCACCCATCACCAGCATCCATCACTGATCTCTGTCATCTATCACCCAGCGCCAGCATCCATCACTGATCTCTGTCACCCATCACCCAGCATCCATCACTGATCTCTGTCATCCATCACCCGTCACCCAGCATCCAACAGTGATCCTCATCAATATGGTAAAATAGTGTATCAGACCAGCCTATCAATTCACCCATCCAAATAGGTAGACAGGACGGACTAGACAAAGTCCGTCCCTCTGTCACCATAGGTCATAGAACAAAAGGAAATACTCGGACAAAAAACAAAAGCAGCCTCATATAGATGATTTAGCATCAATGTACACAAATGCAGATGGAATTACAAATAAACAGAGTTACAAGGGTTTTTGTTTTAGAAAATACAACTACACATTATTGCAATAACAGAAACGAAACTGACAAGTGTTGTAGAAAATGTGATCTTCCCCGGAAGGTATCTTATCTTCAGGTTATCTTGAGATGATTTCGGAGCTTTTTAGTGTCCCCGCGGCCTGGTCCTCGACCAGACCTCCACCCCCAGGAAGCAGCCCGTGACAGCTGACTAACTCCCAGGTACCTATTTACTGCTAGGTAACAGGGGCATTCAGGGTGAAAGAAACTTTGCCCATTTGGTTTTGCCTCGTGCGGGAATCGAACCCGCGCCACAGAATTACGAGTCCTGCGCGCTATCCACCAGGCTACGAGGCCCCTAGGTATCAAGTATGAAGGGAAGAGTGAACTCATATAACACATGGGAGCTTTGAGGAAATAAATTGATCAGAGGAAATGAAGAGAGAGAGTAGTAGTGATAATTTCCAATCCCCAGCTAAGCAATACAAGGACGAGTGAAGAATACCAAAAAATGCAAGAAAGTCTATTTATTGGTAATGGAAGTCACGGAGGCAAGAGGAGCAAGATTGATGGGGGGGATACATGGGGGATTTTAATCACATGTAAATTCGCTGGATATATAAAGACCTTAACTGGGGTGATGAGAATTACGGGCTATTCATACCCATGCCACCTTTTGGGTGGCTTAATCTTTATCAATCAATCGGTGATGAAAACGTGGAGAGCAAAACTTTTAGACGCAGTGGACACGGTGGACACAGTGGACAAATAGTGGACACAGCGGACACAGTGGACACACAATGGACTCACAGCGGACACAGTGGACACAGAATGGACTCACAGCGGACAAACATCTCTTGGAGCCATATATTACAGAAGCAACAAGAGTAAGAGAAGAGGATCTCCAGCATCACTTGACCTGAAGTGTACTCAAGATGAGTCAGATGTGTACATGTGTCACATGAGTTTTCAGTATACGGTCTCATAGCAGCTAACGACCACCACCGCATTATCGCGCTGAAATACATAGTGGAGCATGGCGAAGGTGGTTAGACCAATTAAAACGCTGAGAAAGACGAGGGAGAGTACAGACCCGGGAACGACAGGATGGTGAGGGGGACTTTCTGCCTCAAGTCCAACGGGAGAGAGAGATTTGGTAGCGAAGATAACTAATGAAATGGTGGAATTTATTGGCCTGAAATGCAAATTCCCCTCGAGCAGCTCAGGCCACTCAGGAAGGCAGTGCACGAGATAAGCACAGTCAATCCCTGGTTCAGTAGACAACGCAGGGGAAGGAGAAGACCAAGACATCTTAAGAAAAAGAAAATGGATCAAGAAAATGAAAGACAAATTTCCAGAGGCCTTTACAAAAGAATCAACGCGGAGACTAAGCTTACAAGGTGGCCGGAAAAAAACACTAGAGTAGTCATGTAGTAGACACTAGAGTAGTAGTGACACATGGTAGACACTAGAGTAGTAGTGACACATGGTAGACACTAGAGTAGTAGTGACACATGGTAGACACTAGAGTAGTAGTGACACATGGTAGACACTAGAGTAGTAGTGACACATGGTAGACACAGTAGACGAGATAACAAGTATCATCGTGGCTGCTGAAGGAGGCTGCAGAGGTACTGCGTCATCCAGATAAAAGATCTCCCAGAAGACAAACGTTGTCCCAATATTCAATGAAGGGGACAAACAGAAGACAGTAATTTGTCAGTGAGAATTATTCCGTGTAAAGTGCCCGAGAAAGTAATCAGGTTGAGAGTAATGAATTAGCACCTGGAGAGGATATGAACTCTGTTACAGAAAGACATCATAGATGCAGAGAGCCTAACATGCCTAACATGCGTCATGCCTAACAAACTTCATGGAGTTCCATAACAAAGTTTCCAAAACTCGACAGGGAAAATGAAGGTTGATTACCAGAAAGCATTTAATGCTGTTCTTCGTGAAAACTCTGGTGTGCAAGATGGAGAAGCAAGTAGGGATAACTGGGAAAACACTAAACTGGGTAAGGGAGAACCTGAAAGACAGAAAAGAAAGGTTACACTCAAAAAGGTGTAGAGCTGAAGATATTTGACAAGTAGAGTTGTTGTTGTTTTAGATTCAGCTACTCGGAACAAAACGTTCCAAGTAGCACGGGCTATGGTGAGCCCGTAGTGGACTTACCTGGCACAGGAGCGGGGCAAGTAGCACGGGCTATGGTGAGCCCGTAGTGGACTTACCTGGCACAGGAGCGGGGCAAGTAGCACGGGCTATGGTTAGCCTGTCGACAAGTAGAGGGTTGTTGTTGTTGTTGTTTAAGATTCGCTACCTGGAACAAAAAGTTCCAAGTAGCACGGGCTATGGTGAGCCTGTAGGAGCAGTAGAGGGTTATATTAATGCTCAGTCTTGGGACCAATCCTGTTCCTAATCTACGTGAATGACACGAAGTTAATGCACAATGCCAAAACCGAAGAGAACTGCAGAAAATTACAAGACGACCTTGACAAACTCAGGGAACGGTCAGACAAATGGCTGTTAGAATTCATTCCCAGCAAGTGTAAAATGATAAAGATGGGAAAGGGAGGGAGGAGACCAGGGGCCATCTACACCATAAGGGGAAGGCAGCTACAGGAATCGAAAGGAGAAAATTATTGAGGAGTGGAAATAATTCCACCACTAACACCAGAGAGACACACATAAACAAGGTAACATCGGCAGTATATGGCACGCCGGCAAACATTAAAACGGCATCTAAATAACGAATAAGGACCGTCTCAAGGCACTCTTCACAATCTACGTTTGACCATTACCGCAATATGCAGTGCCAGCCCGGAATCCGTCCTTCTGAAGCACAAAATAACCATTTCAAAGTGCAAAAGTTTGCCACACTAGTACCAGAACTGAGAGGGTTAAGCTACGAGGACAGGTTAAGAAAACTAAATTCCCCAACACTAGAGGATTGAGGAAGCAGATATGATATGACTACCTCAGGATTTGTACACTAGTTGATTGGCAGTTGAAAGGCGGGACCAAAAGATAGCCTCTTTAAATTGAGAGAAAGTAAGACAAGAAGACAGAAGTGGAAACTGGAAACGTTAATATACTGAAGAAATATACAGAAATAAGCGCATGAAGGTTACGCTTCATACGCCTATTTCCCCCACAACACCCGCAACTACTGCCACCAACCCCACAACACCTGCTTCACGTGTTTTATGGCTCGAGCGCCCCGTCCTTGTGTCCCTGACTGTGCAACCGTTCAGAAAATAACAGTGTGTGGGGAGGGTGGTGGGGGGAAGTGGACGCCTGTACGTTGCAATGTTTGTGTGAGGCGTGATGATGAGATTGATTGGGAAAGTTTGTTATGCAGTAGCGAGTGTTGAAGCCAAGGTCGCCGAGGCTGGCCGGGGCGTGGAAGCCAGTAGCCTAGCCAGCCAGCCAGCCAGCCACATGCCCGACTATTAATAAGGTCAGTTGCCACGCTCGCTCTGCACCGCACGGCGTACACTATTACGCTCATCCCATTACGCCACGGTGCTTCTATGCCAAAGTAATAATTAATAAATTCGGAATTCTGACCCAATTTCATATCTGCACTAAGACAACCTGCGCGTTTTGATAAACAAAAATTCTGTATTAAATAATATAAAATATATTTAAGTCGTATTTACATCAATTTACAAGGGAAATACTACATAATAATGGGTAGGTAGATATTTGCTAGGTAGAGCTAGGAGAACCAGTTCCCTAGGGACGCCTGATTGCTGTACCTGTTCCCTAGGGCTCCCTGATTGCTGTACCTGTTCCCTAGGGCTCCCTGATTGCTGTACCTGTTCTCTAGGGCTCCCTGATTACTGTACCTGTTCCCTAGGGCTCCCTGATTGCTGTACCTGTTCCCTAGGGCTCCCTGATTACTGTACCTGTTCCCTAGGGCTCCCTGATTGCTGTACCTGTTCTCTAGGGCTCCCTGATTACTGTACCTGTTCCCTAGGGCTCCCTGATTGCTGTACCTGTTCCCTAGGGCTCCCTGATTGTTGTACCTGTTCTCTAGGGCTCCCTGATTACTGTACCTGTTCCCTAGGGCTCCCTGATTGCTGTACCTGTTCCCTAGGGCTCCCTGATTGCTGTACCTGTTCCCTAGGGCTCCCTGATTGCTGTACCTGTTCCCTAGGGCTCCCTGATTGCTGTACCTGTTCTCTAGGGCTCCCTGATTACTGTACCTGTTCCCTAGGGCTCCCTGATTGCTGTACCTGTTCCCTAGGGCTCCCTGATTACTGTACCTGTTCCCTAGGGCTCCCTGATTGCTGTACCTGTTCCCTAGGGCTCCCTGATTGCTGTACCTGTTCCCTAGGGCTCCCTGATTGCTGTACCTGTTCCCTAGGGCTCTCTGATTGCTGTACCTGTTCCCTAGGGCTCCCTGATTGCTGTACCCGTGAATAGTAAGGTCCAGGATGCCCTTAACCCGAGTACCTGAGTCCCTTACCCCCCTGCCAGAGGGAATTAAATGTCACCACTGAGCTCAGTTCACAGACAACTGGAACATTGTCTAACAGTACATTTACAAACCAAATAAGATTTCAGTTAAGATTTAACAGCAGAGAAGAAGTTGTTATACATTTTGGGCATAATCTTATTGAAAGCAACATACGAGTTATAAACACTCATTCACCGGCTAAAACAGAAACAATCAATAAATAACACTTAGTGAGCCAGTCAGAGGCTTAGGGCCCGCATAGGAGGTCCTGCAAATATATATATATATAGTGTACTTGTATAGGCCAATCATTAAGCTAATTTAAATTTCAATTTAAATACTATTTATAATTTCCTCTCATTTCTCTTGCTTTTCTTTCTACTTTCTCCTAATTTGTGTTGTATTATTTTCCTACACACTTTACGTTTGATTTGCTATTTTATTTTTGCTAAGGATGGGAGAGGGGGGGGGTGAGGATTTTGGAAAGGCTTGAGTAAGGATAATGATATAAGATGGAGACTGGCATGGCACCTTTGGTTACAAGCGACTGATATTACATAATAAACAGCATGTAACGTCGGTCGCTTTCAACCAACGGTGCCCAATAAAGAGCAGTGGCCTGACCACTTTGCATGTGTTGGTGATTGTGCGGTTTTGTTAGTAGTTCATTAGTGAGATGGTCGTCATTGGAGACTGTGATATTTCAATCTGTTGTTATTATTATTGATTTTATGATCACGGGGACTCTCATTTGGACTCTGAATAGGAGGACTGTTTGAATTGAACTCAGGAGTTCCCAAATATGAGTCCGCAACAAGATAAGAACAAAATTATTATTTGTTTTTCTGGCTCTGACAAGTATTGACAAACTATGTAAGACTGAGCAAGCACATTCCCCAACTAGATTGGAAATGCCTGGTTGGCTTATTTGTGATTAGCTATGCACTAATCTATATAAATGTAAATATAAAATATATTTACTAATATGAATATTAAATTAACTTATTTTGGTGTTTGTTGGTGGCACAGTATTGTGTTTATATATTGTGGGAGTTTATAACAGAATTTATGTTCTTTGCATTCAAAATGGAACAAAAACTTTGAAAGTGAAAACTATCTTATTTATTACTAAATTATTTCATGCAAGAATCTTTGATATGATAAAGTTTAAGGTTAGGCTATCCCGTCTCCTGGTGTAAACTAAGAAAGGCAAATGGGTAAGTTAATATGCTGATTTAAACTAAGCTATTCATTACTAGGGGTCTATAAGGTATAATTACAAATAGAACTTTTTGTTTTTTTTATATGAAATAATATACAATATAAAAATTTAACTAGAACTGAAATTGAAATTGAAATAAGTTTATTGAGGTAAAATACACACAAAGGGATGAGGTAGCTCAAGCTATTCTCACCCCGTTCAGTACATCGTGTTAATACATACATAGACACACATCACAAGCAATAAACGTATTACCGAACATTCTGAGAGATAAACATATACATTTCCTCCTTTACACAAGTATAACTAGAACTGGGTAGTGGAAGAGCTGGATGGCCAGTTGAGGAGGTGAGGTCACGGACACATCAGTGGTGGTTGATAGTGGGCTGAAGGTCACTAGAGTTAGGGGTCACGTCCTCTGGTCAAAGGTGGGAGGGGGGGGGAGAGCAGGAGACATGCTGACCTGGGTTGGAGACGTTGTGACATACAGTTTATTATCCAGAGGTCTAGCCTAGGTCAGACGAATGATTGCATGCGAACTCAACAGCCTAAAAAAGTGCCTTTCTAACTTACACAACGTGGGGTGTTTATTATACTACACATATTTCTAATATCTTCACACACAGAGATCACACTAACGTGATGCATCTTTTAACCCTATCGTAGCTCAGTCGATTAAAGCAGTGTCTGGGATGCTCCCGGACGCAGGTTCGAATCCTCGTCACGGCCCTTGTGGATTTGTTCTTTCTAATATCTCTTCGATGGGCACAAACTCTCAGGCAGTGTTAATGATCTTCCTCACCCAGGACTATATAAACACATATAAACTATGTGTATATACAGCGATAAACAGGATACACCTCTAGGTGTGATGAGGCAGTGTAAATGGAATCTTTTTTTGGACCCGCTGCTGACTACTTTCTTTTGTAAATGAAAATCATTTTAAGGATATGGAGTGACTTGAACTTGTGTTCTACTGATTCCGAAACACCTGCCTTAACCTACTCGGCCACTATGGTACGAAAATCGCTCAACCCGGAACTCTACTGAATTCTTTCACTGCGTACTTCTTTGTCCTTGTGTTCAAGGAAGACAGGTGTTCAATGGAATGAACAAAACCACGGATTTTCTTCCTATTGTGGGAAACTGTGGGTGCTGTTATGGCTCTGTTCACTCATAGGAGATGAGAGACGCTGTCATGTATAGTCACTTCGGAAGCATAGCTAAACAAAATTAGTTTAATACAGTTGCGAGTTTCTGAAAAGAAGAGAGAGATGAAACTTTGAAACGTGAGGCTAATGATTCATGACTTTAAATAAGATCAGATGAACTACTGTGTGTTTGATGGAGATAATCATCAGGCGAGAGTCCAGCATGAGTCTAGGGCCTCTGGCTTATCTCCATGGTGAGTCAACTTACACTAGACTATCCCTATCACATACAGATATCCTATCCTATTACCCTGCTGTCAACAGCCCTCCCATACCACGTGCTGTCGACCGTCTCCATGTCCTATGTGCAGGAGTGAGAATGTTCTCTCCTGCACCATGAAGCTCTGAATATCCAACCACTAAACATCAGACTTCAATAAACCCTTGAAATATATGTTTAACGCATCTCTAACCCTGTCCATGGAGGACAGAAGAAAATGTATACATGTTGGTTAGTATCGTAAATGTGTGGCCACGTCTGTGGTAGAAAAAAAACTACTACAACAACAAGCTTCCAGGGTGTGGAACACGATTGAAATGTTAAAAGACCCAATGCTAGAAAGACCAACACTTCAAGAGGAGACTCCCCATTCCCACAGCTCGTGGCCCAAAAGCTTGAATCTACTCATTGGAAACCAAGCCCTACAATGCATATAGTAATTCCAGGATGAAATACAGACAAGAACCTCCAACCCCAAAAGGCCCTTAAATAGGATATCAATACAGGTACATCGTCATAGCAGTGTGTATATGTGAATGCTACACATTATTCATCTGTAGATATCCATATATGTTAAAATACACGTGAAGAACGTCAAGCACTCACAGCTTCCTGACAAAAAGAGAGCAAGTTTTTTTTTTTATTAACACATTTAGGTACATCTGCATTTGTGCAACTGCCCTAGACTATGTGAAGGGGAGTACGGAGTGTGTAAAAAAAATAGCCTATGATAAGTAGTCTGTCTGCACTGGCAAATTTTGGGTGCCATACGAGGATATCCTCAAGAACACGAGAGTGAATAAAGTAATTGCAAAGCTCCAGGTACCTCATGCCAACTGGTCTGAAAGGTCTAATAACTGGGCATTCGGTGATGTAGTGTGGGAGATCATGCCACAGTTCCTGCTCACAGAGTTTGCACCTGGAGTGCTCAGGATTGGGAGATCCGTCACCTGCAGCCACCTGCCACAGGTAACGGTAACCCAACCTGATCCTGGCAACCATTTTGTGCTGCCCATAGATATAGGTTTCAGATCTGAACAAATCATAGCTTTTGATACTATTACTTTCAGGTCGTTGGAAGTCAGTAATTTCTTTCCTATCAGACCTGAGTGCTTGGACCAATACAGTTTTGACAGAAGAGATGGGGATACCTAGATCTAATTCAACTTCATCTTTGTTACACGCTAATTTAGCTGCAGTGTATGTGTCCTGGTTGATACCTAGCTGGTTGATCGGGTCCTGGGAGTTCTTCTACTCCCCAAGCCCGGCCCGAGGCCAGGCTTGACTTGTGAGAGTTTGGTCCACTAGGCTGTTGCTTGGAGTGTCATTATAATGGGTCATATTTCTGTGTGATGGTATCCACACAAATGAGATTCGAAACCCTTTACTCCCTTGCTGTCGATCTTCCAGAAGTTTTCAATTGCTTGAAGAGCAGACTTTGAACCACAAAATAGTATTCCTCCTCCTACGTGTTTTAATGTACTGGTAGCTAGTTGTAGTGTCGCTAGTTCTGCTTGTGTGGAGGTCAGCCAGTTGTTTAACCTATTATTTCTATAAAAGATTGGACTGAGTCAGTGTACGCACAGTGCTCATGAGATCTTAAATTTTCGATGTAGGAGGCAATTGTTAGAAGTGTGACAGCTTTGAGAAGAGCAAGATTCTCATTATCTTTCTTGGTGACGGGTGTGTGTGATGCCTGAATGGTGGGGTATGTTTATACTTGAAAGGAATGTTGAGCTTGACGAGATTGTAGGCATTTTTACTCAGCCATTTATCATAAAAGAAGTGAGTTGGTATGTTGGTACCAGTCAATAGCTAAGCGTAGCTACCAAACTCACACACATCGTATCAGCAAGGCGGACAGCCCGCTGGCCTATCATAACTCAAACTAACTTTCCGTTTCTAAACTTTTCTTACATCTTATTTACTCAAAAATAAAAATGGCAGCACCCATATTACTCCCCCTCTCCCCCATTGTGATTATCATCACCTCCCCCCCCCCCTCCTATTATAGACAGACCACCACCAGGGGAAGGGGGGAGGGGGGGGGAAGAGAACGTCGCATTTTGACGTATACTGAGAAGGCCAAAAACTCCAGTCGTCTACAGGACGGACTGCAGCAGCCTGTGGGTTCTATAGAAATAATAATTGTACACAGTCTTAAACTGTCAGACTGAGCCGGTTAATTACATTAAGTGAACTAGCTGTACTACAACTAGCTACATAGTCATTTATTATGCACCCAATACTCATTAAGTGCGCTAGTACCCGAAAAACACCACAGGAAGAATTATTTTCTGTGAGTCAAAGTCTGTTCTACCAGCATTTAAAGACTTCTGCAAGACAGCGAAAAATCTTATAGTACCAATTATAAACAACTAGCTCGACCCACAGAGTAAAGGATTTAGAATATATTTTGTATGGATTCGATCTCATATAAACATGAAATTGAACTAGACCCAGGTATCCTCATCCCTGTTAATAAAATAATATTGTTATAATCATTCGCAGCTGATAGGAGAGAAATTACATACTCTCAGGGGCCTGAGAGCACCAGTGTGAAAAGTTACGACTTGTTTAGAAGTGAAACCTATAAATATGGGCAGCACAAAACGTCCACCAGGAGCAGGTTGGGCTACCATTACCTGTGGCAGGTAGCTACCGTTACTTGTGGCAGGTGGCTACCATTACCTGTGGCAGGTAGCTACCGTTACCTGTGGCAGGTAGCTACCGTTACTTGTGGCAGGTGGCTACCGTTACCTGTGACAGGTGGCCACCGTTACCTGTGACAGGTGGCTACCGTTACCTGTGGCAGGTGGCTACCGTTACTTGTGGCAGGTGGCTACCATTACCTGTGGTAGGTGGCTACCGTTACCTGTGGCAGGTGGCTACCGTTACCTGTGGCAGGTGGCTACAAGGGACGAATTCCACGTAAGATAATGTCATTCTTCGCGCGTCATCGGTCATCGCGTATTGACTGGTCATGCGTTCTTCCTAAATGTCTGTGAGGCAATATACCAATATTGACCGGACGCGGCAGTATTAACCCGTCCTCCTAAGGTTTCCCCAACGTCAAGCAGACGGTCTGTTTAAAGTGCCGCTTATCCTAACCTACCAGAGGACCCAAAACAGAAAACGGGACAGAACGCAGTGTTGCCTAGACGCAGTGGTAATGACTGGAGGGGACACAGCAATATTGACGGGAAGACAGCAACACTGACGGGGACTCAGTAACATAAAAGATGAATACAGCCTAGCGCTCGGTCACGACGCTCAGTATTGTGAACAAATTATTTCCGTCAACTTAGCAATATAAATACTTAAATTTAGTAAATAAATAACTGAACTAACTTAACTAATTACTGCAGTATTATGTTCGTGCGTCATGGCAGCGTTTTCTAAATTTTAATTATCTTAATTGAGCCACATTAATTTGCGACTTAACACAGAAATTCATTTTGTTGTACTCTTATATATTATTTTTGGCTAATGAAAGAATTGCTGGTTTTAGTGGTAAATAAAGAACAGTTTTCTAGCAATGTACACATTCCCACACAGAATTTATTGTATGTACATGAGATGGCTGATCTAACATGGCGATCTGGGAATATATTCACGAAGAAGTTACGCAAACACTTACGAACCTGTACATCTTTTCTCAATCTTTGGTGGCTTTGTTTACAATTATTAAACAGTTAATGAGCTCCGAAGCACCAGGAGGCTGTTTATAACAATAATAACAGTTGATTGGCAAGTTTTCATTCTTGTAAACTGTTTAATAAATGTAACCAAAGCCGTCAAAGATTGAGGAAAGATGTACACGTTCGTAAGTACTTGCGTAACTTCTTCGTGAATCTGGCCCCTGGTAGTTACTAAACACTATTACGAGCTCCGAAGGGCTACGAGGTCGACCTCAACTCGAGGCTATTCTTGTCATGGACGACCTTGTTAGTCCTTCAGAACTAACTGGTAAGCTGTTTAAGTAAATACCGTCTAAATCGTAAGAGGTACGGATCTCGTATATGGTCTGAGAATCCTGCTTCTCGTATCTTCTTAATATTACTCTTAAGTTTCGCTTGCTGCCTTTAATTTCAGTCTTGAGTCTTTACTTCCAGTGTTAAATTTGAAGTGTCTAAGGTATGTAATGAACACACTATGAACTAAGACGCATCATAATCAGTCCTTCTCACTATTTCCTAGTTAAAAAAAAATAATGTTTTGCACGAGGCTGTTCATAGTTCGTTGAACTTCAGCCGTGTTCAATCCCTCAAGGCAACGTTTGACTGATCTCTCGTTTTCATTTAGCCTTCAAGTACAAAATAAATTGTATGTGGTGGTGTGAAGTGCTTGAAGCCAGGATTACCATAGCTGTTGCCTGTTGTGTGGTGTAATAGTGCTTGTAGCTACGACACAATGAAAGTTACCTGTTGTGTGGTGATGTAATAGTGTTTGTAGCTAAGGACACCATAAAAGTTACCTGTTGTGTGGTGATGTAATAGTGCTTGTAGCTACGACACCATCAAGGTTACTTATTTGCATTTAAAGAAGGCATTTTTAACATTTACAATTATCCTCTGCAAGTCCTCAGACCTTGAGGCTAAATATGACCGTGAATATGAACTTTAACGTCATTTAAGCACTCGTCGCTGCTATATAATGAGGACAGACAGTACATATGATAATGTTAGTGCGACCACTTGAGGAACTTGAAGTAGAGATGGGTAGAAATAGCCTAATCTACTCTATCCTTTTAAGATGTATTTTATTGTCTCAATAATAATTTATTGTTTCAATATTGTCTCATATATATATATATATATATATATATATATATATATATATATATATATATATATATATATATATATATATATATATATATATATATATATATATATATATATATCCCATTTCTACGTAAGTCCAATTTCCGTGTTGTTAGTTCCACGTTTAGGAAAATAAACGTTGAAAATACGGCGTATTAGTAAAAATTAAAGCACTATGATATTAACGTTTTCTATGCATCGGCTTCGATTGGTTAGGTGGGTTGCCTGGGCTCATACATTTCTAGTTAGGCAAAACAGTTGTACTTTTTACGGAGTGCGCAAATCGAGAGGTTGTTGCCTTACCTGGAGGTGGTTCCGAGGATCAATATCCTCGCGGCCCCGTCTCTGACCAGGTCTGCTGGTTGGTGGTTTGATCAACCAGGCTGTTAGACGCCGCTACTCGCTCTCTGACGTATGGGATCAGCTCAGGGATCTTCTGTATGTGTACTCACTACCTTCTCTTCTTCATAATGCACCGCAATTTTAACGTTTTCGTCCACTGCGTTGAAAAAATTCCGGGGCTTTAGTTGACTTAAAAAAGCGCCGCGATAGTCATGCTCCCTGGAACCAACGGGGGTCGTTGTCAGTAAGTAAAGTAAGGCGACCTACGGTCTGGATAGGTTCAACCACTTCAAATTTAACGCTTGTCAAATCCTGAGAGCAGGTTGGTGAGAGAGAGATGGTGCAATGTGAGGCGTGACTCACTACACTATATACACCAGGCTGGCACTCCAACAGGTGTGCTATGGTTCCTCACACCTGTTGCTCTTGAGCATGGGGGTCTCTAAAGAGATAGGCACGTTAATGATCTATCTCTCTCCCTCTCTCTCTCTCTCTCTCTCTCTCTCTCTCTCTCTCTCTCTCTCTCTCTCTCTCTCTCTCTCTCTCTCTCTCTCTCTCTCTCTCTCTCTCTCTCTCTCTCTCTCTCTCTCCCTCTCTCCCTCTCTCCCTCTCTCCCTCTCTCCCTCTCTCCCTCTCTCCCTCTCTCCCTCCCTCTCTCTCTCTCTCTCTCTCTCTCTCTCTCTCTCTCTCTCTCTCTCTCTCTCTCTCTCTCTCTCTCTCTCTCTCTCTCTCTCTCTCTCTCTCTCTCTCTCTCTCTCTCAGTTACTGCTGAGAAAAATAATCGTGTTTGAGATAAGATTATCGTTAGCCACCTGATATGACAGCATTGTTGGAGACAAAGCCCCACGATGAGAGAGCATTGTGACTGACGCTCCCTTCATTAATACTACACACGAGAGAGAGAGATTGTAAAACAGGTGCAGTGTTCGTATTTATGAGAGACGCGCGGTATTCATAAGGTAGTAGGCTACCGGTATTCAATTTCCATTCATTAAAGCAACAGCTGATCGTTACACTACACAAGCATAGCAAACGTAAGCTGGTGGGTCAGACGCGGCTGTGTGACGTCACTTTAGTATAATGAACCGTAAAACGTTACCCGATTGGTCAGATGGCTATACAACGTCACTTGTAGTTCCGGCCAATAAGAATTTGATGTATAGTTAGCCAAAAGTACTAAATAAACACCCAACCTAACTTAATTTAGCCTAAATTAAGTCACGTTGCTTTAAGTTACGTAAGTTACGTTACGTTAAGTTGCTTTCCCAACGGGTGTTGGGAAAGCATTTATAAAGGCGGGATTTGAAGAGAAAAACGTCACGGAAGTCAGATTTGGGAGGAGAAGGGCTCCCAGAGCCCACTGCAGGTCCATTGACGATGGTGGTAGATAACTGTGGTGGTGACGATGGTGGTAGATAACTGTGGTGGTGACGATGGTGGTAGATAACTGTGGTGGTGACGATGGTGGTAGATAACTGTGGTGGTGACGATGGTGGTAGATAACTGTGGTGGTGACGATGGTGGAAGGGGCGGCGTCACCAGGCGTGACTAACCCGACACCCTCACACAAGGGGGGAGGAGGAGAGTGTCTATCAACATGTCATGTGAGGGAACACCGGACCAGTGTAAACAAAGCCTCAGTGCTCTGCTTGGACCCTCTGTTGATAAAATTATATTTTCATTTATAATAATAATTATTATTATCTAATTATTATTATTACTCGGTTTCTTACCTTCGTGGGATGGGTGAACACACACACACACCAAGTTTTCTTTTAGCGTAAGAATAGTGGGGAAATGGAATGAACTAAAGAAGCAGGTTGTGGAAGCAAACTCCACACATAATTTTAAAAGCAGATATGATGCGGAAATAGGTCAAGAGTCATTGCATTAGACAACCGACGGATGGAAAAACGGGGTCCAAGAGCTAACGTTCGATCTTGCAGGCACAGATCGATGAGTATACACACACACACACACACACACACACACACACACACACACACACACACACACACACACACACACACACACATCAAAATAAAACTAGACAAAAATACAAAAATATGCTATAAGACTCGTTCCTGTGCTAAGGGGATTGAGCTATGAAGAAAGACAAAGAACTTGACCTCACTACACTGGAGGAATAGGGCAGACATGTTAACGACGTTCAAGATACTAAGTGGGATTGGCAAAGTAGATACAGAAGCAATATAAAAAGTAAGGAACAGTGGAACGAGAGGACATAATTAGAAAGTGGAAATACAAATGGGTCACAGGGATGTCAGAAAGAATTTTTTTTTTTAAGAAATTTTCAGTCTAGGGGTCGTAAATAGATAGAACGAAGGAGATGAAAAAGTTGTCGAAGTCAATTCGATAGTTTTAAATGTAAATATGATAAAAAAGTATTGAAAAACATAATTTATAATGTTTGTTTTAATTTTGTTTTTTTATATTTTAATTTTAACATACCATCATTAGCATTGAATTAATGATGGTCGAAAGGAGGGGGCAGAAGAGCAGACGCTCGACTCTGTAAGCACAACTAGGCGAGTACAGTGAGTGCCATCCTCTGTTATAAAGAGAGGCTCGTAGCTGAAACAACATGGCACTCTCAATTCATAAAATAATTCCACAAATAAACCGGCTGGAGCTTTTATGACAAGATCGCAGTTTTATAAAGTAATCTCTACAGGATCGCGTGACTCTGGGAGCACGAGTCAGTTGAACGTCTGCCCTACGACTCTCCAAAAGCACATCTGAAAGTATATTTACCGTGAATCAGGTCTTTCACCGTAACCTCTAAAGTTTAAGACCAACCAAGATTTCTACACAATCACATGAGGCGGAAACCCACAATCAACAATTAAATGGTGAGATTTACCAAGAGAAGTGGAGAGTTAACATTGAAAGATAGGGCAATATGTGAAGACATAGAGCTTCAGGGCTAAAGCATACTTACTGGTTGGTCAGCAAAACTGTTGTGGTGGCCTTAATAACTAACTCTCTCACGGTTAGTCCATCACCAGACCAATCCAAGACCATAGGACATGTATCCAGAGGTTTAACGCGGGTGTACGCCCACGGAAACTTGTCCTGCTGAATAAAAATTAAAAATAGAAGAAAGCGCTAAGGGACGAAGAAAGGGATTTGGGATAGGGCGGAGAGAAGAGATGGTGCCTAATCACTTGGCCGGTTGGGGATTTGAACGCCGACCTGCAAGAAGCTAAACCGTCGTTCTACCGTCCAGCCTAAATGATGATTGTTCTTCACTTCTCCGTTTATATATACTTAAAGATTGTTCAAGAGAAGAGGGTTATTATAGGGCCTTGATAGGCCTTAAACCCAACACCAAACCAGCATTGTGCATCGTACATTTATTGATCATAAATAATTTACCACAACAAACATCAGCCTAATATGTGTTCAACACGTCTAAAAAGTGTCATACGTTTTGGTAAATTATAAAAATAATAGCTGGGCACTTAAAGGAAAATAAACAAAACTGAGAAGTTGCAAAAAGCGAAGCTATGAAAGTAATGTAAAGATGACTGAAAATTGTAATTGTTGAGGTAAAAAAAGATGGCTGTTTCCAAACTCTGTATAACTTTGGCGATTAGGCTAAGGAGAGAGAGGAAAGGGTGCTAATTTATTATTGATTTATTTACAAGGTACAATGGGTTTGTGAGAGTACATAATATTGGTATTTTTACATTCTTGTAAAGCCGCTAACACGCACAGCGTTTCGGGCAGAAACGCTATTCTAATGCTCTAGAAACGCTGTGCTAATGCTATAGAAATGCTATGCTAATGCTATAGAAACACTAATGAATTAAATATTGCAAATCAGCTCGTTAGCTCATGGGGTGTAAAATAAATTTATAAACAAAGTCTTCGGAAGCTGCAACAATTGAGGCTATTATTACATAATGTTACAACATTTAGTGTCTTGAGAGAATGTTCTTTGTTACTTGAGTAACAAACAGCACTACCATAGGAAGAGTGTGACGCAGAGGTGAAGATTGTGCCCTCCTGCAACTGAGAAAAATTATAAGTATTATCGGACAATTGCACTTTCCATGGCAGTAGTATTAAGGAAATTCTAAACTTGAATGCTCTACACGTATACTGTGATGGTTCATTTGTTTTTGTTTTTTAACAAACTTAGGTATCCTCAGCAATGTGTTGCTACCCTATTCTGTGAGAAAAATTATGTAGTGTAGATAAAAAAAATAGCTATAAGTTCATCTAATATCCTCATCTCACAGGATGGTCTCCACTAGCAAAATCTGGGTATAGCACAAGAATATATATTCTTCAATATAAAATAAATATAAATGTAGTATTTTCCCCCTTGTAAATTTATGTAAATATGATCTTTTATATTGTATATTATTTAATAAAGAAAAAAATAAATATATTCCTGAGAGTGTGAAGTAATTACAGAGTTCAAAGTACCTCATACCATTTGGTCTGAAATCACTGATAACAGGGCAATCACAGATAATGTCCTAGCTTTTGTTAACATAGTTTACAATTGGAATGTAGATGTAGAGTCTTAAGTATAGACTGGATATAGACACTGACATTCTTACGTGTTATTAAGTATTTCGAAAGATATATTTAAGAAATATAAATGTACCCTCATTTCTGTTGGTTGTAGAGGAGTCTTGGATTCATTAGAGAATAGATCAATCTATCAGCATATTGTGGACGAATGGAAGTAGATCATTAGGCAAGTAAAGAAAATTGAAGAAACCCAAGATTTATTCGAGTCCTTTCACACACTGAACATGATTGAAGCATACCAGGGAGGTATGATAAGGGAGCCAGTCGGCCGAGCGGACAGCACGCTGGACTTGTGATCCTGTGGTCCTGGGTTCGATCCCAGGCGCCGGCGAGAAACATTGGGCAGAGTTTCTTTCACCCTATGCCCCTGTTACCTAGCAGTAAAATAGGTACCTGGGTGTTAGTCAGCTGTCACGGACTGCTTCCTGGGGGGTGGAGGCCTGGTCGAGGACCGGGCCGCGGGGACACTAAAAAGCCCCGAAATCATCTCAAGATAACCTCAAGAAGAGATAAGATACCAATGCATGACAGGATATAACAAGGGGCCTATTAATATTGTACTAAATATATCAAATATGATAGGTTTGGACTCAGAAAAGACCTTTGTAAATGCATGTTTGAAATTTTTTTTGTAGATTAATGAGCAAAGTATCGGTCAATATAACGGACGTGGAATTGCTAGATTGTTTCAACTGTAGATTGGAGATATATGCATAAATGAGTTTATAACTGCCTCGCATGGGCCTATAGACCTATGCAATTTAATGTATTCCTGTGCTCTTATGAGGCTATTGTTGTTGTTGTTGTAGCGAACAAGCCATATGATAGTATGAGGTCGATCAGAGTGTTCACCTAGCTTTGAGCCCAATTAAGACAAGAATCAAGTTGTTTCAATAGGAAATATGCCTCACTCAAAAGTTTCTAATGACAATACACCAACAGAACACCAAGACAATGTCGAGTACACAATGTGTCAACTTTGTGAAAGAGAAAACATGCACTCTCTTGAACATTATATTGTAGAATGTCCCATATTGACTGACTTTCGCCCTCCTGGGCTAAGGTATGCTGAACTGTGTAATTACTATATGAGTACTGGAACACTTGATGATATATTGGACTTGTATCCAAGATTGACCATGTAATATATCAATTATACAATGTATATATATGATGTAACTATATAACCTGAGCTTGAAAAAGCACCTTCATCACATTCAGTGATTAAGTGCTTAATTGCACACTAGTTTCCTAGTGTGCATCACTTAATTGCACCTTGTCAGAGTAAATGAGACAAATGTATGTGAATGCATGTGTGTGTATATATGTATGTATGTGTGTGTGTGTGTATGTATATGTATGGGTATAAAGTATATATGGAAGCTGATCAGAATTACATTTCACCTTTGTGAATGTACATTATTGACACTGTAAAAGACACATCAAACACTTTATGTAGGGCATACGTAAATCTGTGTATCTATGTATTTACGTATGTAGGTTAGCTTAACATTTTAAAAGCACCGAATCACCTTCTGTGGTTGAGTGTTCAATAAACCCTTGAACTATATATTTAACACATCTCTAACCCTGTCCATGGAGGACAGAAGAAAATGTATATATGCTGGTTAGCATTGTAAATGTGTGGTCACGTCTGTGGTAGAAAATAATAATAATAATAAAAAGAGCACCAAGACACACTGACCACAAACCCCTCCTTCATATGTAGAAAGGGAAATCATAGGTGGAAGGCCTCGCTCGACATGAGACTATGATCACCGTAAACATTGCGGCCGATATGGCGATGACTGTTAAATATGTCAGGAATGTAAAATGTGCTGAGTGTCGCGTTCTCATAACGCTAGATCACTGTGTTCTAGAATGTGTAGGCTGTCGCTTGCTCATTCTCTAGACTAGTGTTCTAGAATGTGTAGGCTGTCGCTTGCTCATTCTCTAGATCACTGTGTTCTAGAATGTGTAGGCTGTCGCTTGCTCATTCTCTAGATCACTGTGTTCTAGAATGTGTAGGCTGTCGCTTGCTCATTCTCTAGACTAGTGTTCTAGAATGTATAGGCTGTCGCTTGCTCATTCTCTAGATCACTGTTCTAGAATGTGAAGTGATAGATGAATTTATAGATAAGGAAATTTGTAATGTTCCTCAGCGTTATTATATGGACGTGTAAACTATGTATGAGGATACAATTTTGACGAGGTTCACAATCTTTGTCACAAGTATGTTATGAGTGTGATGTATGGCTAGCGTGTTGTTATACAATAGTAATAGCCCCTTGAGAGACGTGCAACAGAAAATGGAAGTAGTAACCTGTTGAGAGCTCCTTGAAAGACATGCAATAGAGAACTTGAACTTGATGAACTGTAACAAGTGGTGTACAGTTCTAACAAGAGCAGTACAGTATACTGAGGTCATGACCTAAGTGCTTTGGCAGTCTCCTCAGAACTCAAAGCATCTGTGTAATTCGTGTGACCATCTACAATAAGGAGCAGTGCCAGGCCTCTGTTCATTCTGAACTCATTAAGATGGCTAAAATCGTTCAGATTAAAGCAAAAGAAAAGATAAAAAAAGGACTGGTATATGGTTCTATCTAGGCTGGAGACAAAACCACAAAAGCCATTATAAACAAATGGTAGAAGCAAGTCAGAGCAAGAGCAAGTAGAGCAAGTCTAAGCCTCACCCTGAACTCTTCCAAGTGCGAAATAACCTCCACCATTCAGCACATTATAGAGCAAATAAAGGTTGTTTTGCCTGATATTCATACAACCAATCCTGAGGACAGCACACTCCTAGGTGCTCCTCTTGGAAGGAATGCCATCGACGGGGTCCTTGGTAAGAAGATCACTGACCTGAAGAGGATGAACAAGAGGATTGAAGACATCGATGCTCATGATGCACTTTACCTCATCACTAGATGCTTGTCCCTTCCCAGGCTGACCTACTTTATTAGATGTTCGCCATCTTTCAATAATATTAAATTAGAAGAGTACGACAGCTTGCTGAAATGAATGCTAGAAAAAAACCTCAACCTTTCTCTCAGCGACTCACAGTGGAAACAGGCCTCCCTTCCTGTCAGACTCGGGGGGCCTTGGCGTGCGCACAGCGACACAAATTGCTGTACCAGCGTTCCTGTCCTCTTCAGTGGCGTCTGACAAATTGGTGAAGGAAATAATACCTGAGCACCTAGTTCAACGGGCAGGGGTACATGATCCCAGCCACACAGACTGAACAACCAAATGGGTATCTCTCGCAAGACCAGCACCCCAACCACCGCCTTCTGAAGCCCATAAGCAATCCAGCTGGGATCGCCCCATTGCTGACCAAGAAGCTGCGACAACACCACATGACACTGCTCGACTCAGAGCTATAGCAGCTCCCCATGCAGGTGACTTCCTATTAGCAACCCCAATGTCAGCAACCGGCACCCGTCTCACACCGCAGGCCCTCCGAATTGCTGTGGCTCTCCACCTCACTGCCCCAATCCACACCGAATACAGGTGTATTTGCGGCGAGGCAGTGACCGACAGGTACGGACGGCATGGTCTTCTCTACCAAAAGACAGGAGGATGGCATGCCAGACACGGCGAGGTTAACGACATTATTAAGAGAAGCCTTACCACAGCTGGTTGTCCAGCAGAGAGAGAGCCCCCGTTACCTAATGCCCCGCAGCTCTGACGAGCCTGTCGGTCGCCCAGACGGGATCACGGTGAACCCCTGGAAGAATGGTAGACAGTTGGTGTGGGACTACACTTGCGTTTCAACTTTAGCCAACACCTATGTTGACTTCAGTGCTGCACAGGCAGGAGGTGCTGCCAATCACCGGAAAGCAGCCAAGTCACGTAAATACAGAGACCTTGAGCACCACTACAATTTTGTCCTCATTGCTTCAGAGACACTTGGTGCCTGGGGTAAAAGTGCTGCTGTTTTTTTTTAAGGAGTTGGGGTCCAAGCTAACTGAAATAACTAAAAACCCTAGAGCTGCCAGTTTTCTCTTTCAGCATCTTAGTGTGGCGATCCAGAGAGGAAATGCTCACTGCATCCATGGTTCCTTCCCGCCATCTGAGGAGCTGGAGGAGCTCTACAACTTGTGAAAAGTAGCCATGTACCCTGCATGTAACCAATGTTGTATCCCTTTTTGTATAATGAAATTTTCAAATAAAGTTAGATATATATATACACACATTCTAAAAGAATAGGGGTGGTAGGAGAAGAAAATATCAAAGTGTTCAGTGTGGATCCACAAGGTTTTCTCTGAGTACTCTTTATTTTCTTCTCCGAGGCTATGGGTCCCTACACTTGCATCAGAGGTGGTACCCCTTCTAGGGGTACATATATATATATATATATATATATATATATATATATATATATATATATATATATATATATATATATAAAGACAAATTATGTCTATATATAATCGTTCTCGGCAACCAGCGCTTGCAAGTGTGATCTGGGCTAGCTCGTGAAATTAGGGTAAGGCACTAGTGTTGCTTTCCATTTATTCTCTTATTTGCGAAAGTTTTGCATGGTCACAGCCTCGTGCCTTATCATCGCGATAGTTTAAATGTGTCGTTAGCTGGCAGCTGTTCTTAACACATGGCACTTTAAATGTTATCTAATAATAATATCACAGGGGATTTTGTTGCCTATCTTAACACAAAATTAGGCTAGCTTAGGTTAGATTTGGATATGTTAAATCAATTATATTAAGCGAATCTCTTTTCGATTATATATCTTTCAGCATGAAACAGTCATTAAGCATGTAAATAAACTTGTTTCTAAATAGCTCTACTCTTCATGCCCCTCAATCTAAGTAGTATTGTGCCTCATCAACTTATTTCCAAATAACACAACTCTTTTGGCAAAAGGCCTGTATATAATTTATTCTTTATTAAATAATATATATATATATTTAAATAATATACAAAATCAAGTGGAGTTCCACAAGGCTCGGTGATGGGACCGCTGCTGTTCCTAGTTTGTGAACGATTTACCCGAGGGAGAGAGCTCGTCCATGTTAATTTTAACAGAAGATGAAAAGCTGATGAGGAATATAAAAACTCAGAAGGACTACAGGTAAGTTACAGCAAGACCTTGACAAACTACAGGAGTGGGCAAACAAATGGTTGCTGGAATTCAAGTCCAGCAAGTGTGAGGTAATGAAGATGGGAAAAAGATAATGGAGACCAGTAGGTGTCTACACAATAAGGGGAAGGCAACTACAGTAATCGGAAACAGAGAAAGATTTGGGAGTGGATGTAAGTCCAACACTAACACCAGAAACACACATGAACAGGGTAACATCGCCAGCATATGGGACACTGGTAAACATAAGAACATCGTTTAGAAACCTGTCATGACTCGTTCAAGATAATCTACACATCATCTGTTAGACCAATATTGGAATATGCAGCACCGGGATGGAATCCGAACTCTCTGAAACATAAAACCAAAGTTAAAAAAAATTAGAGGTTTGCAACACGATTGGTGCCAGTGGGACTTAAAAAAACGTCGTCGTGTTGTGGGTTGGGTTTCTAAGTTGCTGAACACATTCGACATAACCTTCCAACATACGAGTCAACATACGAGTCATAAATACTCATCCACCGCCTGAGTAAGACAAAAATGAGTAACGCTTATAGTAGGCCAACCGGAGGCTTAGGTCCTAAAAAAAAAAGAGTTGAATACACTGAAAGACATAATTGTGGATGCCGCTATTATCGACAACTAGAAGGCCAGATTCCACAAAGAATTCCAATATCAGAAAAGGTAAATAAATTACAACGCAACAGGGCTATAGAAGGCGGACATTAAAAGAGCTTTAGACCTCACTCCCTCGTTGACACTAATAGATAAATACTCATAGGTGAGTACACCCCCACACTCTCCCGGAGTAAACAAGTTTCATATACACCACAAGTAGCTAGTCACCACTAAAACGCTTAGGCAAACAAATATCACACGCTCCACCATCGCAGCCCTCAGAGATAACCTAACCCTGGTTTCTATATTCATATTTAAATACCCGAATACGTGTATCGATGTGCATGTGTAGTAAGTGAGAATGAAGCCTCCGGAAGGGGGGTGTGTTGAATCCTTATAAAGTTCTGAGACCGTAGCAACACGTGATACAATATTCTATACCTCTGACACACACTGTAATGGCGTCACTCTGCCGCCTCCCTATCTCAGACAAGACGCTGGAACACAGCCTAGCCTTATGTGTGTGTGTGTGTCTGTGTATCCCCTATTTTCAAGCATTTTATCATTATCAAGTGTTTACTTTTTGTGGGTGGGGTTAATGCGGCAATTATGCTGCAATTAAGAAGAATCTTAGGATGCAAAATATGCTTGAGATAAAAATGTTCTGGATTAGAAAAATATTTAGAAAAACTAAACAAAATAGACAAAGAGGACAACTTGAAAGACTTAGCTGTAAGTTAACTATAAATACGATGTAGATATTTACCAATTCTGAATCATTATGTGTGCTGCTGTGATCTTTTCCACAGAAAGTCACAGCTAGGGTGGGTATGGGGGTCCACTACAACTCACAGGACTGATGTGTAGTCCACTACCATACACAGGATGAGTATGTGGTCCACTCACAAGATGTGTATGGGGTCCACTACCACTCACAAGATGTGTATGGGCTCCACTACCACTCACAAGATGTGTATGGGCTCCACTACCACTCACAAGATGGGTATGGGCTCCACTACCACTCACAAGATGGGTATGGGCTCCACTACCACTCAAAGAATGAGTATAAGGTCCATTAGCACTCGTAGGATCGGTATGAGGTCCACTATAATTCACAGGAATGATATGTAGTCCACTACCACTCGAAACTGGATGGGCATGGTGAGCTCAATCACTCAAAAGATGGGTATTTGGGTCCACTACCCATGACAAGGTGAGTATGGGGTCAACTACCACTCACAGGATGGGGATGGAAATGCATAATAAACTAAACTTAAGTTCACACATGAGGAATGTACTAAAAAATCTATTTGTAGTAAAAGTCCGAGATCTGATCTGTGGGGTTCGGCGCCATAGCACGTCTGAAGGTCACAGCCTCTGTTATAGCCTGGTTTGGATTATACATTTTTTCTAGTACCGGACCAATCAGAACATCACGTCACCGAAAGACTCCTGTGGGGCTCTACAGTAAACAAAAAAAGGACATCAAACCAAAATTGTACGCAATTTAATACAGAAAAGAAGTGTCTTCAAAACAGAATTAAACTCCACTTTGTAACAACTAGATTGTGGTAGAGAGGGATTTTATCTCAATATCAGTGTCAAGTGTGCTTGGTAGTCTAGGAAAGGCTATATACATCTTCCTTATTTTTTTTTTATTTTTAAATTTTGCCCCGAGGGGCGAGTTTATTCGCCACTCATCCTGTGAGTGGACATACCGCCATAGCAGCATGTACAACACTTTCCAATAGGGAGAAAACCCGCTGGGTTGTTCATCCTTTCACTTGTACCCAGACACAGCTGGGACTTGCTTAACTGTCTCAAGTGAACAGCTTATCAAACAAGAAGATTAACATTCGTCAACCCTTAAAATCGTACGTTATCTTGTGGGTGCAAAATGGGGGAATCTTTTTAAGAACAGTATCTATATTTGATAAATAGTGTTTTCCTAACTCAAACAATGTGGGGTTTATTATTCCACACATATTTCTAATGACTCTTAGATGTCCACACTCTAGAAGTATTTAATTTGATATTATAAATTATGTTTATGTAGGTGAGACCCACTCTTGATTATGCATCCCCAGCATGGAACCTTAACTTGAAAAAGGACAAAGGAAACTATCAGGGAAAGCGCCAAGCCATTATATAGCACTGGGAAGGGGTCAGGATAAGGATTTGGGATGGGACGGGGGAAAGGAATGGTGCCCAACCACTTGGACGGTCGGGGATTGAACGCTGGCCTGCATGAAGCGAACTGATCCTTACCACACTGGAGGAAAGGAGAGATAGGGGGGACATGATAACGACATATAAGATTCGTAGGAAAATTGGCAAAGTAGACAAAGCAGCATTGTTCAAAGCTAGGAACAGCAGAACGAAGGATCAGAGAAGTAAACTGGAGACGCAAGTCAGTCATAGAGCCATTAGGAAGAATTTTTGTTCTTGTTAGAGCTGTCAATAAATGGAATAGGTTAGATGCAGAAGACGTTGAAGCTAATTCGATTCAAAGTGTTAAATGTACATGCGATAAACGCGTGATAAATAAGTCTACATTAATCTTAGAGCGGTCGGAAGGCGGGGCTAGGAGCTTAGCTCGACCCTGACGGTGCACTCTAGGTGAGTACACCGTCATACTCTATACCCTTCCCAGAGTGACCCCTCGAGGCAGCATACCCATTCCCCCCCCCCCCCCCCCCCTTCCTCCCCCAGACTCACTCTTCTCCCCCTCCCTACCCTCCACTCCACACTCTGCCAACAGTACTCCCCCCCCCCCAAACCAACTAGCCTTTGCCCTGTCAAAATAGGAGGCGAAACTGTAGTAATTGTGTGTATCCTGGTTAGCATTGTAAAATCTCGAAAACTCAATAAGACTTTAGACTGTATAACTGTAAGATTTAGACATCTGTGTAAGATGTAAAGCAAATGAGAATGTATGTTGGTTAGCACTAGAACAACTTGTGTGGTTGAGTGCTCGATCACTCACTGCACTCTATGTTGTCTAACAGATCTCTAACCTTGTCCATGGAGGACAGAAGGAAATGTATATATATACATATATATGTTGGCTACCATTCTATAACGAATTGTCCCCACATCTGTAGTAGAAAATAAATTTATAACCCCAAAAACTCGCCCCATAATTACTAGCACACTCCACTCTGTTCCTGTAATAGGAGTCATCCAAGGAGAACGTCTCAGACGTTCTTTCCCGTCAAATGAAAGACTCCTTCAAGAGCCAGCAAGACCAGGGACACTGTCTAGACAAGGAGTCTCAAAATCTTGCACATAATGTACACAGAGCGAAGAGCATGGTAGATGAATAGAATGAGAACATTGGAGAGACTAAACCAGACTACTAGATGAATACTAAGACTACATCATAGAAGTGATGGAAAACTTACATATGAGGTGAGCTAGTTTCATAATTTGATTTGCTTATCATGCACTTCCCACCCCCATCTCAATAAACATACTTGAACTTGAACTTGAAAGGTTATAATTATTTCACATTTACTACCTACAGTTAGCAAACCGGGAGGACATTTAGTTAACATTTCTGGTAGATCATTTTGAATTTGTTATTATAACTAGCATCTATCTTTATTGGCAAAAATTAATTACAATTTTGCCTAATCTGAGGAATTCAATTAAGTATTATTAGGGTGAGGATAATGCTGGTATTCACTGTCACACAGGACAGAGGATCATACACAAGACAATAAGTGTAGACTGAAGTACATATATATCATGGTTGCAATCAATGTTTCAATGTACGAATATGCAAATACAACTTTCTATTGTGCACTGCCACACAAGGGCAGGGATGGGTTCATAAGAGATGCAGCTTTAAAAATAATAATATAAATATAATTGTTCTTCATTCTTTAAAATGGACAAGCAAATTTAGGATAAATTGTTAGGATGTCGTCCAGTACACCAGACTAACACTGTTTACATTTGGTCAGGTCTACATCAGCAGGTAATGCAGACTCCCAGAGACACTTATAGCCGAGTCTAAGATGGGCAGTGGTAACATCTAAGAGTCTGCTGACTTTATTGGATGATCCGTAGATGTGTGGCTCTTTTTGTATGATAGCATGATGATAGATGGAACTGTCAGAGTAGATTATTACACTGCCTCAGATCTATAAGGTTTTGTTGACGTTTTTGGTGTATTGTTCTCAGGCTGCTTATAGGCAATCCAAGATTATAGTCAAGTTCTTTGAAAGCAGATTCTTTACCTAACTCAACTGCCTTATCATCCATTCGGAAACTAACATGTGATAGAATCCATATGAAATGGACTATTAACCCATCACTAAAAAGCTGTTATATTTGTGTCTAGCTTCAAACCAACGACTGACCTTTCCCAGGATGCAACCCGCAACAGTTATAAAACTCCCATTACGTGTAAGGAAACAATCCCAAACGTTTCATCGTATTTGAGAATCGAACCTGGGACCAATCAGTCAGGAGCCGACTGCGGGAAGAAGCAATACCAATTAAGAGCCATGTTACCGCATGGTCCCGATGGGCACTTCCCCAGGGTCCCCACCAGCATAGGGGCCCCGCGAGCATAGGGACCTCACGAGCATAGGGACCTTATGCTCGTGGGCCCCATCACATCATACTAAAGACTGATGTATCCTCGAAGGAAGGAAAGATTGTGCAGCAGGAACATGGAGGAAACAGCTGGAAGCCAGTGACAGCCCCCCTGTGAACAATGTGTGTTGAACACCGCTAACACTACTAGAAAATTCATTTTCCTGACTATCCTCTATCATCAATATGTCATGTTTTTCCTTACTTTCTTCTGTGCACGTTTCACTTTCCATTTCACGTCCTGTTTCACTTTCTATTTCACATCCTGTTTCACCACCATCTTCACCCCGTCTACCCTCCATAGCTAATTTTTCTATTGCCTCAATCCTCTTGTCGAGTTTTTTTTTAGATAATCCAATAATTGAGTACCAACCTCCAAGTTCACTATATTGTCCTGAAACTTGTTTCCACAAGGTTTGATTTTTTCAGCTGCATTTCCTACTTTCCCTAGGCTCGCCTTAATTGTCTCCGTTCCTTTCTCCCACACATTTTTAATTTTTTTAAATTTTGCCCCGAGGGGCGAGTTTATCGCTGCCCAATAAACTCCCCCCTCGGGGCAAAATTTAAAAAATTTAAAAATGTGTGGGAGAAAGGAACGGAGACAATTAAGGCGAGCCTAGGGAAAGTAGGAAATGCAGCTGAAAAAATCAAACCTTGTGGAAACAAGGTTCAGGACAATATAGTGAACTTGGAGGTTGGTAGTCAATTATTGGATTATCTAAAAAAAACTCGACAAGAGGATTGAGGCAATAGAAAAATTAGCTATGGAGGGTAGACGGGGTGAAGATGGTGGTGAAACAGGATGTGAAATAGAAAGTGAAACAGGACGTGAAATGGAAAGTGAAACAGGACGTGAAATTTAAAGTGAAACAGGACGTGAAATAGAAAGTGAAATAGGACGTGAAATGGAAAGTGAAACGTGCATAGAAGAAAGTAAGGAAAAACATGACATATTGATGATAGAGGATAATCAGGAAAATGAATTTTCTAGTAGTGTTAGCGGTGTTCAACCCTCTGGGTTAATGGGTTAAAAACTAGAGCGGTGGATGTACACTATTATACTCTTAGATAGTACTACATTAACCTGAAATGTTAAATGGGATTCTTGTATTGTGATTTGTGTATTTGTACTCACTGAATTTGTGCACCCCCCTTGAGGGACTTGACATAGAGGAGGATAGAAATAGCCTAAGCTACTTTGAGATGAGTTACAAAGGGCTACATCCCTTTGAGATCTATTTTTTTCTATACAATACACAATACAATACAATTTTATTTAGGTAAGGTACATACATACAATAAATATTTACAAGGATTGTTTGACTTATAGGTATAGCTAGTACATACAATGCCTAAAGCCACTATTACGCAAAGCGTTTCGGGCATAATTCTTGTCTCAATAAACATACTTGAACTTGAATTCAGTATCAATCGTGCTAGTCTTACGTACCACACGAGCAGTGCGGCTTTTTATAACGTACATATATTGGAAAATGTATATATATACATAATAGTCATTCCCAAACTGCGAACGACAATTTAAACTAGCCGCTCGTGTTGGGTCCCGGGGTAGGGGGAGGAAGAGGAGACAGTCAGCTGATCGGCTCTTCCACTCCCCAATTAATCATCCCCAAAACTCCCCAATGCGCCTCCATAACCCCTTGTATAACCAACAGAATCAAATAGCGTCATTTACCCCACGCCTCCCGCGGGTGAGAAGGGAGAGGAATGTAGAGGAAGGAGGAGAAAGAGAGGAATAAGGGATGGTGGCGGCGCGGGGGTGCGGACGACGGAGGGAAGAGCCAGGAGGGGGGAGGAGGAAGGGCAGGCGGGAGGTGCGGGCCGCACTGGACACTCACTCGCTCGGGGGATTGTCTTGTGAGTGGTTATAAACGCTGACGGGATATCTTATACCACACCGCCATGGCTCTACACTTCACCTCGGGGGTGCTGGTGGTCGTCCTGCTGGTCGTCTCAGGTGAGGGTAATGATAGGTGGGGAAGGTTAGGTTAGGTCGTGGTGGTGTTTAGTGGGTGTAGGTGGCAGCTGGGTCATGTGATACGTAGTTTACGCCCACTTAATGTAAACCAATGCGGGTGTGTTTTGGGTTACATGTTTACTACGTTGTGTTGGTGTATGTTGTAGTAGGGGGGGGGGGGGGTTGCGTCCGTTGCTTGACGCAAGTTCTGGAAGGGTGAGGAATATATATGGGGGGTGGGGGGGGGGGGGGTTAGAGGTGCCCCCGGGGGCAGCCGGGTCGCCCAGGTGGTCATCATGGCCGTCTTGATGACTAGTCACTCCATATGTTAACACCTGTAAACATTATTAATAATTAATGTAAACTTTGTTTTTAATTTTCTCTTAATTCTCGGGGCTCTTCACTCCCACTTTGATCAATTATTTTTTAAAGTTTCTGCTAGTTTTGAATATTTTTTTTCTATGCCGTGTAGAAAGTATATTTATGCTCCGCACCTAACACATCTACGAAACTTTGACTAATGATTCCAAACTATTCCTGGTGACTATACCAGTATTACTAGGAGTAATTTAACTTTTACCAGTGTGTTCCTGCTCTCTACTATCCTGAGGGTGATTAGTGGTCAGAGGCTCGCATTGGGCCCTGAAATCTTAAAACTAGCTATAATCAACTATAAAGTAACCTAGTTACAGTAAACATAAGTGTCCTTGTATACACTTGTACAATAATTAATTGCAAATTATCAAAGGTATGAAAGTGAATTGGTGAAACCTGTAGCAGAATGGCTTTTCTCCCACTTGAACCCCTGCATTTGATATCCTCCATCTTTAGGCTTGATCGAACAACCATCCATCAATGGCTTCAAAATCTGTAGCAACAATCTTCAGTTAATGAAATAACAGCACTCGTGCATCATGGGGATAGTCACCCCTCTCCAAATACTATCCCTTCCTTCCCATCCATGATCTTGTACTTAAAGCATAATGCCTTGAGGAAAATTAATTGGTGCTTCCTCAGTATAGTGTGCCATGCAACTGGAAGAAAAATTTTGCTATTAGTACTTATAACTGGGGCTTCTCTTAAGACAAAATAGATGCCTTGCCTTAATGTGACCAAAGTAGGGAGGTTAATTATTCACTGCAATGAAAAGATGTGCTTGTATCTGGAGCAAGGCCAATGTGTAGATCTCTCCCCATATTAACTAGTCGGTGGTATAACTTGGAGTAAAGGGTTCATTACCATTCTGTATTGCATTTGAACAGATTGAATAACTACCATAATTCAATCTACCATATTACTATGCAGGAAGCCATGCATCAGTTGTCCACTTTTTGGCAGATATCTAGTCACTACTGCTAGGTTTGGCCAGGGCCTGATGTGTGGACAGTGCTCCGGATCATTAATACCAAGGTTCTGGGTTCCTTCCCCGGTGGAGGGGGAAACAAATGGTCAGTTCACCCTGATGACCCTGTTACCTAGTGGTAAATTGGTACCTGCAAGTTACAGCTGCTATGGGCTGCTTCCTGGGTATGTGTAACAAAAAAGGTCTTGGTCAAGGACCTGGCTGTGGGAGTGTTAAGCCCCAAAACATAACCTGGCCATTCCTAAACACTTCAGTTTGCACTACCTGCCAAAGCAGATTTGACAATGTCTCGTACCTTGCATTGCTGTAATCCTAGGAACTAAGTGAAGTTAATGTAACTGGTTTGCCGCTTGTCTAAATTGCTTGGTGTAATGTGCTCCTGTTAAGACTACTTACAATAGTGAAGTTTCAGATTGTAACTTTACTAAATGAATGAGACCCAAATACCATGCCAATTTTGCATTTTGTACTTGCTGACCCACTGGATGGATGTTGCATGCATATAGTGCACTAGTTAATGGACAGCATGTACTTGTCAGTGACTGGGCTTTGTCCATAGTGTAACATTTTAATTCTCTAAATTCAGTAACTTAGAGGGAGGGGGGGGGGATAATTTTGCCAGAACAATGTAGAGCCTACAATGACTACAGATAAACTTTACTATATAAGAATTTATAGGTTTTGCCTACAAAACTCGTGTGTACACGTTTTACCACCTGGAGTAAAGAATGGGGGTTAAAGTATGAAATGGCCTGCCAAGATGGTGCTGTAGTAATGACTAGCATTTTGACTATAATGGATTAGATAATTGTTTGGGATAGGATGGATGAAAGGAATATTGGCTAACTGCTTGGATGGTTGGGGGATTGAACTGTCTGAAAGAGGCAGTACCCCAGTAGAGTAAGTGTTCACCAACTAAACCAGCAATAATTTCTAGAAACTGGGCTTTCCATAAAGGCAACTTTCACTTAATGGTTGCTGTTTGTAAATGTGTAAATTGGAAGAATTACACCATGCCTATTTAAGGAATATTATTAGATAAACCTCCTTGGTCCAAATTGGTGCAACTTTTTGCATTTTATCCTTTGAGCTCTTGCTAGTTTACAGGTGTGCTGACTTTACAATTAGCTAGAAAGTTACTAAAGTTAACTTCATAAAGACAATGCTTTAGTGGCATTGGAGGAATTTGTCAAACCTCTTGGTACAAATGGTTGGTTCAAACTAGTTTCGTATTACTGTACTGCAGTACGATGGTTTAGTGCAAATAGCAATTGCAAATTCTGTATATGCTAGCTTTAAATGCTTAGAATTTCCCTAGCAAATGACCATTCTGAACATGTGAATTGACTAAGTTAAAAGCCTAGACCAGTTATTTGGTTTTAACTAGTTCTTGCTCTAGTTAAAAATTGAACTAGAGGAATGCCTGTAAGTAAATGTAAATGGAAAATGGCAATATTAGGAGCCCGTGTATGGGGAAATTGGGTGTAGTTTTGTTGATACTGTATTGATATTTTATGGTATACTAGTGATAAATCTTGACCATAATCAGATGCCGAGATACTTGTAAATTTAGGTCTTGGTAAATTCTACTGTGCCAGTATGCTGAGAACTGTTAATTAAACCAATCTTCTGGCTTCAATGGTAGTCGACTGAACTGATCGGTTACCTCTAGCTTATTGGAGCTGATCTTGCATAATTGCTGTTTACTTGTGCAGCAGTCTACCTCAACCTTCAAACAATAACATGACTTGGAGGATTTTGACAAACATGACTAGGACTTGATTAGCTAGCATACTAGTACTCGCCTAGTTGTGCTTGCGGGGGTTGAGCTCTGGCTCTTTGGTCCCGCCTCTTAACTGTCGATCAACAGGTGTAAAAGTTCCTGAGCCTATTGGGCTCTATCATATCTACACTTGAAACTGTATATGGAGTCAGCCTCCACCACATCACTTCCTAATGCATTCCATTTGTCAACCACTGACACTAAAAAAAAGTTTTCTAATATCTCTGGCTCATTTGGGCACTCGGTTTCCACCTGTGTTCCCTAGTGCGTGTGCCCCTTGTGTTAAACAGCCTGTCTTTATCAACCCTGTCGATTCCCTTGTATCTTGAATGTGGTGATAATGTCCCCCCCTTAACTCTTCTGTCTTCCAACGAAGTGAGGTTTAATTCCCGTAGTCTCTCCTCGTAGCTCATACCTCTCAGCTCGGGTACTAGTCTGGTGGCAAACCTTTGAACCTTTTCCATTTTAGTCTTGTGCTTGACTAGATATGGACTCCATGCTGGTGCCGCATACTCCAGGATTGGTCTGACATGTGTGGTATATAACGTTCTGAAAGATTCCTTACACAAGTTTCTAAAGGCCGTTCTTATGTTAGCCAACCTGGCATATGCTGCTGCTGTTATCCTCTTGATATGAGCTTCAGGGGACAGGTCTGGTGTGATATCAACCCCCAGGTCTCTCTCTCTGACTCTTGAAGTATTTCATCTCCCAAATGATACCTTGTATCCAGTCTCCTGCTTCCTACCCCTATCTTCATTACATTTGCTTGGATTAAACTCTAACAGCCATTTGTTCAACCATTCCTGCAGCTTGTCCAGGTCTTCTTGAAGCCTCAAGTATGCCTAATTGGGTGGTAATTAATACTAAAGTGACTCAAAGCTCTAGAAATGACTTTCCTTTGCACATTACTTTAGTAGAAAATGGCTTTTGCAAAACAATAGCCCATTTAGGGGTTACCACATGTAATGCGTAAGGGCAGCTCTAACTGGAAAAGAGTAGATGTCAAACATTATGGAAATAAAAACCATTTGGTATAAAGTAATGGCTAAACCTATTAATTTGGTTAATGGTGTAATGGCCAAATGTCTGCCAAACTTTTCTTCAGTACCAAAATGTTCTTTATTAGTTTTTCTACTTTGGCCCCTCCATTATACCCTGTTGATTAACTTTTAAAATCCTGCAAGAAGGAACTTGGTATTAACCATAAATAAAATGACTAAAATCCAAAGTTGTATTTGGTTCTTTGGAAATAAATCCCTTTGCATTGTATGTTTGGTAAAGGTAGTGCATAGATTTCTATGCCACGTAGTGCCCTAATCTGATCTTTGCCAAAATGGTGCAAATTGTGCATTTAGGATTACAAAATTCCTAAACTGGTATAAATTGCTTAAATTATAAACACATACTGTATGGGTGAACTGGTAATGTCTAAATCCCTGGGATCTTTTGTTGCAGGAAAGGTTTTGACGGGCCAATGACGAATTTTTTTATATACAGTATACAGTACTTAAATTAATTTGCCACCTTGAGTCCAGTGAATACCATAGTAATTTAACACCTAGACTGCAAAAAGCATTTCAGGGGGGGGGGGGCATTTTGTCAATAACCTTGTTAAAATGCTTTCTGAATACTAGAAAAATCTGTAGAATTTGAAATCACTTTGGTTGTCAATGAATGATTCAATGACATAAAATCTTAATTCCCACAGCACTCTCCTGAATGAAAAGGGTTGTGTGCATTTAAAATTGGTTTTAGTTTAAATGTTTTATAGTTTGCTAGAGCGGTCACTAACATTCATGAAATGTAAAATTGGCATTTGCCAATGTTACTTGAAAATATGGCCACTACAGTACTTTGTATTATAGCAGTTTCTGCTTTTATAGCTATTAAAGTGTGCTCTGTTTTGAACCCTTGACGTTCTATTGGGCATGGTAGTCTGAAAACCAGCAAGTGGAGTACAGCATAGTCGCCACACAACCTGATGCTACCAAGTACATCACAAACTTGGCCAAAATGCTATTGGAATAGGTTACTAATCATGAATAAATTTTTCTAAATTTGCCAAACTTTATCACCAATGTTGGTAATCATTAATCATTGCCAATCATTAGTTGGTAATTAAACTATTTTTCTGTAAGCAATTGTTGGAATAGGCTATGTGATGTTGCTGCATATGCTACTCACATTAGCAGTGTCGATACACAAGCTCCTTGTGTAAAGGTGATATCTTGAGGTTGTCATCTTGATTACAGGGCTTGAGTACACTGTGTCCCTGCTGCCCGGTTCTCGACCAGGCCTCTTTTGTTACACACCCCCAGGAAGCAACCCATAGCAGCTGTAACTTGGATACTGATTTACTGTTGGGCATTTTTTTTCTACATATTGCTGCCTAGCAAAAATGTGCTAGACATTTTTCAGATTCTAATTTCCTATAGGTTAATGTACCCATTTTGCATTTTTCCTGTTTATGGCTAGCATAAAAGATTACTACTAAAGGGCCTTCGTGTGATGAAGCATAAAGGATTTGCATGGCTTTGCTGGAGGCGATTAATTTTTTTCTCACCTTCTCATCCCCCATAGTTATTGTGGAAAAGCTTGTTAAAATGCCTTTTTAGCAGTTAAATACTGCTTAATGAGACTAGAAAATTGACCAACTTGTGGTACTGGGTGTTCTTTAAGTTGAAAAAATTTGAGTGGTCTGAATCTAAAGATTCCTTATAAGGAATTCCTTGTAAGATATGCGGGTGGGAAAATTGGCAATAGAATGGCCTAGTTTAGAAAAGTATATTAAAAATTATGGAAGATTGTAGAGTGCAGTTTAATGCTTTAAAATTAGAATGTCCAGGCATTATTGGTGTTGGCTTCCAGACTTAAAAGAAAAGGGCTTAGTAGCTGGGCATTAACATTAAATGCCAGAACTAGAGGGGATATGATTATGTGCAAAACTGAATTAGACCTGGAACTATAGGAAAAAAGTTTTGGATATAAACTAAAAAGCTGCCAAAGATATTCACTTCCAACCCTCGACTACTGTTTGCAACAAAATAAGGGGGTTGTGGAGGGAGGTGCCACAACTACAAATCTCATCCTGTAACTACTTGGGTGATTGCTAATATTGCATAAAATCTGATAAGGAATATGGTTAATGGAACAAGGCAGATAGTATGTTGAATTTTCTAATGTGCCTAAAGAATGATCTTGGGTCTTTATCTTAATCTTGTGCCCAATTTAGGTTACAGTACTTGTCAAAAGCATGTGCTGCTCTGCTAAAGGCATTTTTGTTTGTCTTGTGGGTGAAAGATTGGTGACCCAAAGTGTGTGTTGGGTACATAAAAGATGTGCTATACCTCGCTAGTCTAGGCTGGGATGCTAAATTGCACCCCAGGCATTCGGTTGATGCGTCTCTTGGGCACCTTGTCATGTTTCAGTGCAGTAAATGTTGACATGATTGCATTTTAGTGGGTGATGCAAGACCAAACCCTTGTTCAGATCACTGCTCTAAAGGAAGCGGACCATCAAAGACTTGTTAAGTGTAGGAGAGTAAATGAGGTATTGGTGCAATTCTGGAGGGGGGGGGGGGCACAGATGACTTCCTCCCCCCCCCCCCCCAGGATATTAATGCACAGGCCCTAAGCCTCTGGCTGGCCCACTTAAGTGTTGCTTGTTTTTCTTGGGTAGAGTATGAGTATTTGACTTGTATGGTCGATTCAGTAAAATTTTGCCCCACGTGTTTAACAACTTCTGCTCTGAATCTTGTAGAAATCTTAGTTTGTAACTGCACTGTTAATGTTCCAGTGGTCTGTTGGGCACTTCTCCAGTGACACAATTGCTGAAACATTAGTATGTCTTCCCAGGAAGATGTGATAAAGGCCCTCCCTTTGCTGTAACAGGAAGTGTACTCAAATGAATATGAAAATTTATTAAATTTTCATGGTGACCAGACTGTTTGATTCAGTTGCCAGTTTTTCTTGCATTGGAAATTGTAATACTGTACTTCCTCAGTGTTGACTTTGCCGAGACATTCCACCAACCCTCACCAAGAAGTATAAGGCAGTGCATACTTCTGATGGCCACTGTACAGTGGCCATGAGTAAATTTTGAGTTTATTATAGAATGGGGTAAAATAACTAGAATGTGTACAAGAGAAATGATCCCTTATGCCAGGGATTAATCCTAGCTAATCCTAATCCCAGGAGGCCTGGTCGACGACCGGGCCGCGGGGGGACTAAGCCCCGGAAGCACCTAAAGGTAACCTCAAGGTATCTAGTGACTAGCTTGTTTTCAAGAAAGGTAATGTGTAGCATTTACAGGGATACCTCAGTTTGAGTTTAATCCGTTCCTGAAGACAGCTCGCAACCTGAAAACTCGTAAACGGAAGCAAATTTCCCCATAAATAATAGGAAATGAGTAGATTCGATCCCAACTACCCAAAAACTATTTGTTTTTTTTATAACCTTCATCCAAATCTACACTACAAAAGTGTTATTACTTACCCTTGCTGATGACTCCTGTTGGTGTATGGAAGATGGTTAGGAGGGGGGGGGGGTGGAGGAGAGGTTACTGTTTGGAGTGGGAGTCCCCTTCCATTATAACAAGGCTGAGATTTCTCGAGTGCACTCTAGCACATTTTGCCTGCATACCACTAGGTCCTGGTTGTAGCTCACTGCATGATTTTTTGACAAAGAAACATTCCATTGCAGATTGGTTTTTCCCTTTGCAACACTTGTGTAGTGAGGCATCTTTGTCATTAAAAAAGATCAATGCAATGGCCTATTACAGCTTGATCTGGACAATTCTTTTCAGCAAAACTTTGCAGTCCTTCCATACTGCACACATTTTCTTAATGAGGAAGGGACATTCTCTGCCTCTTCCTCCCCTGAAGATTTGTACTGACTAGCTAGTTAAACAAGAGAACTATTTTCATACTTCCAAATGATCCTTTTCCTGTTGTCCTTGCATGCAATTTCTTGCCTTGAACCTTACCACTGGCTTTCTTGGGACCCATGGTGATGTATATAATTTTTATGCTATAGTGACCAAAAATCTGCCAAACTGTAAAGCCTTGTGAATTCAGGCAGGATCGTTACGGGCACGAGGCACTGGTAAACTGAGGTGCGATCGCTGTGCCACCACGTGCTAGGTCGGCCCGTACACATGTCGAGTAATGCTCTTGCCCCGATGCAAATTTTTTTTTTACCAACTCGGGCTCGTATCCCGAAAAACTCTTAAACAGGGTCACTCGTAACTGGGATTCCACTGTATATTGTTTGTATAGAATTTGGTAAATAAAGCCAATAACATGGCACTTGAGGCAGTAAATTGTATTGGGCACTTTTTTAATGGAAAATATATTAAAGGGTGTAAACATTAGTAAAACCTTAATGGATGAACTTAAGACCTGGGTTAACCAATGGAGATTTATGGTAAAAGTTTCTGGGTAAAGATATGGGGATACAGTACTTGATTTTAAATAATTTAGCATTTTAGAACCATGAACTGGGAGGTGTATTGCCCAGAAATTACTTTGACAAATCCAAATTTATTTTAGTAGATCTTTGAACGACCTACAGAACTATACACTTTTCAACCTTGGTGTCTGCCTTTTAAGTTGGTCAACTTTAAATGTGTACCCTATGTAAAATTATCTAGGATGGTATTAGACATGGGCTAGTCTAGGTTGGTGATGCATTGTCTCGGACAATTTTGGCTTCTAATACCAAGTTGTGGGGAAAAAAGTTCAGTAATTTTGCATTCTTAATTGCTGGGTTGTAACTAAATTTAGCATAAATTGCAAATTCTAAACAGAAGCAAAACCTCGATGGATTATGCAAAAATGAAGCTTTGAATAAAAAAGCCGTCATTATGATGAGGAGGATTAATCCAAAAACGTCCTAGAATTGACTCTGCCTAGTACTGCTACCTCAAATCTCGCATATTACCATTTGGTCATTTGAGGCTGGAACACTAAAGTTGAAGTGAAAATAGCAGCAGGTTTAGTATTGGCACCACTAAGTTTCCATCTTCACCAATGGGTCCAAGTCTGCTGACAGTGTGGGCTATTGTTTTTCCTGACCAAACTTGCCTTCCTCAAGAGGCTAGCATCTTTACAGCAGAACTTTATGCTATTCTCTCTGCTCTTCGTCTCCTGCTTTCTCATTGTCACTCCTCCTTTGTGGTGGTAGTTGACTCTCGTAGTGCCCTCATGGCTTTGGGGTCCTTTAATCCAACCCACCTAGTCATATTCAAAATTGGCCGTTTCTCATCTCTAGTAAATTTAAGTCTGTAGTTTTGCTGGGTTCCCAGCCATGGTGTATACAGTACAATATTGTATTTGTAAATAATGGTGTTGGTTGCCTATTTATATAAAGTTGGTAAGACTAATTGAATTGCATTCTTTAATGCAATTCACAAGGATATAAAGGATAATGTAAAGTTTGTATACAAAAATAAGATTGTACATATAGATCTTTACTGGTACAGTATTCTGCAGAGATAGGATAGGAAATGCCTAGGACCAGTTGAAAATCAAAGGTGCCATACACAACTCTTGAATAGTAAATATTTATCCCAACATGTCTAATTACCAGAACAAAAGTGGAAACATAAAACAAAGGGGGAGGGGCTTTAACTTGGCCTTATTCCAGATGTAATGGGAGCCGATGGATGCACTCTAAAAGTGTAATGGTTTCTGTACATTCCTTTACCTCTACTTCAACCCTTGTAAATCTTTGATGCTCAGCACCATGTTAGGTTATTCCTCGGCTTTGGTGTCCTTTGCGTGTTCGCTGCCCCGAGTTTGTCCCTGCAACGCTTCCCTCCTGCTTATGCTGTGCTTTGACCACTGCTAGGAGACCAGTTCTCCCTTGCCACCTTCCTTTTTCTGAGGGTGGTTCATTTCGAAGACTGTTTACATTGGCACTATCCCATGTTCCTATTATGAGATTGACACCGACCTACATGAAGGGCTATACTTTCCCTATTACAGTATTTTAAAAAAACCTTTCCCTTGTTTCCTTGCTCGATTGATCTGGTCAGATGCATTGGTCTACCTACATTTTCTTGCTCAAACCTGTTTCCTTGCAAGTACAAAGTGAATGTTAAAATCCTCCTAGTGGCTCTTACTGCTGCTTCTCTAAATTATAAATCGTTGACATTTAATTGTACATCCCTAAGTAGTTTGTCCCTTGATAGCATCCTTGTTGAATCTACTACACCTTGCTTGTATTGGCATTTATATTGATATTTGCCTCCTTTCAGAATAACCAGTGATGGTAGTCTTCCCTGCCTGGCAACTTTATAATTACTAAACTGGCTTGGCCATCTTATATACTTTAAATTTTGTGGTTTAATATTATGGTACATGGATTCTACTACTAATGGATTAAATTTAATGCTAAACTAAATTGGTAATTTAGCCCATTTACTCCAACATAAATGCATGTTGGATAAAGTTTAGACTTGCTGGTTTAGTGGTACAAGCTAAATTAAACTAGGCTACAGTGCATAGATTATTTGCAGAGGTTTAGTTACCAATTTTAATGTTTGATTGGACTGGCTACTGATAATACCAGTACTGTACTACTGTTACACATAAAGTTTCGAACACTGATTCCTATCGTTCATAACCATTAGGAATTGGTTGGATGAACTTGAATGTAGGTTGTTATAAAGTTCCATAGCCAAATAATTAAAACTAAACCATGAGTGCTAGAGCACTTGTCTTGAAATTGTTAGTCCTGAGTAGGGAGGGATTAAATGGGTACCTAGAAATAACTGAACCTGGTTATAAACAATATAGAGGCCTCCTAAGCACAAGTGTACCTGTACCAACCTCTTTAACAATTGTTCCGGGCGTGCATGTCACCATACTACCCAAAGGTGGCCAAAGCGCTTCCCGTGAGCACACGGCAACACTGAAATGCGTACTCTTTTCAGTTCTAACGCTTAAGTTCTCGTGCTACATCTTTCATTGTAGATTTGTTCATAATAGACTTCCCTACAGGGATGTCTGCATACAAGGCCCTAAAGCCTGGTGCCTGACCCACAATAAAGCCAAAAGCCTGCAAAGTGTTACCCATGTGCATTGCACCTTGCACTGTTACACATTGGCACACCCACTTACAAATGTGCTTACTCTTTAAAGTTTCTCACCTCGATTTTCATTGTCATTCTGGTACAGTATCAAAATGTCCGCAATAATATATGCATATAATCCAAAATCCCGGTGCCAAACCCAGAAATCGGCAAAGTGTTACCCGTGAACGCACAGACCAATGTGTTCTTGCTCATCACCTCAATTCTTGTGCTGTCTCTGTAATGCCAGTTTAAATCTTCTCAATGTAATTCCCAGTGAAAGTACACACAGGACTTACAATGGGAACCTGGTAAGGTCAGCAAAGTGACCTCCAGATCACATTTGAAATTTCGTTACAGCCTAGTCAACATGTTTCATGTTTACAATTAGTCCTGTTAGTCTTGGCAAAACTGTTAGGCGTACAGTATGTGCTCTGAAATCTATAGACGGTTATCTTGTTGATTTTGGGGCTTTTTTTAGTGTCCCCGCGGCCCGGTCCTTGACCAGGCCTCCACCCCCAGGAAGCAGCCCGTGACAGCTGACTAACTCCCAGGTACCTATTTACTGCTAGGTAACAGGGGCATAGGGTGAAAGAAACTCTGCCCATCGTTTCTCGCTGGCGCCCGGGATCGAACCCGGGACCACAGGATCACAAGTCCAGTGTGCTGTCCGCTCGGCCGACCAGCTCCCTTGGTTGGTTCTCATTCCTCTTCATAGCTTTTAGGGGTGTACAGCTGCATTATTGGTTGTTCACTGATCTGTTTAGCAGGTTGTCTGGAAATCCTCAATGAGGGATGCTTCACTGACAGATTCGGAGGTACAGGGAGTTTACCAAAGGTTCTAGATCACATCGATAAGGTAGTAGACGTTGGAAAACAACTTGGAGTATTAGTCAGTCATGGGGGGGGGTCAGGTTTTTGCAGTGAGGCTGACCTGTCATTCTAGTCGTGAAATGTCTTGATTAATGCGGTTCAGTGGTGTTAGTGACCTTCAGGTCAGGGGCTGCTTGGCAGTCGTGGACTAACGAGGAACATCGTAAATTTAAGCAGTCGAGAGATTACAGTAGTATTAAAGGGAAAGGCAAATTCATGGTAAAGTATAAAATCTTTTATTTTACATATATTCTTAAGTACAGTATATAGAACTTTATCGCTTAATTTTTGCACCTGACCATCTCGTTTACAATAGTTAATCGTGTGACAATCTGTTTATACTAGAGCTATCAAAACCTAGTTTTTCTAGAGCGCTCTGCTGGGTACCTCTTATCATACTTTTTTATGCAGCAGGGGTGGGGTTCTTGTAACTTGCATGATCATATTAATTTCTTGCATATAATTTTAAGATTTCACAGCATTATCTTGCTTGGTCAGGGTTTTACGGGATTTTGTGTTCATTAGTCTCTGGGTTACGGTGGGCTGGCCAGTAAGTTGTATGTTACGTGGGGTGTCTAAACATTTGATGCGCCAGTTTTGTGCTTTGGGGGATAACGACGTCTCCGTGCTCCCGGATGTTATGACAAGCCCGGGTCTTGCACTCTCGTGGTAGTTTCGTGCGGTCCTGTTCCCAACTGATTCAACCTACCCAGGAAAGTGTCTTGCACACCTAACGAGTTCATCGGCGTTTAAAGTCTGCACCCCCATCGTGTGCAATAAAAACTTGAAAGATGTAGCATTAAGATTGTTTGCAAAGGAATAGTCGCCTAGATGATCTGGAGGTCACTTTGCTGACCTTGCCAGGAGGTAAGGTCAGCAAACTTTGATGTGAGAAGTAAAATGGGGAAGAGTGGAAAAGGTTCAGAAAACATGGATGCTGTCGGCAGTGGGATCTAACATTTAGGGAGCATAACCAAGCAAATATCGCATCAGCCAGAAAAATGATCGGAAGGATTACGAGAACTTTCAAATCCAGGGATCCCATCACAATGGTTGTACTAAAGTCACTTGTGTTATCCCGTCTCTAGTACTCGCTTCCCCCTTCAGAGCAAGAGAGATTGCCGAAATAGAGGGAAACGCAGAACATGTACGGCACGCATAAAGATAAAACGCCTAAATTATTGGGATAGTCTCAAAGCTCTCCAAATGTACTCTTGAAAGGAGACGAGAGATACCAAATAACATACACATGGAAAATACTGGAGGGCCAGGTCCCAAATCTACATGGTAAAATAACATCGTACTGGAGTGAACAATATGGAAGAAAATGCAAGATTGAACCAGTGAAGAGCAGAGGTGCCATAGGCACAGAACTCTGTATAAACATCAGAGGTTCGTGGTTGTTAAACTTTCTCCCAGTGACTAAGAAATATTGCCGGAACAACTGTGGACATCTTAAAGAGAGAACTGGATTGTTTTCCAAGTTCCGGATGAGCCGGGCTGTGGTGGGTATGTGGTCCTGCGGGCCGCTCCAAGCAACAGCCTGGTGGACCAAACTCGAAGTAGAGCCTGGCCTCGGGCCGGGCTTGGAGTAGAATTCCAGAACCCCATCAAGCGGGTATGGATGCTGATGGGAACTTGTCCAGGAGCCAACAGAAAATTGGAGGTGGTGGCCTGAGAAGTAGAAGAGTATAGTAGTGTCTATAGATGTTTGACTTTACTGCCACCATCCTGTCAGTTCTTAAACTTTTTCAAAACTACTGAACAGTGAGATGGGAAGCACCAGTCATTACTTTTACTAAATGTAACACGGTTTTCTATCTACTCCTAGAGATCCGTAACACTGATAACCTTGTCTTGAGATTCTCATTTAAAAGAAATTAACAAAACTAATTGTTATTCTACACTTTGATTTTAATGCCCCAAAAGTATTTCCATTTGCAGAAATTTAATACTAGTTCAGCACTACTGAACACTTTGCAAACCTTACTTATCCATGAATTAATAAGAATAAACTGGTTGACTCCACTCAACCATTAAGACTTCAAATAGACTATACATTACTGTAATCTTGCCTCTTGACTCTGGAATGAATATTCCATCAGTGGGTGGATGACCAGCTGGACACTCGCCAGGTTGGTGATTGCCGGAGAATCTTACTGGTCTCTGCAAGGCTCTTGCTTAACTTCTAAACCACTCCACTGGCCTGACAAGAGTGGGTACTCTTACAAGCCAGAAAAAGGGCGGCTTGGAGTACTGCTGACCGCAGGTTTCGGCTGCGCTCGCCCACTACCACCTAATGCACTACTAAACACTCGTACATGCAACATACACACCTATTAAACTTGCAATTAATGTGAGTGCAAAATACTTGCACAGTTAATTTCATTTAGGCCAGCACAGAAAATGGAAAGATGTTGGTGCACATTTTAAAACCAGTCCCATAAAGATTGGATAAACTTGAATTTTAACAAATTGTTATTGTGGATGCACCACTGCATCCATACTGCACATCCGTAGTTATTTACGGATGCAGCATGTCGCCGTACAAAAATGTAATAAATGAGGAAAAAAAAACCAACTCATGCCTGCAACAAAGTACATAACTCCTGGTTGCTTACTACTCCACTGTACCACCCATAGTTATCAAGTGTTTGATATAGCTCACAATAGTGTACTCCATATTATGGCTTTTTCTTTACCAAAATGCACTTTCTGCAATGCATGCTTATTGCACAACTTGGCTTGCCATTTCTTAACACTTTCGCACTCCAGGCAGTCAAGCGTAAAATATTGCCCTTGTGCGCTTGGCGTTTCGGGGTGATCGTGCAGCGACACGGAAGTGTACTCTTTTCAGCATTTACCTTAATTTTTGATTTACACGTTTCAATTTGGTATCAATGCGTTTGCAATAGAATTTTAGAACATGTGTAAAATGTCAGCAAAGCATGAGACCGGCACTAAATAAAACAAGCTATAGATTGGTAGCCGTGTGCTCCAAACAGCGCTGAAATGTTTTTTTCAGGTTTGTCAACTCCACACTTGTCCTACATCGTTCATTTTGGTATCGCCGTGATCGCAATAAAATCCCCTACACGGACATAGGCATATACATTCCCAATTATGGTCGCGCCCCACCAGCAATGCTCAAAATCTCCCTAGTGTAACCTGTTAGAGTACACCCATAGCCACACCCGGTACACCCAAAAAACACTTGAAATTTTCAATTTGCTAATAGTTTGTTACATCTTTCATTTTGGTATAAAATTATTCGCAATAAAATGCACAGCAATGTGTGCAATAGTTTGAAAATGCACGGGTATAAATGCCGAAAACCGTCTTGCATGCACGGGGAGAGCGGTGCAATCACTCGTGGTGTCAGAGTAGGTCAACCATGAGTGCCTATGCTGAGGTGCCTGTGGGCCTATTGGGAGAACAGGAATATAATGGCGTGCATTTTGAATCTATCCTAAAGTAGATTGGATAAAAATTTTATTTTATATAAAAATATTTTATTGTTGGATCCAAATGTCAAGAGATAATCGCCAATTTTTCTAGTCCTGTGTCATGATATGGGGAGTGTTAAATTTGGAACTGATAATGTACCAAAATTCAGGTTTTTATCATGCTTGTGTACTTCATAATTGCATTTAGTTAAATTGCAATTGGTTAGGTCATGGATAATTTGTATTCTATAGAGCAGAACTTTAATGTTACATCTAAAGCTGTATAAAAGTTGCTTTAGTGTCTTCATAGCAATGATACAGAATACCCAGACTGGTAAATTGCTGTTTTTTAATGACTAATTGTGGTGGATTGTACTGAACATAGTTTAAAATGTCATTAACTAGTGATCGTGTGGCTTACCAATTGCTTGAAATTTCAGGGTCGATGGTTATGGGTCAAAACTCCGAAGCAACTACAGACCCTTCAAATATGAACACTACCTCCTCCACCTCGGCAGCCACCATCACCACCCCCACCACTGCCACCACGACTACGACCACGACCACAACTCCTGAAACTTCAGTTACAACAGATACTACTGAAACCACTACAGAAGCCATACCAACCACTGAACCCCCATCCACGTCATCTGAAGCTGCTCCTACCACAACTGAAGAGCCTCCTACAACTACGGAAAGTCCAACTACACCAGTCCCAGATTCCAAGTATACAGTGAAGGATGGTAATCTAACCTGTGTAATGGTGGAAGGTGAAATTTCTTTCACTATAAACTATCTTACTGCAAAGAATGTAAGTATACTTTTGTTGGCTTTTGTAACGTTGCTCAAATTTGCCAAATTGAAGCTAATAGTTCCAAAATTATGGTAATGGTATTTAAATTTAACTGCTTCAGTAATCGTCAATTTCTACTTAAATTGCCTTGCTTTGTAAATGTAAAAGTCAAGTGACTGGACTGCAGTAGACTTTAGACTAGTCTAGTTTCTAAAAATTTTAAAGTTGGTTGCAAATGTAAATATCATAGCAAATGAATTTGAGGTTATAACAATCCATAAGTATTTCATAATTCCTTGCATAAAGATGCTAAACTGCTTGCTTTAAGAAGTTTAATCTTGCAGATAAATGACTATCCTATTATCTTGTAGCAAAATGCTTGGCATTTTTAGGCATTTTGTAGCAAAATGCCTAGTGTTGCTATTTACTTTAACAAACATTTGCTCATTACAACTTGAAATAATCTAAATGTAGAACCCAGTGTTCACTTACCGTAAATACAGGCAGGTGTCGCTACTGGAAATACAATGCTTTTAATGAGTGAAGGAGCTGGAGGCCCCCCTTTCCGTCCCTTCCTAAACTTTGCCTGGCCTCACACATGACACCTGAGAACCAAAAAAAAAAAAACATTGTGCAAGGAGCCTATGCTACACTTTTTAACTTCAGAATTGTTTTTAAATACATGGATGGCAAAATACTGTACTCGTGAAATTAAGTCTGTTAGACCAAAGCTGGAATATAGTTGTATGGTACCCATATCTTAAACACCAACAAACTAGAAAAGGTGCAGATATGCCACTAAGTGGTTCACAGAACTGAAGACCTGCAAGGAGAGGTTAAGCATTAAATGTGCCCCAACTAAAAGTAAATATGATCACTGCATACAAAATAGTAACAGGACTTGATAAAATTGATAGGGAAGCACTAGGCCAGGAACATAACAAGGTCATAACTTTAAGTAACTAAAGCTGCTGAAGAGAGCATTCACTTTAACAAAGTCGTAGACAGTTGGAACAAATTGGACGAGAAGGTGTAAGTCGAAACGGTCAGTAATGTCAGTTGTATGACAATGCTGGGTAGATGGGACACCATGAGCATAGCTCTCATTCTGTAACTACATTTGGGTAATTAAACCCCAAGGTTGACAGAGCATTTCCTGGGAGTGCATCTGCACTAAAATGTGTTCACCTTTATTTCCATGCTACGTTTTTTATTAAATTGTTTGCAATCTAAAGGTGTGCATTTTAAAACTAGTATCAATAATTTAATAAATGGAATTTTAACATTTAACTTTGAGGCAAAAGTCTGCCAGACATCCTTGGTTAATTATGGATCCAATAACTGTTGCTGCAAGTGTTAAATTTTCCTGACCAAAAACACACAATGCATCCACATGTGAATATACTGAAAGATGCATGCTACATCCAAAATCAAAATGTTAAAATTCTATGTTATAATATGGAACTAGTTTTAAAAAAATCTAACTTTCAATCTAAAAACTTGAAACCAAAATAAACTAACACAAATTAAGGTGAAGACTGGAATGGGTATACTGTATACTAAAGTGCAGGTGGGTGTGCACTCGTGGGTAACTGTCTAACTGTGCTGCAGGGTTGTGCACTGAGCCATTTGACCTTGTATCCAGATCCTTTTGGGTAAAATGACTCGGTGTGCCACCCGCATCGCACCCAATTTTAAGCTGTTCCAACTAAGTTTAGGCACCAATTTGAAATGGGAGATAAGACTGTAATATTTAAAATATTGGTAATAGTGTAACTAGAATCTTCTGAAATAGAATATTACAAGCACTTTGTTGCCAAGAGGTCCATTTTTCTCTATTGCGCATCTCAAAATATACTGGTAATGAAACCAAATATCCAAATGATAGTCACGATAACATGGCTGAAATGTTGATAAAACCCCACACTAGAAAGTGAAGGGATGACGATGTTTCGGTCTGTCCTGGACGATTCTAGAGTAGATTGTGATGAGGGAAAGAGTTAAAGGCAATACATAAGAGAGGTGAGAAGAAAATCTTAAGAGGAAAAGAAAGGCAAAAGGTACAAAAAGGTAAAATGAAACCTATAGTAATACGTAAAAAGAACAAGGGTAACTGCAGAAAGCCTATAGCCCATATGAGGCGGCTCCTATTTATAATCGCCCAATAAGGGGATAGTAATTGGAATAAGGGATCGTAAGAGAAAACGAAGGAAAGAAAAAAACTGAAAGATACATGAAAGGGTAAACTTGTTAGGGCACGTTTGTTAGAAATATCCGAATCTTGGCTATACAAAAGTAATTCATACATTACCAGGTTTGAAACTATATTACAGTATGTAATTTGATTAATGCTCCTTTTGGGTACATTGCATTTAAAAGCCTGTATGCTGAATTTGCAGCTATTTGTACAATTAATAACTTGTATTGGCATCTTGACATCTTCACAGGAAACTAAAGTGGCAAAAGTGAAGGTTCCTGAACATGGTGGTAAAGCAAGTGGTACTTGCAACGGAGCTGATGGCACCCAGTCAATCACTATCTCCTGGACCGAAGAAGAGACTTCTAGCACTACCTTTACCTTCAGCAAGTCAAATGATAATTGGTCAATTTCTTCTTTCACGGCTTCTCTTTACTTGAACAACAAGACCTTCTCTGACTCTGCAATTGCTGGCAAGTAGAAGAGATTAAATGTATAACTGAATTGTTTTGCTGTGACTTTGTTGAAAGAATATTAATGTAACAAATTTCATGAATTGTATACATGCTGAAAAGCACTTTTTAAAAAGCTTGTTGCACATTTGCTCTAAACATTGTGAATGTTTGTTTACATTTTCCACTTCCTATTACTAGCTAGAAAATGTATTTGAAACTGACTTTTTAAAATGGATTAATGTCTAGAACCAAAGCAAAATTAAATGACTGTGCATAAAATGTGGCAAAAAAAAAACTTAACTGATATGCTTTAATACTAGATCTTGCTCTTAATTTTGGAAGATTTGTTTGGCATATTTGGTAGGTATTGAGGTGTTAAACTTAATGTTCAAGTTTAGGAAACTATTTAAACTTTACTAATTTGTAAAATTTTTAAATGGTTAAGTATTTACTTGAAGTAAATCATTAAAACGGCTTGTATTCCCTAAATTGTATCTAAATGCAAGTCTTTATTGTAGGAAAGATGATGGATTTGGTGATCTACTCTAGTCTAAATCCCTTCGATGTAGCAGTTAACTTCAGCTTAAACTGTCACTCTACAATCTCTACCTCAAATGTAACTGGTACTGTGGAGAAAGAAGAATACGACTTGCCATTGTCCTCATCATTCAGTCAAATCCATATTGAAGCTTTCAACGAAATTCAAAATGAGCCAGACTTCGTTGCTTGTAAGTATTATACAATCTCTTGAAAACCCACTTCATCAAACCTTCATTTTGTTTTTAGTTGAAAAAGCAGTGTGGCAACTTTATGTGCATAGTAAAGATATGTTTACTGGTTATTTAAATTGGTAATTTTCATTAACATTCAGAAAGTGAGCCTAAATTGGTTACCAATCCTCAAAATTTAAACTACATTACTATTGCTGTGAACTCTAGTGCCAGAGTACATGGTACAATATTTAGACTACTGATGGTCCTGAAGTAATCTAGTCTTGTTGGAAAAAAATTAGTACAGGTACCTTCCGTTAGTTTAAATTTCTTCTAGTATAAATTTGTGCCTTTTGTTCTATATCCTGGCCACAGGTTGGGCTTCCTGTCATCCTACAATTACTGCTTAAACCATAACATACTTATGATCACACAAACTTAATTACAGCTTTGTGATTTGGTTTTAAGTTAATAAATCTTGGTTCTTATAATACAATGTTTGTAACTTTTCAGCTGTTCACTGTGCTGCTGACAAAACTTCAGACATTGTTCCGATTGCTGTTGGATGTGCTCTTGCTGGCCTTGTTGTCATTGTATTAATTGCATACTTGGTTGGTCGTCGTCGTCGCTCTGGGGCCTATCAGTCAGTCTAGGCAAACGAAGGTGGTTCTGAATCGAGTAGTGACTAATTTGGCCATAGATGTTAAATACATTATGGATGACCTTCCTGTGATAGCAGTTAATGTGACATTGGGGATAATTGTCAGTGAAGTAGCTTGATGGCTATGAAAGAATTCGGTAAATACTGTAATTGCCTTTTTTTTTTCTCTAGGCATATAAAATGTCTAATCTTTGGACAAAAGCACAGGTTGTGGTAGAGAATACGGAACATATTAAAGCGACTTTAGAAGCAGAATGATTTGATGTAAATACTTAAAAGTTGTTTTAGGTATATCCCAAATGGCCCCCCAACCCTCCCCTGAGTGATATTTTTATATATATATTGGTGTCATTCCGTTTAAGCCACGATTGTTGAAATATACTTCTAAATAGGCTTAGATCTGATTTCCATAGTAATAATTTCAAATTCATATAATCAGCCATTTTTAGCTTGTACATTTTATCTTTTTGAAAACATTTGTGAATGGTGATGTTGAGTAAACAGGAACTTGTTTTATATATGTACTGTACCAAAGTGAACATTGATAAATTAATGGTGGAATGGATAGTTCTTGTAAATATGCTTGTGCTAGTCTTTGACCAGATCTTTATTGCTGGTTTGAATTATTGGAACATAATGGCTGGTCTAGAATTATATTTGCCAGTGCTGGGTATTTGCAGGGCTTAAATTTGACACTATAGAGTACTGTTGATTTGATAAAATGTAAAACAATGTTAAAGGTCTAAACATTCATCCTTGCTTGCTTGACCAGACTTGAACATGCAGAAAGTAAACAAATGAGTTTTTAATAACATCCAATAGTAGCATGGTTGATGTATACTGGGCTGTAAATTTCTGCAGTTAAATGGTAGTCTAAACATTCCGTGGATATAAAATTAGTCGGGCCTAAAGGAACAGTTTGATGGCACACCTGATCTAGTCCACAAACTACACTTCAGTGGTGTTCTTTTAATCCCATTACAGTAGTTCTGAAATGTAACTAACTTATTGGCTAAAACTACCATGGTTTATTTAAATTGAACCTTAGGGCAGTGAATTTGTGTACAAATTAATCTAGAATTAGTTCTGAAGCTTGCAACACTTGTTAATGTACTTGAAAGTATACTGCTGCCCAGGGAATTTGATTGTTATGGATGCAAGTATTTTACCATGTGAAGTTTGTAAATTTTTTTCCACTTAAAGACAGATTAAGTTTACCTTGTTTCAATAAATCCCCCAAGAATGCAGTCTGCTTGCCTGATATTTTACATTATTTGTTAAATATGGAAGATTAATAGTTGGTCATCCAGTAAGTACCCACTTTCCAGCCTGTTATCGTTGAGGGGGCAGCTTGGCAGATGGCTGCCAGGGTGTTATGCTCCATGGGACAGTAATGTCCTATTGTGGTCTTGTGCTCCGGCTTCACTAATTGTGCTAGTTAGTTTACTCTTCCCTATGTTTTGTTCACCCCCCTTTCCTTCTTTGTCTTTCCCACTAATCTTTTAAGTCTTTGGTTATTCTTTCGGTCATCTTATGTTTTGACTCCTGTAGAACTGGTTCCCAATGTTGCGAGATGGCTCTTTTTGTCGAACCTTTCGTTGCTGAACCGGATCTCGACGGACTGGCGGTTCTTAAGGGGGAGTCAGATTCCAATTTGCCCTAAAAATGCAACAAATGAAAACTCGTTAGATTTCAATCTAACTTTTTTGAAAAGTTCTATATGAAAAATGTTTCATCTGGTCAAAGTTTCAGCATCGTAGCATAAATAGGAAGGGAGAAAAAAAATATTGTAGTTGTGAAAATTATGCCAAAATGGTCAAAATTGATTACCAATAGTGTCGACTGAAATCATAGCTATGACTCTTTGCTATCACAATAGTATATATTAAACAAATATTATTAGTTTAATTGAAAAATTTTTAAGAATTTTTTTTTTCGGGCGATTTGCATCAAACTTACACGCCTGACTGTACATAAGCCTATCTGTAAGGACGCCAATTTTGGAGAAAATTGGTTGATGTCAACCTCGGCCACAGATTTTAGAACCTTAGACTTCGTTCATTTTTTTTTTTTTCAATTGACACAAACGTTTACAAAACTTATTAATTTTTTATTCAATTTACATGAAACTTGCACAGTATATGTGGAGGGCATGTCGCTACATTTGAGTTTTCATTTTTCTCTAAGTTCATTTATTGAGTTTATAATAGCAATAAACATGCCATATTTGCAAAAAAAAAATTGGGAACTTTGAACATTTGTATTAGGAAAACTAAAGATGTTTTGGAAATTCTATATCTCAAGGTCCTTTATTATATGCTAATGTCACAGAATAATTATAACTGAACCGTGTGTTCTGAAGTGTGGACTTGAAAATGTGTAAAAAAACGTTGAAAAAAACAAACAAAAAATCTCCCTTTCTATTTATGCAGCAGTACTGAAACTTGGGACAATTAAAGCACTTTTCAAATAAAACTAGTCAAATAATATTGGTTGACATTGAACAACTTTGATTCTGACAATCTGACACCCCCTTAAGGTGGTGCTTGTGGGGTGTACTCGCAATGCACCCCTGGGGGGCGGGGATTCCCAGCCTTTCGTTGGGTGTCCTATCCTCTAATTGTGGCTCCATGGTGGGTATGGGGGCTTGTTTGTGAATGAAATTGCCAGTTTCTAGGCTGCTGAATGATGCTCTTATAACCTTTTGCTCCTGGGGTGTGCGACCCATCCCCGAGTTGGACTGTACTGGAAGGCCAGGCTCTGTAGCCCTCCTCTCTTCCCCCCCCCCCCCCCCCCCAGTTCATTTGGGCCCAGATAATGCTACTCCTTTGACTCTCCTGACTACCTCCTCTGGTAGGGTTGAGCCCCAAGCCCCCCAGTGGTGACCCCCGCCCCTTTTCATCACCTGGAGTGGTTACTTCTGTGACAACTGCACCTTTTCAATCCCCCATCCCTCTCATTCGGTGTGCTCGGCGCAGACCCCCCCCCCCCCCCCCCCCCACAGGCGCTTTCACATAATCCTTTCCAGTGCTAATACTGTACATTCAACACCGTTTGGTCCTGCTACCTGGACTAAATACTTTAACTTTGCCCATATGGATTCTACTCTTCCTATTTCTTCCTCCCATAAAAACCTTGTTGATTCGGTGGATGCATCCATTTCTTTTAACCCCCACCAGATTTGGTTGCCGCTTCCTTATCAGGATACTCCTGCCACTGTAACCGGTGGTGGGAAACAGCTCTGGCTAGGTTACGTATTGGTCATACCCGTTTAACTCACGGTCACTTGATGGAGCGCCGCCCTGCTCCATGTCTGAATTGCATTGTCCCTCTTACGGTCGTGCATATCCTTCTTGAATGTCCTGACTTCCAGGAAGAGCGTGTCTTGTTTTCCGACTGTCCCCCGCGGTCGCTTGTCCCTTGATAGAATTCTTGGCAACTCTGATACTTTTGATATCGTTCGCCTTGTGCGTTTTTGTTCTCGTATTGGCATCCTTGGTGATATTTAGTGCCCTCTGATTATCCCGCACTTTGATGGTGCTACATAGCCTTCCCGGTTTGGTGCCTTCTATTGATAATTACTTCCTTATCAGGAAGCGGCTGCCTGCTTAGCCTTCTCCAGCACTGAAGAGACCCCTGTTAGGCTCTCCAAAAAATGCCCAGTTAAATGCCAATATTGGCAGTCTTGTTGCACCATGTTGCGACTGTTTGGGCCTGAAAGGCTGCCACAAGGATATTAAACATATCCTTGAAGCCCAAGGCCATTTTATCCTCCAGGTTGATAACGTTAACCTGCCCCCACCCCCCTTAAGGTAGTCGTCGTCAGCTGCTTCAAGTCTTGAAAATCGCTTGATGGCAGGTCTCTTCTGCCTTCCATAATTCTTGCCAGATGCTCTCCCTCTCCTAGGCTTTACAAAAAGTGCTGGAAATTTGGGCATGGTACCCTCAAATGCACAAGTGTGGTGTCTATGCCCCATGTGTGAGGACTTGGTCACTAAGGGTGCTCTTTATCACCAAGCTTAATGCCTTAATTGAATTGACTCCCACTCTACCTTCTCCTGCAAGTGTACAAGACTACAAATTTGAGGAAGCCAGCCTCAATTTGAAGCACTGCAATAGTCTTTTCCTGAGGAAAGGCACCACATCCACCATGACATTTGCCAATGTATCCCTATGCTAGTGTTCAGTGTTCTACATAAACTTTGTCCTTCCCTCCTTTCTCAGTCGCATAAGTTTCCAGGCCTTGGGCCTGGATATGCCCACCACCACCTCGTCTGCTCCTTTAAATTCGGAACCATGAGGTTCCTCCTGGTTCTCCCTCTGGTGGTTTTCCTCCCTTCCTAGTCTTCCACATCTTCTGTATCTTCCCCCATTACTTCCCAGCCCTCCCCCCCATGTCCCTTAACCCTCCATGCTGCCTGTCTGTCCAGGCTGTTGTCCAGCCTCCCAGCAGTCATCATGTTCACTCGCATTGCTCTTCTGTTAAGACAATTGAGTCTCGCCCAGTGCGAGACTCGATTGCTGGCACACCTGTGAGTCATAAACGTAAGCCTGGCTACTCTACCTCCTCTCAAGTGGGTAAGAAGGCATTGCTTTCTTCCTCCCCACCTCTCACTGTTTTCCCCCCTCCTATTTCGGTGGTTGCAGCTATGGAGGCTCCTTTGCACTCTTCCCCGATTCTCTCCAGACTCTTCCAATTCCCTGTTTCTGCCCCACCTACCCCTGCTGTCCTTGACTGCCCCTCCGTTCTCTTCCTACTCTGGACCCAGTCTGTCCACCTCTGGTCTGTCCTGCTCCCTAAACTCTCTTGTCTTTGCTAAGTTTACCCGTGCCCCCTAACCCTGATTTCACGGATCCTGAACTTCTTTAACCACTGCGCAAAGCGCCTTTAGGCGCTCGGTTTGTTTTTTAATTGGGCTATATTAACGTTTTCATTACTTTTTGAAATGGAAATAGTTGACTTTGGAAACATTTTAACATTAACTTTACCTGAACATTTATAAAAACAAATATGTCCTTGACAATTGTAGATTTTTTGCCGAAAATGGGTGTGCAGTGCAATACAATGCTGTATTCTTTACCTTTATTTCTTCATTGTTCTCTATTGTTGTGCTCTTTTTGACTGTCTCATTCAATGGAATATTCATGGATTTTATGCCAACTTAGGATTACACAATTCAATGCTTTCTCTTGGTGCTCATCCTAGCCACTTGTGGTTATAAACTCCTCCCCCCCCCCCCCCCAAGTGGCATTTGCTGGGGCCCATAACAGCTGCTCTTGATTTGTACTGAAATTCCCTTCGTCCCCCTACTTTTTGTCGCCTATCCAATGTTCTGTAGCCTGTATCTTTGAGTAAATGGTATACGGTCTGTTCCATTAATTACCCTCTCTCCCCCCCCCCCCCCTGATGTTTCTCTTCCTGATCTTAGCTTACCTGTCACCTCTTCAATATGTTTGTTTCCAGACCAACCTCTTGTGTAGAACTGTCGAGCCTTTTTTAGGTCCAGATAGATGCAGTCAACCCAACCATTTTTTTCCTATAAAATCTGTGGCTCAGTTTGAGTAAATTCGTTACAGGATCTTCCAAATCGAAAACCATACTGTCTGATACATAATTTTTCTCCAGGTGTTCTACCCATTTAGTTTTAATTATTTTTTCAAATATTTTGACTATTACACTTGTGATACTATACTGGTCTTTGAGGAGGTCTTCCCTGTTGCCACTTTTGTAAATTGGAACTGTTAGCCTTTTTCCACACATCTGCTACAACTCCTGTACACAGGGATGCCTGGAAAATCAGTTGAAGTGGAATGCTGAGCTCGGGTGCACATTCTCTCGGAACCCATGGTGAAACTCCATCTGGGCCAACTGCTTTGTTCTTACTAAGCTCCTTGAGCATTTTTTCCACTTCATCTCTCAACACCCCTGTGCTCTGTTCTGATTCTTATTGTCTGGTTTCCTGAAGATTTCATTTTGTATAAACACGCTTCGGGACTTTTTGTTTAATGTTTCACACATTTTTTTCATTTTCTGCGAATCTGTTTCACATTTTCAACCTCTGAATATTATCCTTTACCTGCAGTTGTTTATGAATTTACAGAATAGGCCTGGTTCTGTTTTGCATTTCTCCGCTATCCCTTTCTCAATTTCTTTCTGCCTCTCTCCTCGCTGCCGTGTAGTTGTTTCTCGCATCTTTGTATCGCTGGTATGTTTGGGGGGTTTAACCTCTTCCAATATAAATTCCATTTTTTGTCTGTCTCTGGCCTTCTTGCAATTTCAGTTAAAACAATCCTGTTTTCTATTTCTGCATCTCTGCTTTGGTATAAATGTTTTTGTCTATCATATTTCACAAAACTTAAATATAAATCTCATTTACTTTATTTCCTAACAAGTTTTTTCAGTCAAATTCCTTAAAGCAATTTAAGTTCCCCATAATGTCCTCCTGAAATCAGGTTTGTCAACTGCTTCAACCTCCTTATTTTCTTCCAGATTATAATGCATTGCATACTTTATTTCCAAAAGACATGGTTGCTTTTACCCAAGGGAGGAAGGTATTGAATGTCAAATATATCTTCCTCTTTCCTGGTAAATATTAAATCCAGCATAGAGGGAACATTGCTTCCCCTCATCCTCGTAGCTTGTGTAACATGTTGATGCATGAATGTTTCCAGGATGAGGTTTATGAATCTACAGGTCCAAAAGTCCTCTGTTCTAGCTTCATATGCCTCCCAGTCTATGCATTTCAAATTGAAGTCGCCAACTACCAATAGTTGTGATCTATCTTTATCCGCTCTCGCAAGGCAAGGATCCTTCCTTGTCTTCTGCAAGGTGCCTTCTTTTGATAATTACTTAGTTACCGACTTAAAAATTTTCAATTGCGATATTAACAGGTAAAGACAACTTTGAAAATGTGTACTTAGGTTGGGATTCTTTACCAATTTGTTGGAATATCTGGAGTTTGGGTATTGCCGGAACAACTGTGAACATGAAGAGAAAACTAGATGGTTTTCTTCAAGAAGTGCTGAACTAACAGAGCTGTGGTTAATGTGGGCCTGTGGGCCGCTCCAAGTAACAGCCTGTTGGACCAAGCCTGGCCTTGCTGGGCTTGTAATAAAAACTCCCAGAACCTCAAGCAGGGTTTATACTGTTCAGTAAGGGGGAATGAATTTAAGGGAAAAAGGAATAAAAAGTGTTGGTAGGGAGAAAAATTAGGGTAAAAGGGATAGATTAGAGCCTCAGGATAATAACCTATAAGGTATTGCACCAGATCTTAAGCTTAATCAAAATCTTAAAATTGACAATCTTAAATGCATAGTCTGCACACACACACTATGGTATTACCGAAATGTGGATGAATGTAGAAGACAGACTAAACTACACTATATTCAGATATTTCAAACAGATTAGAAGAATCTGAAAATTTAACATTTATCGAATGAGGTTTCTCAACAGAGCCACATACGAATTAATTGGTTAGAATCAAATGGAAAATAATCCTTTGTATAAAGGCCACAAAATTTGGACGGAATTGAAGTAAAGCATGTGTGGGATGAAATGTATGGTCTAATTCGAATGATGTATTACAGGTGACAAATTTTACTAAAATCTGGATTAACAATGGAATAAATCTTAATTTATTACTTCCTTAAATGTCATCCTGGCTTGGTGCCTTCTGATAATACTGAAACTTAATAAGGAGCCAAAACAAAATACTTGCTGCTGATAGGGAGTATGCTAGGGAACCGTTTTCACAAAGAAATTGCATTTAACATGGAATGGAAGGTGTACAAAAATTAATGTGCCCAAATTAATTTCCCAAATTAATTAAAAATTAATTTCCCAATGGCATCCTTGGTGATATTTAGCGCCCTCTGATTATTTTGCGTCTTTGATGGTGCTACATAGCCTTCCCGGTTTGGTGCCTTCTTTTGATAATTACTTACTTAATTTCCCAAATTAATTAAAAATTAATTTCCCAAATTAATTAAAAATTAATTTCCCAAAAAGTTGATATCAATAGACTAGAGCAGGCATGTCAGAGGGTCCCCCGAGGGCCATATGGGTCACATTTGTGTTGTCATGAGGGCCCCACACCGTAACTAATTGAAATCACTTAATAAACATTATTACAGAATATTTTTTATTAGAAACAATGTGCATACAAATGGTTTAGTGGCCAGCCACAATCATGCATGCAAAGTAATGAAGTTAATTTTTTTTTTTTTTTTTTTTTTTTTTTTTTTTTTTTTTTTTAAATGGTAACAGACTTCTATGCAACAGCAACAAATGCATTGTACAAAAATTACAATAGTTTAAAATGAACATTTATTTAGGACTTTAATAAATTTTAGGTTTGTCCTGTGGCTTGACAACTCATTTTAATGACAATTTTTGCTGTGTGTAGTTTCCACCTTAATCAGAAATTGTTAATCAGGCAGCCTTGTTCTCAGCAGAAGTTTTGTTGATTTCGTGAAGGAAAATAACTGTTCACATGGATAGAACCTAACATAATCCTTGTTGCAAACTTTCTGAAGTTTTTAACTTTTCAGAAGGAATGTATGAAAAGAAACCAGGTATCCCCACTTAGATACTTTTGCTTTGAGTGTAGAATCTGACTGAATTTCTAATACTGTAGTTCTATCTGCAGGCTTTCTTTTGTCTTGGCAACATCAAAGGTGAATGGTGCTGAGAATTATGCGAAGTATTTAAAAGATGAGAAATCACACAATATTTCCTGAAATTACTTTGACAACAATTCCAGGTGACTCGTATTAAACAAAGTCAAGTACAGACTCGGTATCGACTGTTTTTCAGCTCTTTGCACTTAGGAAAATTAACAATTTTAATTTAACTGAGACTTTCATAAGCTTAGTTTTGTAATGAAATCATACAATTGAGTTTGTTTTTACCTTGTAATTTCAAATTAAGATGAGTTAATTGTGCAGTAATGTCGACAGCAAACGCCAGATCCTGGAGCCAAGTTTTGTTTTTTATTTCCTGTGTTTTGACCTTTCATCTCCAAAAACATAATTATTATTGCTTGTCTCAACAAATAAAAACTTTTCAGCATTTTGTGACATGACAACCAGCAGACGTGTGTAGAATAGAACATAGGTAAACTGATTATCCATATCTTTCAATAACTGGCTGAATTGGCGGTGGTTGAGAGTACGGCCTCTGATATAGTTCACTGAACTAAGTTCACACAAACTAAGCACATGGTCCAATTTTAAATCTTTGAACACAAATTTTGCTGATGAATAATGCAGTGAAAATGTGCAAATGATGAATGTGGATGCGAGTTAACTATTTATTCGTAACTTGGTAGCCACACCATTATGTCTACCAACCATATTCGCAGCACCGTCCGTAGATGAGCATGCAAGTTTACTCAAATCCAAACCATAGTCATGTAGAACCTGCTCGACTTTCTCAAAGATGTTCTGGCTTGTTGTAGTTCAAGCAGTTCTTCATAAATATTAAATTCATTGTCACAGACCCTGATGAAGACCACGAGCTGTGCTAGTACAGTGATGTCAACGGTCTCATCAATAGGTTTATGAGCACATGGTTTATGGTTGAACATAGAAAAAGGTTCAAATAATATGAGTCAAATTTCAAAGGAGGAGCTCAGGAGTCAAATCTCCGACATTTCAGACATTTTGAAAACTATAGGAGGGTTTGGGCAAAATATGACCCATCGCCGTTTACAGTAATTGGCATATTTTCTGTATGAAACGTCGTAATTTGAAACTGAAAATAGGTGCAGAGAGTCAGAATTCGGCTCAAAAATTACGCTCAGGAGTCAAATTTCCGACATTTCAGGCATTTTGAAAACTGCAGGGGGGTTTGGGCAAAATATGACCCAGAGCTGTTTACAGTAAATGATATATTTACGGTATGAAACGTCGTAATTTGAAACTGAAAATAGGCGCAGAGAGTCAGAATTCGGCTCAAAAATCACGCTCAGGAGTCAAATTTCCGACATTTCAGACATTTTGAAAACTGCAGGGGGGTTTGGGCAAAATATGACCCAGAGCTGTTTACAGTAATTGGTATATTTTCGGTATGAAACGTCGTAATTTGATACTGAAAATAGGCGCAGAGAGTCAGAATTCGGCTTAAAAATCACGCTCAGGAGTCAAATTTCCGACATTTCGGACATTTTGAAAACTGCAGGGGGGTTTGGGCAAAATATGACCCATCGCCGTTTACAGTAATTGGTATATTTTCGGTATGAAACGTCGTAATTTGATACTGAAAATAGGCGCAGAGAGTCAGAATTCGGCTTAAAAATCACGCTCAGGAGTCAAATTTCCGACATTTCGGACATTTTGAAAACTGCAGGGGGGTTTGGGCAAAATATGACCCATCGCCGTTTACAGTAATTGGCATATTTTCGGTATGAAACGTCGTAATTTGAAACTGAAAATAGGCGCAGAGTCAGAATACGGCTCAAAAATCATGCTCAGGAGTCAAATTTCCGACATTTCAGACATTTTGAAAACTGCAGGGGGGTTTGGGCAAAATATGACCTATCGCCGTTTTCAGTAATTGGCATTTTTTCGGTATGAAACGTCGTAATTTGAAACTGGAAATAGGTGCAGAGAGTCAGAATTCGGCTGCAAAATCACGCTCAAGAGTCAAATTTCCGACATTTTAGACATTTTGAAAACTGCAGGGGGGTTTGGGCAAAATATGACCCATCGCCGTTTTCAGTAATTGGCATATTTTCGGTATGAAACTTCGTAATTTGAAACTGAAAATAGGTGCAGAGAGTCAGAATTCGGCTCAAAAATCACGCTCAGGAGTCAAATTTCCGACATTTCAGACATTTTGAAAACTGCAGGGGGGTTTGGGCAAAATATGACCCATCGCCGTTTTCAGTAATTGGCATATTTTCGGTATGAAACGTCGTAATTTGAAACTGAAAATAGGTGCAGAGAATCAGGATTCGCCTCAAATCACGCTCAGGAGTCAAATTTCCGACATTTCGGACATTTTGAAAACTGCAGGGGGGTTTGGGCAAAATATGACCCATCGCCGTTTACAGTAATTGGTATATTTTCGGTATGAAACGTCGTAATTTGAAACTGAAAATAGGTGCAGAGAGTCAGAATTCGGCTCAAAAATCACGCTCAGGAGTCAAATTTCCGACATTTCGGACATTTTGAAAACTGCAGGGGGGTTTGGGCAAAATATGACCCATCGCCGTTTACAGTAATTGGCATAATTTCGGTATGAAATGTCGTAATTTAAACTTAAAATAGGTGTAGAGAGTCAGAATTCGGCTCAAAAATCACGCTCAGGAGTCAAATTTCCGACATGTCAGACATTTTGAAAACTGCAGGGGGGTTTGGGCAAAATATGACCCATCGATGTTTTCAGTAATTGGCATATTTTCAGTATGAAACGTCGTAATTTGAAACTGAAAATATGCGCAGAGTCAAAATACGGCTCAAAAATCACGCTCAGGAGTCAAATTTCCGACATTTCAGACATTTTGAAAACTGCAGGGGGGTTTTGGCAAAATATGACCCATCGCCGTTTTCAGTAATTGGCATATTTTCGGTATGAAACGTCGTAATTTGAAACTGAAAATAAGCGCAGAGAGTCAGAATTCGGCTCAAAAATCACGCTCAGGAGTCAAATTTCCAACATTTCAGACATTTTGAAAACTGCAGGGGGGTTTGGGCAAAATATGAAACCATCGCCGTCTACAGTAATTGGCGTATTTTCGGTATGAAACGTCGTAATTTGAAACTGAAAATAGGCGCAGAGAGTCAGAATTCGGCTCAAAAATCACGCTCAGGAGTCAAATTTCCGACATTTCAGACATTTTCAAAACTGCAGGGGGGGGGGGGGTTTGGGCAAAATATGACCCATCGCCGTTTTCAGTAATTGGCATATTTTCGGTATGAAACGTCGTAATTTGAAACTGAAAATAGGCGCAGAGAGTCAGAATACGGCTCAAAAATCACGCTCAGGAGTCAAATTTCCGACATTTCAGACATTTTGAAAACTGCAGGGGGGTTTGGGCCAAATATTACCCATCGCCGTTTTCTGTAATTGGCATTTTTTCAGTATGAAACGTCGTAATTTGAAACTGAAAATAGGTGCAGAGAGTCAGAATTCGGCTCAAAAATCACGCTCAGGAGTCAAATTTCCGACATTTCAGACATTTTGAAAACTGCAGGGGGGTTTGGGCACAATATGACCCATCGCTGTCTTCAGTAATTGGCATATTTTCGGTATGAAACGTCGTAATTTGAAACTGAAAATAGGCGCAGAGAGTCAGAATTCGGCTCAAAAATCACGATCAGGAGTCAGATTTCCGACATTTCAGACATTTTGAAAACTGCAGGGGGGTTTGGGCAAAATATGACCCATCGCCGTTTTCAGTAATTGGCATATTTTCGGTATGAAACGTCGTAATTTGAAACTGAAAATAGGTGCAGAGATTCAGAATTCGGCTCAAAAATCACGATCAGGAGTTAAATTTCCGACATTTCGGACATTTTGAAAACTGCAGGGGGGTTTGGGCAAAATATGACCCATCGCCGTTTACAGTAATTGGCATATTTTCGGTATGAAACGTCGTAATTTGAAACTGAAAATAGGCGCAGAGAGTCAGAATACGGCTCAAAAATCACGCTCAGGAGTCAAATTTCCGACATTTCAGACATTTTGAAAACTGCAGGGGGGTTTGGGCAAAATATGACCCATCGCCGTTTTCAGTAATTGGCATATTTTCGGTATGAAACGTCGTAATTTGAAACTGAAAATAGGTGCAGAGAGTCAGAATTCGACTCAAAAATCACGCTCAGGAGTCAAATTTCCGACATTTCGGACATTTTGAAAACTGCAGGGGGGTTTGAGCAAAAATGACCCATTGCCGTTTACAGTAATTGGCATATTTTCGGTATGAAACGTCGTAATTTGAAACTGAAAATAAGCGCGGAGAGTCAGAATACGGCTCAAAAATCACGCTCAGGAGTCAAATTTTCGACATTTCAGACATTTTGAAAACTGCAGGGGGGTTTGGGCAAAATATGACCCATCGCCGTTTACAGTAATTGGCATATTTTCGGTATGAAACGTCGTAATTTGAAACTAAAAATAGGCGCAGAGAGTCAGAATTCGGCTCAAAAATCACGCTCAGGAGTCAAATTTCCGACATTTCAGACATTTTGAAAACTGCAGGGGGGTTTGGGCAAAATATTACCCATCGCCGTTTTCTGTAATTGGCATTTTTTCGGTATGAAACTTCGTAATTTGAAACTGAAAATAGATGCAGATTGTCAGAATTTGGCTCAAAAATCACGCTCAGGAGTCAAATTTCCGACATTTCAGACATTTTGAAAACTGCAGGGGGGTTTGGGCAAAATATGACCCATCGCCGTCTACAGTAATTGGCATATTTTCGGTATGAAACGTCGTAATTTGAAACTGAAAATAGGCGCAGAGAGTCAGAATACGGCTCAAAAATCACGCTCAGGAGTCAAATTTTCGACATTTCAGACATTTTGAAAACTGCAGGGGGGTTTGGGCAAAATATGACCCATCGCCGTTTTCAGTAATTGGCATATTTTCGGTATGAAACGTCGTAATTTGAAACTGAAAATAGGTGCAGAGATTCAGAATTCGGCTCAAAAATCACGATCAGGAGTTAAATTTCCGACATTTCGGACATTTTGAAAACTGCAGGGGGGTTTGGGCAAAATATGACCCATCGCCGTTTACAGTAATTGGCATATTTTCGGTATGAAACGTCGTAATTTGAAACTGAAAATAGGCGCAGAGAGTCAGAATACGGCTCAAAAATCACGCTCAGGAGTCAAATTTCCGACATTTCAGACATTTTGAAAACTGCAGGGGGGTTTGGGCAAAATATGACCCATCGCCGTTTTCAGTAATTGGCATTTTTTCGGTATGAAACGTCGTAATTTGAAACTGAAAATAGGTGCAGAGAGTCAGAATTCGACTCAAAAATCACGCTCAGGAGTCAAATTTCCGACATTTCGGACATTTTGAAAACTGCAGGGGGGTTTGAGCAAAAATGACCCATTGCCGTTTACAGTAATTGGCATATTTTCGGTATGAAACGTCGTAATTTGAAACTGAAAATAAGCGCGGAGAGTCAGAATACGGCTCAAAAATCACGCTCAGGAGTCAAATTTTCGACATTTCAGACATTTTGAAAACTGCAGGGGGGTTTGGGCAAAATATGACCCATCGCCGTTTACAGTAATTGGCATATTTTCGGTATGAAACGTCGTAATTTGAAACTAAAAATAGGCGCAGAGAGTCAGAATTCGGCTCAAAAATCACGCTCAGGAGTCAAATTTCCGACATTTCCGACATTTTGAAAACTGCAGGGGGGTTTGTGCAAAATATGACCCATCGCCGTTTTCAGTAATTGGCATATTTTCGGTATGAAACGTCCTAATTTGAAACTGAAAATAGGCGCAGAGAGTCAGAATTCGGCTCAAAAATCACGCTCAGGAGTCAAATTTCCGACATTTCAGACATTTTGAAAACTGCAGGGGGGTTTGGGCAAAATATGACCCATCGCCGTTTACAGTAATTGGTATATTTTCGGTATGAAACGTCGTAATTTGAAACTGAAAATAGGCGCAGAGAGTCAGAATTCGGCTCAAAAATCACGCTCAGGAGTCAAATTTCCGACATTTCGGACATTTTGAAAACTGCAGGGGGGTTTGGGCAAAATATGACCCAGAGCTGTTTACAGTAATTGGTATATTTTCGGTATGAAACGTCGTAATTTGATACTGAAAATAGGCGCAGAGAGTCAGAATTCGGCTCAAAAATCACGCTCAGGAGTCAAATTTCCGACATTTCGGACATTTTGAAAACTGCAGGGGGGTTTGGGCAAAATATGACCCATCGCCGTTTACAGTAATTGGCATATTTTCGGTATGAAACGTCGTAATTTGAAACTGAAAATAGGCGCAGAGTCAGAATACGGCTCAAAAATCATGCTCAGGAGTCAAATTTCCGACATTTCAGACATTTTGAAAACTGCAGGGGGGTTTGGGCAAAATATGACCTATCGCCGTTTTCAGTAATTGGCATTTTTTCGGTATGAAACGTCGTAATTTGAAACTGGAAATAGGTGCAGAGAGTCAGAATTCGGCTCAAAAATCACGCTCAGGAGTCAAATTTCCGACATTTTAGACATTTTGAAAACTGCAGGGGGGTTTGGGCAAAATATGACCCATCGCCGTTTTCAGTAATTGGCATATTTTCGGTATGAAACTTCGTAATTTGAAACTGAAAATAGGTGCAGAGAGTCAGAATTCGGCTCAAAAATCACGCTCAGGAGTCAAATTTCCGACATTTCAGACATTTTGAAAACTGCAGGGGGGTTTGGGCAAAATATGACCCATCGCCGTTTTCAGTAATTGGCATATTTTCGGTATGAAACGTCGTAATTTGAAACTGAAAATAGGTGCAGAGAGTCAGAATTCGGCTCAAAAATCACGCTCAGGAGTCAAATTTCCGACATTTCGGACATTTTGAAAACTGCAGGGGGGTTTGGGCAAAATATGACCCATCGCCGTTTACAGTAATTGGCATAATTTCGGTATGAAATGTCGTAATTTAAACTTAAAATAGGTGTAGAGAGTCAGAATTCGGCTCAAAAATCACGCTCAGGAGTCAAATTTCCGACATGTCAGACATTTTGAAAACTGCAGGGGGGTTTGGGCAAAATATGACCCATCGATGTTTTCAGTAATTGGCATATTTTCAGTATGAAACGTCGTAATTTGAAACTGAAAATATGCGCAGAGTCAAAATACGGCTCAAAAATCACGCTCAGGAGTCAAATTTCCGACATTTCAGACATTTTGAAAACTGCAGGGGGGTTTTGGCAAAATATGACCCATCGCCGTTTTCAGTAATTGGCATATTTTCGGTATGAAACGTCGTAATTTGAAACTGAAAATAAGCGCAGAGAGTCAGAATACGGCTCAAAAATCACGCTCAGGAGTCAAATTTCCACCATTTCAGACATTTTGAAAACTGCAGGGGGGTTTGGGCAAAATATGAAACCATCGCCGTCTACAGTAATTGGCGTATTTTCGGTATGAAACGTCGTAATTTGAAACTGAAAATAGGCGCAGAGAGTCAGAATTCGGCTCAAAAATCACGCTCAGGAGTCAAATTTCCGACATTTCAGACATTTTCAAAACTGCAGGGGGGGGGGGGGGTTTGGGCAAAATATGACCCATCGCCGTTTTCAGTAATTGGCATATTTTCGGTATGAAACGTCGTAATTTGAAACTGAAAATAGGCGCAGAGAGTCAGAATACGGCTCAAAAATCACGCTCAGGAGTCAAATTTCCGACATTTCAGACATTTTGAAAACTGCAGGGGGGTTTGGGCCAAATATTACCCATCGCCGTTTTCTGTAATTGGCATTTTTTCAGTATGAAACGTCGTAATTTGAAACTGAAAATAGGTGCAGAGAGTCAGAATTCGGCTCAAAAATCACGCTCAGGAGTCAAATTTCCGACATTTCAGACATTTTGAAAACTGCAAGGGGGTTTGGGCACAATATGACCCATCGCTGTCTTCAGTAATTGGCATATTTTCGGTATGAAACGTCGTAATTTGAAACTGAAAATAGGCGCAGAGAGTCAGAATTCGGCTCAAAAATCACGATCAGGAGTCAGATTTCCGACATTTCAGACATTTTGAAAACTGCAGGGGGGTTTGGGCAAAATATGACCCATCGCCGTTTACAGTAATTGGCATATTTTCGGTATGAAACGTCGTAATTTGAAACTGAAAATAGGCGCAGAGAGTCAGAATACGGCTCAAAAATCACGCTCAGGAATCAAAATTTTCGACATTTCAGACATTTTGAAAACTGCAGGGGGGTTTGGGCAAAATATGACCCATCGCCGTTTTCAGTAATTGGCATATTTTCGGTATGAAACGTCGTAATATGAAACTGAAAATAGGTGCAGAGATTCAGAATTCGGCTCAAAAATCACGATCAGGAGTTAAATTTCCGACATTTCGGACATTTTGAAAACTGCAGGGGGGTTTGGGCAAAATATGACCCATCGCCGTTTACAGTAATTGGCATATTTTCGGTATGAAACGTCGTAATTTGAAACTGAAAATAGGCGCAGAGAGTCAGAATACGGCTCAAAAATCACGCTCAGGAGTCAAATTTCCGACATTTCAGACATTTTGAAAACTGCAGGGGGGTTTGGGCAAAATATGACCCATCGCCGTTTACAGTAATTGGCATATTTTCGGTATGAAACGTCGTAATTTGAAACTAAAAATAGGCGCAGAGAGTCAGAATTCGGCTCAAAAATCACGCTCAGGAGTCAAATTTCCGACATTTCAGACATTTTGAAAACTGCAGGGGGGTTTGGGCAAAATATTACCCATCGCCGTTTTCTGTAATTTGCATTTTTTCGGTATGAAACTTCGTAATTTGAAACTGAAAATAGATGCAGATTGTCAGAATTTGGCTCAAAAATCACGCTCAGGAGTCAATTTTCCGACATTTCAGACATTTTGAAAACTGCAGGGGGGTTTGGGCAAAATATGACCCATCGCCGTCTACAGTAATTGGCATATTTTCGGTATGAAACGTCGTAATTTGAAACTGAAAATAGGTGAAGAGAGTCAGAATACGGCTCAAAAATCACGCTCAGGAGTCAAATTTCCGACATTTCAGACATTTTGAAAACTGCAGGGGGGTTTGTGCAAAATATGACCCATCGCCGTTTTCAGTAATTGGCATATTTTCGGTATGAAACGTCCTAATTTGAAACTGAAAATAGGCGCAGAGAGTCAGAATTCGGCTCAAAAATCACGCTCAGGAGTCAAATTTCCGACATTTCAGACATTTTGAAAACTGCAGGGGGGTTTGGGCAAAATATGACCCATCGCTGTTTACAGTAATTGGTATATTTTCGGTATGAAACGTCGTAATTTGAAACTGAAAATAGGCGCAGAGAGTCAGAATTCGGCTCAAAAATCACGCTCAGGAGTCAAATTTCCGACATTTCGGACATTTTGAAAACTGCAGGGGGGTTTGGGCAAAATATGACCCATCGCCGTTTTCAGTAATTGGCATATTTTCGGTATGAAACGTCGTAATTTGAAACTGAAAATAGGTGCAGAAAGTCAGGATACGGTTCAAAAATCACACTCAGGAGTCAAATTTCCGACATTTCAGACATTTTGAAAACTGCAGGGGGGTTTGGGCAAAATATGACCCATCGCCGTTTTCAGTAATTGGCATATTTTCGGTATGAAACGTGTTAATTTGAAACTGAAAATAGGTGCAGAGAGTCAGAATTCGGCTCAAAAATCACGCTCAGGAGTCAAATTTCCGACATTTCAGACATTTTGAAAACTGCAGGCGGGTTTGGGCAAAATATGACCCATCGCCGTTTACAGTAATTGGCATATTTTCGGTATGAAACGTCGTAATTTGAAACTGAAAATAGTCGCAGAGAGTCAGAATTCGGCTCAAAAATCACGCTCAGGAGTCAAATTTCCGACATTTCAGATATTTTGAAAACTGCAGGGGGGTTTAGGCAAAATATGACCCATCGCCGTTTACAGTAATTGGCATATTTTCGGTATAAAACGTCGTAATTTGAAACTGAAAATAGGCGCAGAGAGTCAGAATTCGGCTCAAAAATTGCGCTCAGGAGTCAAATTTCCGATATTTCAGACATTTTGAAAACTGCAGGAGGGTTTGGGCAAAATATGACCCATCGCCGTTTTCAGTAATTGGCATATTTTCGGTATGAAACGTCGTAATTTGAAACTGAAAACAGGTGCAGAGAGTCAGAATTTGGCTCAAAAATCCCGCTCAGGAGTCAAATTTTCGACATTTCTGACATTTTGAAAACTGCAGGGGGGTTTGGGCAAAATATGACCCATCGCCGTTTACAGTAATTGGCATATTTTCGGTATGAAACGTCGTAGTTTGAAACTGAAAATATGCGCTGAGAGTCAGAATACGGCTCAAAAATCACGCTCAGGAGTCAAATTTCCGACATTTCAGACATTTTGAAAACTGCAGGGGGGTTTGGGCAAAATATGACCCTTCGCCGTTTTCAGTAATTGGCATTTTTTCGGTATGAAACGTCGTAATTTGAAACTGAAAATAGGTGCAGAGAGTCAGAATTCGGGTGAAAAATCACGCTCAGGAGTCAAATTTCCGACATTTCAGACATTTTGAAAACTGCAGGGGGGGTTTGTGCAAAATATGACCCAACGCCTATTTCAGTAATTGGCATATTTTCGTTATGAAACGTCGTAATTTGAAACTGAAAATAGGCGTAGAGAGTCAGAATTCGGCTAAAAAATCACGCTCAGGAGTCAAATTTCCGACATTTCAGACATTTTGAAAACTGCAGGGGGGTTTGTGCAAAATATGACCCATCGCCTATTTCAGTAATTGGCATATTTTCGTTATGAAACGTCGTAATTTGAAACTGAAAATAGGCGCAGAGAGTCAGGATACGGCTCAAAAATCACGCTCAGAAGTCAAATTTCCTACATTTCAGACATTTTGAAAACTGCAGGGGGCTTTGGGCAAAATATGACCCATCGCCGTTTTCAGTAATTGGCATATTTTTAGTATGAAACGTCGTAATTTGATACTGAAAATAGGTGCAAAGAGTCAGAACTCGGCTCAAAAATCACGCTCAGGAGTCAAATTTCCGACATTTCAGACATTTTGAAAACTGCAGGGGGGTTTGGGCAAAATATTACCCATCGCCGTTTTCTGTAATTGGCATTTTTTCGGTATGAAACTTCGTAATTTGAAACTGAAAATAGATGCAGATTGTCAGAATTTGGCTCAAAAATCACGCTCAGGAGTCAAATTTCCGACATTTCAGACATTTTGAAAACTGCAGGGGGGTTTGGGCAAAATATGACCCATCGCCGTCTACAGTAATTGGCATATTTTCGGTATGAAACGTCGTAATTTGAAACTGAAAATAGGTGAAGAGAGTCAGAATACGGCTCAAAAATCACGCTCAGGAGTCAAATTTCCGACATTTCAGACATTTTGAAAACTGCAGGGGGGTTTGTGCAAAATATGACCCATCGCCGTTTTCAGTAATTGGCATATTTTCGGTATGAAACGTCCTAATTTGAAACTGAAAATAGGCGCAGAGAGTCAGAATTCGGCTCAAAAATCACGCTCAGGAGTCAAATTTCCGACATTTCAGACATCTTGAAAACTGCAGGGGGGTTTGGGCAAAATATGACCCATCGCCGTTTTCAGTAATTGGCATATTTTCGGTATGAAACGTCGTTATTTGAAACTGAAAATAGATGCAGAGATTCAGAATTCGGCTCAAAAATCACGCTCAGGAGTCAAATTTCCGACATTTTGGACATTTTGAAAACTGCAGGGGGGTTTGGGCAAAATATGACCCATCGCCGTTTTCAGTAATTGGCATATTTTCGGTATGAAACGTCCTAATTTGAAACTGAAAATAGGCGCAGAGAGTCAGAATTCGGCTCAAAAATCACGCTCAGGAGTCAAATTTCCGACATTTTAGACATTTTGAAAACTGCAGGGGGATTTGGGCAAAATATGACCCATCGCCGTTTACAGTAATTGGCATATTTTCGGTATGAAACGTCGTAACTTGAAACTGAAAATAGGCGCAGAGAGTCAGAATTCGGCTCAAAAATCACGCTCAGGAGTCAAATTTCCGACATTTCAGATATTTTGAAAACTGCAGGGGGGTTTGGGCAAAATATGACCATCGCCGTTTTCAGTAATTGGCATATTTTCGGTATGAAACGTCGTATTTTGAAACTGAAAACAGGCGCAGAGAGTCAGAATTCGGCTCAAAAAACACGCTCAGGAGTCAAATTTCCGACATTTCAGACATTTTGAAAACTGCAGGGGGGTTTGGGCAAAATATGACCCATCGCCGTTTTCAGTAATTAGCATATTTTCGGTATGAAACGTCGTAATTTGAAACTGAAAATAGGGGCAGAGAGTCAAAATTCGGCTCAAAAATCACGCTCAGGAGTCAAATTTCCGACATTTCGGACATTTTGAAAACTGCAGGGGGGTTTGGGCAAAATATGACCCATCGCCGTTTACAGTAATTGGCATATTTTCGGTATGAAACGTCGTAATTTGAAACTGAAAAAAGGCGCAGAGAGTCAGAATACGGCTCAAAAATCACGCTCAGGAGTCAAATTTCCGACATTTCAGACATTTTGAAAACTGCAGGGGGGTTTTGGCAAAATATGACCCATCGCCGTTTTCAGTAATTGGCATATTTTCGGTATGAAACGTCGTAATTTGAAACTGAAAATAGGTGCAGAAAGTCAGAATTCGGCTCAAAAATCACACTCAGGAGTCAAATTTCCGACATTTCGGACGTTTTGAAAACTGCAGGGGGGTTTGGGCAAAATATGACCCATCGCTGTTTACAGTAATTGTCATATTTTCGGTATGAAACGTCGTAATTTGAAACTGAAAATAGGTGCAGAGAGTCAGAATTCGGCTCAAAAATCACGCTCAGGAGTCAAATTTCCGACATTTCAGACATTTTGAAAACTGCAGGGGGGTTTGGGCAAAATATGACCCATCGCCGTTTACAGTAATTGGCATATTTTCGGTATGAAACGTCGTAATTTGAAACTGAAAATAGGCGCAGAGAGTCAGAATTCGGCTCAAAAATCACGCTCAGGAGTCAAATTTCCGACATTTTGAAAACTGCAGGGGTGTTTTGGCAAAATATGACCCATAGTCGTTTTCAGTAATTGGCATATTTTCGGTATGAAACGTCGTAATTTGAAACTGAAAATAGGCGCAGAGAGTCAGAATTCGGCTCAAAAATCACGCTCAGGAGTCAAATTTCCGACATTTCAGACATTTTGAAAACTGCAGGGGGGTTTGGGCAAAATATGACCCATCGCCGTTTACAGTAATTGGCATATTTTCGGTATGAAACGTCGTAATTTGAAACTGAAAATAGGTGCAGAGAGTCAGAATTCGGCTGAAAAATCACGCTCAGGAGTCAAATTTCCGACATTTCAGACATTTTGAAAACTGCAGGTGGGTTTGGGCAAAATATGACCCATCGCCGTCTACAGTAATTGGCATATTTTCGGTAAGAAACGTCGTAATTTGAAACTGAAAATAGGCGCAGAGAGTCAGAAAACGGCTCAAAAATCACGCTCAGAAGTCAAATTTCCGACATTTCAGACATTTTGAAAACTGCAGGGGGGTTTGGGCAAAATATGACCCATCGCCGTCTACAGTAATTGGCATATTTTCGGTAAGAAACGTCGTAATTTGAAACTGAAAATAGGCGCAGAGAGTCAGAATACGGCTCAAAAATCACGCTCAGGAGTCAAATTTCCGACATTTCAGACATTTTGAAAACTGCAGGGGGGTTTGGGCAAAATATGACCCATCGCCGTTTTCAGTAATTGGCATATTTTCGGTATGAAACATCTTAATTTGAAACTGAAAATAGGTGCAGAGAGTCAGAATTCGGCTCAAAAATCACGCTCAGGAGTCAAATTTCCGACATTTCAGACATTTTGAAAACTGCAGGGGGGTTTGGGCAAAATATGACCCATCGCCGTTTACAGTAATTGGCATATTTTCGGTATGAAACGTAATTTGAAACTGAAAATAGGCGCAGAGAGTCAGAATTCGGCTCAAAAATCACGCTCAGGAGTCAAATTTCCGACATTTCAGACATTTTGAAAACTGCAGGGGGGTTTTAGCAAAAAATGACCCATCGCCGTCTTCAGTAATTGGCATATTTTCGGTATGAAACGTCGTAATTTGAAACTGAAAATAGGTGCAGAGAGTCAGAATTCGACTCAAAAATCACGCTCAGGCGTCAAATTTCCGACATTTCGGACATTTTGAAAACTGCAGGGGGGTTTGAGCAAAATATGACCCATTGCCGTTTACAGTAATTGGCATATTTTCGGTATGAAACGTCGTAATTTGAAACTGAAAATAAGCGCGGAGAGTCAGAATACGGCTCAAAAATCACGCTCAGGAGTCAAATTTTCGACATTTCAGACATTTTGAAAACTGCAGGGGGGTTTGGGCAAAATATGACCCATCGCCGTTTACAGTAATTGGCATATTTTCGGTATGAAACGTCGTAATTTGAAACTGAAAATAGGCGCAGAGAGTCAGAATTCGGCTCAAAAATCACGCTCAGGAGTCAAATTTCCGACATTTCAGACATTTTGAAAACTGCAGGGGGGTTTGGGCAAAATATGACCCATCGCCGTTTACAGTAATTGGTATATTTTCGGTATGAAACGTCGTAATTTGAAACTGAAAATAGGCGCAAAGAGTCAGAATTCGGCTCAAAAATCACGCTCAGGAGTCAAATTTCCGACATTTCAGACATTTTGAAAACTGCAGGGGGGTTTGGGCAAAATATGACCCATCGCCGTTTACAGTAATTGGCATATTTTCGGTATGAAACGTAATTTGAAACTGAAAATAGGCGCAGAGAGTCAGAATTCGGCTCAAAAATCACGCTCAGGAGTCAAATTTCCGACATTTCAGACATTTTGAAAACTGCAGGGGGGTTTTAGCAAAAATGACCCATCGCCGTCTTCAGTAATTGGCATATTTTCGGTATGAAACGTCGTAATTTGAAACTGAAAATAGGTGCAGAGAGTCAGAATTCGACTCAAAAATCACGCTCAGGCGTCAAATTTCCGACATTTCGGACATTTTGAAAACTGCAGGGGGGTTTGAGCAAAATATGACCCATTGCCGTTTACAGTAATTGGCATATTTTCGGTATGAAACGTCGTAATTTGAAACTGAAAATAAGCGCGGAGAGTCAGAATACGGCTCAAAAATCACGCTCAGGAGTCAAATTTTCGACATTTCAGACATTTTGAAAACTGCAGGGGGGTTTGGGCAAAATATGACCCATCGCCGTTTACAGTAATTGGCATATTTTCGGTATGAAACGTCGTAATTTGAAACTGAAAATAGGCGCAGAGAGTCAGAATTCGGCTCAAAAATCACGCTCAGGAGTCAAATTTCCGACATTTCAGACATTTTGAAAACTGCAGGGGGGTTTGGGCAAAATATGACCCATCGCCGTTTACAGTAATTGGTATATTTTCGGTATGAAACGTCGTAATTTGAAACTGAAAATAGGCGCAAAGAGTCAGAATTCGGCTCAAAAATCACGCTCAGGAGTCAAATTTCCGACATTTCAGACATTTTGAAAACTGCAGGGGGGTTTGGGCAAAATATGACCCATCGCCGTTTACAGTAATTGGCATATTTTCGGTATGAAACGTAATTTGAAACTGAAAATAGGCGCAGAGAGTCAGAATTCGGCTCAAAAATCACGCTCAGGAGTCAAATTTCCGACATTTCAGACATTTTGAAAACTGCAGGGGGGTTTTAGCAAAAAATGACCCATCGCCGTCTTCAGTAATTGGCATATTTTCGGTATGAAACGTCGTAATTTGAAACTGAAAATAGGTGCAGAGAGTCAGAATTCGACTCAAAAATCACGCTCAGGCGTCAAATTTCCGACATTTCGGACATTTTGAAAACTGCAGGGGGGTTTGAGCAAAATATGACCCATTGCCGTTTACAGTAATTGGCATATTTTCGGTATGAAACGTCGTAATTTGAAACTGAAAATAAGCGCGGAGAGTCAGAATACGGCTCAAAAATCACGCTCAGGAGTCAAATTTTCGACATTTCAGACATTTTGAAAACTGCAGGGGGGTTTGGGCAAAATATGACCCATCGCCGTTTACAGTAATTGGCATATTTTCGGTATGAAACGTCGTAATTTGAAACTGAAAATAGGCGCAGAGAGTCAGAATTCGGCTCAAAAATCACGCTCAGGAGTCAAATTTCCGACATTTCAGACATTTTGAAAACTGCAGGGGGGTTTGGGCAAAATATGACCCATCGCCGTTTACAGTAATTGGTATATTTTCGGTATGAAACGTCGTAATTTGAAACTGAAAATAGGCGCAAAGAGTCAGAATTCGGCTCAAAAATCACGCTCAGGAGTCAAATTTCCGACATTTCAGACATTTTGAAAACTGCAGGGGGGTTTGGGCAAAATATGACCCATCGCCGTTTACAGTAATTGGCATATTTTCGGTATGAAACGTAATTTGAAACTGAAAATAGGCGCAGAGAGTCAGAATTCGGCTCAAAAATCACGCTCAGGAGTCAAATTTCCGACATTTCAGACATTTTGAAAACTGCAGGGGGGTTTTAGCAAAAAATGACCCATCGCCGTCTTCAGTAATTGGCATATTTTCGGTATGAAACGTCGTAATTTGAAACTGAAAATAGGTGCAGAGAGTCAGAATTCGACTCAAAAATCACGCTCAGGCGTCAAATTTCCGACATTTCGGACATTTTGAAAACTGCAGGGGGGTTTGAGCAAAATATGACCCATTGCCGTTTACAGTAATTGGCATATTTTCGGTATGAAACGTCGTAATTTGAAACTGAAAATAAGCGCGGAGAGTCAGAATACGGCTCAAAAATCACGCTCAGGAGTCAAATTTTCGACATTTCAGACATTTTGAAAACTGCAGGGGGGTTTGGGCAAAATATGACCCATCGCCGTTTACAGTAATTGGCATATTTTCGGTATGAAACGTCGTAATTTGAAACTGAAAATAGGCGCAGAGAGTCAGAATTCGGCTCAAAAATCACGCTCAGGAGTCAAATTTCCGACATTTCAGACATTTTGAAAACTGCAGGGGGGTTTGGGCAAAATATGACCCATCGCCGTTTACAGTAATTGGTATATTTTCGGTATGAAACGTCGTAATTTGAAACTGAAAATAGGCGCAAAGAGTCAGAATTCGGCTCAAAAATCACGCTCAGGAGTCAAATTTCCGACATTTCAGACATTTTGAAAACTGCAGGGGGGTTTGGGCAAAATATGACCCATCCCCGTTTACAGTAATTGGCATATTTTCGGTATGAAACGTCGTAATTTGAAACTGAAAATAGGCGCAGAGAGTCAGAATTTGGCAGAGTTTTCGCCGCTAGCGGCCAAAACTCGTGTGAATTTCGCGGCTAGCGGCCAAAAATCGCGCGATTTTCGCAGCAAGCGGCCAAAAACCGAGCGATTTTCGCCGCTAGTGGCCAAAAATCGCGCGATTTTCGCAGGTAGCGGCCAAAAATTGCGCGATTTTCGCCGCTAGCGCCGAAAATCGCCCCGTTTTTTTGCACTCCAGAGGCGAAATTCACCCGATTTTTTGCCCGCTACCGGCGAAAATCGCGCGATTTTTGGCAGCTTCCTGCTAAAATCGCACGATTTTTGCCCTCTACCGGCGAAATAGCCCCTTTTTTTTGGCCTCTAGCGGCGAAAATCGGTCAATTTTTGGCCGGTAGCGGCCAAAAATCGCGCGATTTTTGCCGCTAGCCCCGAAAATCGCCCGTTTTTTGCACTCCAGCGGCGAAAATCACTCAATTTTTGGCCGCTATCGGCGAAAATCGCACGGTTTTTGGCCGCTAGCAGCGAAAATCGCGCGGTTTTTGGCCGCTAGTGGCAAAAATCGACCGACTTTCACCGCTAGCGGCCAAAAAAGGGGCTATTTCGCCGGTAGAGAGCAAAAATCGTGCGATTTTAGCAGGTAGCGGCCAAAAATCGCGCAATTTTCGCCGCTAGCGTCTAAAAATCGGGCGATTTTCGCCACTACCTGTGCAAAAACCGGGCGATTTTCGCCGCTAGCGGCCAAAAATCGTACGAATTTCGCCGCTAGCGGCCAAAAATCGCTCGATTTTCGCCGCTAGCGGCCAAAAACCGTGCGATTTTCGCAGCTGGCTGGCAAAAATCGTGCGATTTTCGCCGCTACTGGCAAAAAATCGCGCGATTTTCGCCGCTACTGGCCAAAAACCGCGCGATTTTCGCAGGTAGCGGCCAAAAATTGCGCGATTTTCGCCGCTAGCGGCCAAAAATCGCGCGATTTTTGCCGCTAGCGCCGAAAATCGCCCGTTTTTTGCACTCCAGCGGCGAAATTCGCCCGATTTTTGGCCGCTAGCGGCGAAAAGTCCCGATTTTTGCCCCGGTAGTATCGAAAATCGCCCGATTTTTGCCCCGGTAGTATCGAAAATCGCCCAATTTTTGGACGCTAGCGGCGAAATTTGCACGATTTTTGGCCGCTAGCGGCGAAATTCGCACGATTTTTGGCCGCTAGCGGCGAAAATCGCGCGATTTTTGGCCAGTAGCGGCGAAAATCGCACGGTTTTTGGCCGCTAGTGGCAAAAATCGACCGACTTTCACCACTAGCTGCCAAAAAAGGGGCTATTTTCGCCGCTAGCGGCCAAAAATCGGGCGATTATCGCCCCTAGCGGCCAAAAATCGTGCGAATTTCGCCACTAGCGGCCAAAAATCGCGCGATTTTCGCCGCTACCGGCCAAAAACCGTGCGGTTTTCGCAGCTAACGGGCAAAAATCGCGCGATTTTTCGCCGCTACCGGCCAAAAATCGACCGATTTTCGCCGCTACCGGCCAAAAAAGGGGCTATTTCGCCGGTAGCGGGCAAAAATCGCGCGATTTTCGCCGGTAGCGGGCAAAAATCGCGCAATTTTCGCCGCTAGCGTCCAAAAATCGGGCGATTATCGCCCCTAGCGGCCAAAAATTGACCGACTTTCACCGCTAGCGGCCAAAAAAGGGGCTATTTTCGCCGCTAGCGACCAAAAACCGTGCGATTTTCGCAGCTGGCTGGCAAAAATCGCGCGATTTTCGCCGCTACTGGCCAAAAATCGCGCGATTTTCGCCGCTAGCGGCCAAAAACCGTGAGATTTTCGCAGCAGGCTGCCAAAAATCGCGCGATTTTCGCAGGTAAAGGTAAAAATTGCGTGATTTTCGCCGCTAGCGGCCAAAAATCGTGCGAATTTCGCCGCTAGCGCCCTAAAATCGTGCGAATTTTCGCCACTAGCGGTCAAAAATCGTGCGAATTTCGCCGCTACCGGCCAAAAACCGCGCGATTTTCGCGGCTAGCGGCCAAAAACCATGCGATTTTCGCTGCTGGCGGGCAAAAATCGCGCCATTCTCGCAGCTACCGGACAAAAACCGCGCGATTTTCGCCGCTAGCGGTCAAAAACCGTGCGATTTTCGCAGCTGGCGGCCAAAAATCGCGCGATTTTCGCCGCTACTGGCCAAAAATCGCACGTTTTTTGGCCGCTAGCAGGGAAAATCGCGCGGTTTTTTTAAATCTACCTGCGAAAATCGCGCGATTTTTGCACGCCAGCTGCGAAAATCGCGCGATTTTTGCCCGCCAGCAGCGAAAATCGCACGGTTTTTGGCCGTTAGCGGTCAAAAATCGGTCGATTTTCGCCGCTACCGGCCAAAAACCGCGCGATATATGCCGCTAGCGGACAAAAATCGACCGATTTTTTGCCACTAGCGGCCAAAAAAGTGGCTATTTTCGCCGCTAGCGGACAAAAATCGCGCGAATTTCGCAGCTGGCTGGCAAAAATCGCGCGATTTTCGCCGCTACCGGCCAAAAATCGCGCGATTTTCGCCGCTACCGGCCAAAAACCGCCCGATTTTCGACGCTAGCGGCCAAAAACCATGCGATTTTCGCAGCTGGTGGGCAAAAATCGCGCGATTTTCGCCGCTAGCGGCCAAAAACCGTGCTATTTTCGCAGCTGGCGGGCAAAAATCGCGCGATTTTCGCCGCTACCGGCCAAAAACCATGCGATTTTCGCCGCTAGCGGCCAAAAATCGCGCGATTTTCGCAGGTAGCGGCGAAAAATCGGGCGAATTTTGCCGTTAGAGGGCAAAATTCGCGCGACTTTCGCCGCTAGCGGGCAAAAATCGGGCGATTTTCGGCACGAGCGGGCAAAAATCGGGCGATTTTCGCCGCTAGCGGGCAAAAATTGCGCGATTTTCGCCGCTAGCGGGCAAAAATCGGGCGATTTTCGCCGCTAGCGGCCAAAAACCCCGCGATTTTCGCCACTAGCGGTTAAAAATCGCCCGATTTTTGCCGGTAGCGGCCAAAAATCGGGCGAATTTCGCCGCTAGCGGGGAAAAGTCGCGCGATTTTCGGCGCTAGCGGGCAAAAATCGGGCGATTTTCGCCGCTAGCGGTAAAAAATCGGGTGATTTTTGCCGCTAGCGGCTAAAAATCGGCCGATTTTCGTCGCTAGCTGGCAAAAATCGGGTGATTTTCGCCGCTAGCGGCCAAAAAAGCGCGATTATCGCCGTTAGCGGCCAAAAATCGCCCGATTTTCGCCGCTAGCGGCCACAAATCGGGCGAATTTCGCCGCTAGCGGGAAAAATTTGCGCGATTCTCGCAGCTAGCAGCCAAAAAACCGCGCGATTTTCGCCGCTAGCGGGCAAAAATCAGGCGATTTTCGCTACTAGCGGCCAAAAATCGCGCGATTTTCGCAGGTAGCGGCCAGATATCGGGCGATTTTCGCCACTAGCGGCCAAAAATCGCGCGATTTTCGCAGGTAGTGGCCAGAAATCGGACGATTTCGCCACTAGCGGCCAAAAATCGCGCAATTTTCGCCGCTAGCGGCAAAAAATTCCCCGATTTTTGGTCCAATATTGTAGCCCAATTTTGGGCTACAAAGTAGCGAAAGTAGCCCAAATTTGGGCTACAAAGTAGGCCAAAATTGGGCTACAAAGTAGGCCAAAATTGGGCTACAAAGTAGCTCAAAATTGGGCTACAAAGTAGCGAAAGTAGCCCAAAATTGGGCTACAAAGTAGCGAAAGTAGCCCAAAATTGGGCTACAAAATAGCGAAAGTTAGGTTAGGTTAGGTTAGGTTAGTTTAGGTTAGGTTAGGTTAGGTTAGGTTAGGTTCCTCTTAGGTGCCCCTCAATACGGCTCAAAAATCACGCTCAGGAGTCAAATTTCCGACATTTCAGACATTTTGAAAACTGCAGGGGGGTTTGGGCAAAATATGACCCATCGCCGTTTTCAGTAATTGGCATATTTTCGGTATGAAACGTCTTAATTTGAAACTGAAAATAGGTGCAGAGAGTCAGAATTCGGCTCAAAAATTTAATTTTTGTAATTATGTAATTTTTAATGACAATGTGAGGTCTCACTTCAGGCAAGTGTTACAATGTAGGAGGAAAAAAAAAGTGTTGCTAGACAGGTTTTTAGCGAGAAAAACAAGCAGTGATCCACGAGCAGGTCCTAGTGGTATGCAGGCAAAATGTGCCAGTGTGTGTGTACCCCAGAGTCACTGCCTGATGTTATAATGGAAGGGTCGGCCCCTTCCAAACACTAACACCTCTCCTCCTCCTCCCCCCCCCCCCCCCCCATCCTTACCATCTTCCATATGCCAACAAAAGTCATCAGTAAAGGTAAGTAATAACTTGTACATACTTTAGTACTGAAGATTTGGGTGAATTAGGTATAAAATTTACTTGAAAGTTAATTTTTTGAGGAGTTTGGAACGGATTAATTCAATTTTATTTTTTATGGGGAAATTCGCTTCAGTTTACGAATATTTGGCTTACGAGCCATCTCTGGGAACAGATTAAATTCGTAAGCTGAGGTACCACTGTACCTGTAACTATTTTGTATCCAGTGATCATATCATCACCTTTTCCTCTATCTTCTTGCTTTGGTCTATTTAACACAATTTAACCTCTCCTCGTAGCTCTTGCTTTTCAGTACTGTATTGGAAGCCATTTAGTTGCATATCTTTTTACCTTTTCCAGTACTTAACTAACAGTAATGGTACTGTACTCCTTTTAGGTGATTTTAACTGTTAGCGTGGCCTTTGGAGCAATGATCTGACAAATAACTGCTTGATGGGGTTCTGGGAGTTGTTCTACTTCCCAAGCTCGGCCCGAGGCCAGGCTTGACTTGTGAGAGCTTGGTCCAACAGACTGTTGGATCCACATATCCACCACAGCCCGGTTGTTCCTGCAATGTTTGTTATACTTCCTAAATACCTGAAGCTGGCTTCTAGAATCTTTTTATCCTCTCTTCTCCACTTGAATTCCTGTGAGCCGACTCATATCGACTAGCACACTCACTTTTTTCTGTATCACTCTCTCTGCTCCTTTGTCATTTACATAGATGTAATGGGGAAGGTCCTCGGTGACTTACATAAGTGACCATTTCTCTATCCTCGTAATCCTTTTTTTCTGTCTGTCCTCATCTCTTTCTCTTGATGGCAGTTTGATAAGGTGGAATGCCATCTTTTCACTCTACCCAACCTATCTGATCTACCTCTCCCTCGAGTGTTCCTCCTTTTTCACAGCATTTTTTTTTTTCTTTTTAGATGCTGCCCTCTACTCTGTTCCTTGCTATGCCTCCTATAGCATGTGGAATTTGGATTCAGTACTTGGGCTGTATGTTGTAAGCATGGAGCCTGGAAGAGAGGCTGACACACCCAAAACTTTCATTTTGTTTTGGAAGGAAAGTGCAGTGGGCTGTAGGGCCCACCCTATAGCTAAACACAAGAGGTGATAATTTTGTCTCTGGCATTATGGTTGATCTTTGTGTTGGTTGTGAACTGGGCTGGCACTTTAAATCTAACTCTGGAACTTATCTTCCTCCCCCTTTCCTTGCTCATATGCTCCTTATTGAATCATGTCCCTTGGAATTTTGCTCTCACCTTCATGTCCCTTTTAATAATTACTTCTCTCTTGGAATGCCTGCCTGTCTTCCGTCCTGCAGTACTATAGCAGCATGGGCTCCGACAGCATTCAATATATGATTCATCATTGCCCCTCAGTGTGCCTTTCAGTATTTGCTGAATATCTATAACCATATTCAGGAGGTGACATCAGTCCCCAAGGACCGACTTGAGCCTTGTGTTCAGGAACAAATGACTACCGACTCCTGTTAGCAGGCCGAGTTTTCCTATCCCTCATGGTACAACCTGTCCTCTTAAAAATAACGTCGCTTTTGGCCGTTTACCCGTATGGTCAAATTTGGACGTAATTTGAAAATTAAAAAAAAAAAAATGAAAATATATTTGGTATTTTTTTTCAACAACAGTAAGTTAAGGGTCCTCTGATAGGTTAGGTGGGCAGGAAATTCTTATAGTTTCAAAACGTTATGAAAAATGTTAATTTAATTAAAAGTGTCCTCTCCTAACCTCTCCGCGTAGGCCGGACGACTCAAACAGAAAACGGAACAGAACGTCACTTTTGTGAGTCGATTTCATTTCAAATTACGTCCAAATTTGGCCATAGCGCGCATACGAGCAAAAAGTGACGTTATTTTTAAGAGGACGGGTTGCATGGTAACAATTGCCCACTAGTTTCCCTTGAATATGACCCTCCAATCGTTTAACAACGAAGTACCCAATCACTGCTGGGTGAACAGAGGTATACAGTTAAGGATAGATGCCTAGTCAATCCTCAGCTAGGATATGATCCTAGGACAAATTGCTCACAAAGTATGGGAAGAGTGTATTACCATTCAGAAACCTAGTTTTCGAGGGACTTTCCCTAAGGAATTTTGTCCCGTTGCCCTGACGAGTTGTTTGCAAGCTGTTTGAACGTGTAGTTAATAACCTGTGTGATTCTTAGAACACCATCACTACCTTTTCCCCACGCAATTCACCTACATTTAGAGGTCTACATTTGTACTGCCTTTATTGCGAATATATGTTATTACCATTGCTTTTGATCTGGAAAAGCTTATGACACCACCTCAAGATAAGATATTTAATCCTAACTGCATGCTTTAAGTTTTTGTTGCAATCTACCACTCTTCCTTCAAAACTTCCTCCACTTTGACTTTTTCAACAATGAGAGCATTACTCATAGTAGCATTCTGAGCACCACTCATTTTTCCTGGTTGTCCTTAATGATATTCCTTCGATCTGGCATTTTCTCAGCCTGTCATGTTGACAATCTCATGCTTTGCTGTTGTGCCAACAACTTCCCTTTCCTCCAACATGCAATTGATAGTGGTGTCTTGGGCCATTGATCATAGCTTCTCTATAACTGAGACTTGTGCTATGACTTACCCTGAAATATGTCATTCTTTGTCCCCACTTATTATGGTAATCCCCTTCTGTATAAAGATCCTGCTAAATTTTGGGATTGATCTTTGACACCCCCATATCTCTTGCCTCCAGGTTGAATGCACTAAGGCCCTGTATTTCCTGGGAAGCTAATATATTTGAAATCTAATTTCAATAATCTAATAACTCTGGTGCTCGTCTTCCTCCTCCTTTCCTTTCCTCCTATCAGAAAATTGATAAAGAAGATATCACTTATCTATCTGCACTCCTGTCATGGAGGAGGAGATGGGGGAAGCTGCCTGGTATAGTAAATAAGTATGTAACTAAACAATCATTTATTTTACACAATACATGACTATGCTGGCAAAAAGACCACCTTTATAAATATAGAAAAGAGATAGTTCATACATACCTCTCTGTAATTTCTGTTTGTTGACAAACCTATGTATTTCACTAGCTACCAATGTACATTCAATATATATTAATGTATTATGTGCATTTGATTTAAGTAAATCACACATGCAACTGAGATAATCTTGCATAATCACCTGTATGCAAGAAACAATTGCTCACAAATATACAGTACGAATCACATTCACCAAAAAAGCTATTCTATTGACTTAGACTAAACAATATAAAACATTTAATGTTGATCAGTAAAGAAAAATTTAATTAAATCCTTCCTCTTCCATCTATGGCTAAAGCAATTCCTGCATGAAACCATCATCTTTTGAGCCCGTGTGACAACATTGACACACATGCTCTATTACCCTCAAGATATCCCCCTACCCCTCAAGAGGTGGTGGGAGGGGGGATACAAAATTTGTGATAGTTTTTACTGATAAGATTCCCATTTTCCTTTCCATGATCAATGCTCAATTTTATATTATTTACTCTAGGGCATTATTTGTTTCTTTCTATTGCCACAAGTACATCGACTGGGACTGTGTTTCAACAAAGAATATAAATAAGTTATAACTAATTTCATTGTACACAATTTGATGCAAAATAATAAATTATTATACCCAAATTACATAAATGTTCAAATTTTCCTGCAAACTGAAATTGAATACCTTGTTAGAAAATAGATATCACATACTGGGACCATAATAATGCAGCTGAGATCATAGATATATGTAGGTTCTTGTTACAATTTGTCTGATTTATAATTGATTTTTTATCACTATACGTGATGTACATAGATAACCTGAGACATGGGCAAATAAATTGATTTACAATTCCCAAAATAATTGACTGCAAAGAAGTGCACAAATGTCAATGGAACAAAGCTTATGCTGTAACTGAACATAACTCATTTGTGAACCTATGATACGCTGGACAAATGAAAATAATACAAAGTGGAATACAATGCGCTTAAACAGCCCCCAATGTCAGTTTATAAGGGTTTCATGTCGTTCTCTAGGCAAGAAAGCTGTAACAATAAGGACACGACTCCGGGCGGCTGCTACGCGCTTTTGCAAGATGACCGTCTCCCTCGCGAGTGCTTCCACAAAAGTGCGATGATCCAGTGGCGAATCCTCCTTTACGTGTACTGTAAGGGAAGGAAAAGCAGGGTTACTTGTACTTATGCTCATCATACCTCTGTATTGTGGTTATACTATATGACTCAATTCTATGCTTTCCATCTTATAAGAAACCTCAAATTTGTGTGTTATAAAGTATGGTGTAAGGGTCAACCAACCCACATCTGGCTACTGCACAATAATAAAAATTTTCTACTGAAACCAATTGCTACACATACTGAATTTCCCAAAAATGAACTAATAAAAATTCTATTATATACTGTACTACCACTAAAGCAAACTACAAAGCTAAACAATAAAATTTAAAGCTGGGGAATACCATTTTCTTTTATTAAAAGAATAAGAGGAAAATTTGTAGAAGGCAGCATTTCTAGAGGTTCAAGTGCTGTCTTGCAAAACAATAGTAACAAATCTACTTCTTTAACACAATAAGAAAACTAATTTAGTATCTACAAAAGTTCACGATTACTAATATATTTGCACAATATGCGTTTCACAAAATTCTACCATTTAAATGAAAATAATGAAAACTTAAATCTACAAAAAAACAAAAGGAGTGCAGTTGCATACGTACATTTGACTTACGTTCGTAGCTCCAGGAGTCAGCAGGAACATTGAGATTTCCCTTGGCCTGTGCCAAGTCAGCTTTCAATGATCTTTGAGCTGATTTCAAAGACAAAATTTGCTGACGAGATGCCCTCAGCTGAGGGATTTTGGCTGCACATGGCCGGCCTTCATATCTTTTCACATCCTCCTCACACCACTCCTCAACCTCTACTTTGGATGGAACACTTAAAACCTGAGGTTTTGGTTGAAGTTGAGGATGTATAAAGGCTTGAGAATGAGCCTGGGCATCTCTTCGCTGTTCTTCATCCATCTCTGAATCCTGAGAAGAGCTGAATGAGGAGCACTCAGAGTCTCGTGGAATACTCTCGTATCCAGAGGACTCCCCCAGGGATGGATTAGTGCCAAGAGATCCACTGTTTGCTGCTGGATGGTGGTGCTGATGTGGCTGGAGATTTTGAGTAGTTCTCCAAGCCTCATTGCTTTCCATAGGTGTAGCACTACCTTGGGTAGCTGCACCGGAATCGTGACCAGAGTCATAACCTTCGGTGGGCGTAGGAGCATCTGGGGGATACATCAACGTGCACGTATACCGATAGTTACCCCTGGTGCTTCCAGCCTGAGGCTTGACTGCACCTACACGGGCAGATTTACCCCAGCGTGTGCGCACTGATACTGTATCACCTCGTCTGCTAACACTTTGCTTAGCTACACTTTGCGAGACCACTCGGGAGGGAGACTTTATCAAGTTTTTTGAATTGCGATCTGGAGATTTAGAACTTTCTCTACTTTTGGTAGGGTTTTTAACTTTGGAATCTTTTATTTTTGCCATATTTTTCTTATTTTCTACTATCTTATTATTATTTTGCTTTGCTACTTTGTAAGGAGTTTTCGATTTACTTTTACCAACGCCTACACAGAGGAATTTGGAAAGTTTAGAAGTTTGCATCATATACTCGGAGTCTTCACTTATATTACTAACACAGTCACTTTCGTTATCACTCTTTCCAGTCACCGTTCGCTCATCATTCACATCTATAACATCATCATCTTTGCTATAATCATATTGTACAGGGTTGCAAAGCACAACATTTGCTTCAACATCTTCTATAAACTCGGGTAATGACACTCCATTTATGGGTACTCTCTCAGCCAGCTTTTCTGTTGAGTCTACCAACTGTGCATCCCTTAAATGTTTCAGACTAGCTTCTGAAGCTTGACGTGTCAGGCAAGGGTCTGATGTTACATCAGGTTTATGCACAGATGAAAAATTGAAAAACATTGAAGGAATATATGGTACAAGATCACTTTGTACATCACAAGTGCAGTGATCTTCATGGAAATCAAGATCATCTGTTCCAATGCACTTATCACTCGCAGAGTCTTCCAATGTTTCCAAAGGTCGGCTTAACCACTGTGATTTACTCCTCAGAGCAGATTCTAGCTTAAGAATGCTGTCACCATGACGTAACTGCTTTTTGTTGCAATGCCGACACAATTTTCCATCAGCCTGTGCAGGTTCACTACATATGCTATCATCTTCTAATGGAGGTTTCTGGTCCTCAAGCAATGAATCATGGCTGTTGGTCAAAATTTCTGCCAATGTAGCAGCTTGAAGTCTTGGACCTCCAGTGTGAACTCTTGGGCTTTGACGTGCAAGCGTTCGATACAAATCATGTATCTTGGCAAGTTCATGAAGATTCTTGTTTGCTACATCTGATTGCAAGGCTAAACTTAGATCTTGGCACACTCGACCATAATCTGTAACCTCAAACAGACTAAAAGGTCTAGAGTCATCGTCATCAGAATCATCTTCATCCCCCGTCTCGCCCATCTGAGAGTATGAATCTGAAAGGTGAAGGGAGAGTTAATGCAGTATGCCCCTCTGATATCTCCAATTTATGTACATTGCTGTATATAATACTTTTTTAATAAACAAATATTTATATTCTTTTCATCTTATGCTTATTTCTAAAATCTTTCACTATAAATACTTAATTCAGGCTTCTTATTCAAGGACATCTGTCATACACTTCAACAAATGCAATAAATAAAACATTAGATATGTTGTGGCTGCATGAGGGTAAATCGAGGAAGGTATCGGGGTGATGTAAATGCAGATTTTCTTATAATCTTTAAATTCTAAACTCAAAAAGGTGAATGCTGCAGATATGTACAGTATAAGGAAAAGAACACGACTAAGAGGGACAACCACCCTTCACTACATGTCTCGGTGATTCCCGCAAACCTCAAGCATTGAATGTAATAAAAACCCTTTTCTGGTGGGGCTCCTCATTAGCTTTCTGAGCTAAGCACTGGTCCAGCCAACCCTTAGGGAGAGCACCGGGCCTCCAAGACCCGGTGCTGCACGAGGGTAAAAACTTGCCTGTTAACCAGGACCAGAATCTGGCAAAAGAAGCTTGGGGGATTAAAGAACCCAAAACCATCCTCTGCTTCATGCTTAAGCTAAGTAATGTTGGCTAGTCTTGAAATATTAATTCTACCAGAGGCCATTGTTTTGTTTCTCCTTCACAATCGTGTTTTATGTCACCCACATTGCAGGTGTCCAACCTTTGTATTTCACATTGATGGTCCTTTCTTTCCTTGGTAGCCAGCTTGTATTTTAACAAGTCACCCTGCAACTGAACCATCTGGCAGAGTGGCTGAACACACATGCTTGCCACTGCCAAAATGGAAAGTCAGCAGACAAACAAAACCCAAAAGTTATGGCCACAGCAATGCAGAGGACGAGGAAAACCCAGAAAAGGTGTGACACTTCCAGCAAGCGCTTGTCCCATTCTCTCTTGCAAACCTCTACTTGTTTCAGTAATAGTCTTATACTGTACTGTATTTAGTTAGAAAAGGTTGAAGAACTGTGGGCCTCTAATGTTCATAGTGTTCTCTGGTTGTGCCTATGGCACTTCTACTCTTCTTACCATATATATTGCTCCAATAAGTAATTTTGTTTATATTATGTGATACTGTATCTCATCTCCTTTCTAGAGCACATTTCAAGTGCACTGAGATGGTCCCAGTAATTTAGGTGCTTTACTGTATGCATGCCATGCAAATTCTTTGAGTTCCTTTTATTTCAGAATCCTTTCACTCGAAGGTCCTCATAATCCACCTTGTTATTTTCCTGGCTGATGCCACATTTGCTTTGTAATGCTCACTAAACATTCGGCCATCTGACATTATAATTCTCAGATCACAACTTTGGTTTACTGGTACATTTTACATTCAGTTTGTCCAGATATTGAAAATACTTTACCTATATTCCTTTGGAACTCATTTTAAGGGCTAGTAGTAGTAGGCATCCATCAGTCTAAGAAGACTATGGAGTTGCGCTCTGGTTGTTGGTCTGAAGTGGCCTCTAGAGGGCGCAAAGCCAGGGTAGGTTGATACGGAGGAGAAGCTGTTACCCAGGCAGCAGGTCCCCCCTCTCCATGGTGCAGAAAGTCTCCAATGGAAATGCAAACGCCAATATGATTGGTTCCAGCGCCGTTGCAGGAACTGTGAGTTCCAGGGTTGACCTCGAAGTTGGTGAAAGAAGGCACAGAGACTCCAAACCCGGAGACTGCCGTGGTCGGGGCCGGAGATAATTACTATGGGTTTCTGTGAGTACTCCTAATATTGAATTCAACTTAATTAGCATGAGATGAGCAGATGTGAACAACAGTGTGATGATGCAATAGTACTGGTATTGGGCACACACTTCTTTCTTGGAACATCTACATAGAGAATGACATACACACAGCAACAGTAAGGAAAGAGACGCAGCAAAGTGGGAAACACTGAAGCGAGTGCCAAAGCCAAGTCAGTTACAAGCGTGCACATCATGCATCCAACAGGGCACATTGCGCTGTCTAAGTTTAAACTGACAACTAAGAGAGAACACTGTACAAAAGGATATATAGATTTCTGGATGAAAGCCAAGTCAACTTAAGTGTTGATTGGTCATCGCCTGCCAAAATTGACAGATCTTCTTGAGGTTATCTTGAGATGATTTCGGGGCTTTTTAGTGTTCCCGCGGCCCGGTCCTCGACCAGGCCTCCACCCCCAGGAAGCAGCTTGTGACAGCTGACTAACACCCAGGTACCTATTTTACTGCTAGGTAACAGGGGCATAGGGTGAAAGAAACTCTGCCCAATGTTTCTCGCCGGCGCCTGGGATCGAACCCAGGACCACAGGATCACAAGTCCAGCGTGCTGTCCGCTCAGCTGACCGGCTTCCCCCCCCTCCCCCCCCGGATACACACACAGAATATGAATAGCTCTTTTTCTTGGAACCTGCAGTTGCAATTATCTGGTGGCTGGTAATGCCAAGAGGACTATCAAAGTCAGAGTTTTATAAACTGCACTATCCAAGGGGCCTGACAGCCGAGTGGACAGTGCTTGGAATTCGTAGTCCTGAAGTTCCGGGTTCGATCCCCGGTGGAGGCAGAAAACAAATATGTGGAGTTTCTTTCATCCTGATGTCCCTGTTACCTAGCAGTAAATAGGTACCTGGGAGTTAGACAGCTGCTACAGGCTGCTTCCTGGGGGTATGTAACAAAAAGAAAACTTTGTCGAGGACCGGGACGCGGAGACGCTAAGCCCCAAAATCATCTCAAGATAACCTCAAGAAGATCCTGGTGGTCATTTTGGGGATGGACTGAGTGAGCTCCATTGACCCACTGTGATAATAATTCTAGGTCACCTGGCCTGACTTCACAATCCTGCTCTATTGACATATTGGATTTACTTTAGGAAGCAACCAAATGTGGGAGCTCAGAAATGTCTGCCAATTGACCGTACAAGAAATACATCTAGAAGTACCTACACTATCCACCCACTTTCACACAAAGGACAAATACAGTATGACTACTATATTCTAAGATACAACCTTGATTCAATGAACTACATGGGACCAACCCCAGTTTGTTGCAGTGAAGGATTTGTTGCAACCAGATATGACTCGAATAGGCATTTCCCATGCCTTTTGGGTTAAATTTCACTTGGCAAAATGTTAATTTCAACCTATAATATAATACACAATTACTAAATGAACATGTCTGTAAAAAGAAAATGTAACCACATCTAGTTTATTTTTCACGTCTCCAGCCTCAAACTCATTTTCAAAAGGTAGCAGGACCATACCTGAGTGAACAAAAACCTTGCTAACTTAAAATGAAAAACCATAGAATTTGGTGTTCAACATTCTCAAGGCTCCAACTATTTCTTGTAATGTTGAGTCCATCTACAAAAATCATCACAAATGTGATTGGAGCCTTATTAAGAGTTCATACCACAATATTTCCCATACTCAATAGGCTGATTTCACTGAGTGAAATTTTAATTCCAATCCATCACATGAAGGACAGGTTGAACTACCAAGAGAACCAGCCTATAAAGACACTTAACTGTACTGTAGTAGCATATTTCCCGCACCTTGAAATCTCATTTTCAAAAGGAAAAAGGACTCATTCGTGAACAAAAACCCAGGGAATCTCAAAATTAAATGAACCATATAATTTGGTTTTAAATACTGTATGCTCATTGGCTTTCCCCAAGGCCCCTTACTATGTCATGTAATGTTGCACCCATCCATGAAAATCATTAAAAATGTGATTGGAGGCATATTAAGAGTTAAACTAAAAACATTCACACTAAAAAAAATGAAAACAAAACATCCAACATCACAAATATTCCAAAACAAAAAAAAAAAAGAAAAAAAACACGTCCAACAAAACAACACTAAAATACCCAACCAAAAAAAATGTCAAGCCTCCCAACCAGAGATTCCCCAAATTAAGGTTCCACTGTACATGATATACGGATCAAACTACTGTATGGCTATTTTTTTTTATAAATGAATTTATAGTGTCTTGTAACAAACGGGAATTCATTTACATATTACGTATATTTTTTTCCATACATATTATTGCCAACAAGAAACTTACCAGTAAATGTAGAAGCACATGTGAGATTTTCTTCTGATAACACCCTTAGTGGATGATCGTCGCTCGTTTCCACACTCATCACCTCACTCTGACACGGTGTGTCAGCTAAGGCTCTGACAATATCTTCCTCGCAAACCTGAGGAATCCGATAAGACTGAAATTTAATCCTTGCAATACATATATATATGAAATAGTTGATGTTCAAGACATCCATATAAACAATATGCATTAAGGATTACACCTAAATAATAATTCCTAGAAAACGTGAGGATAGCAAATGTTTAATTGCAAGAATTTTTTCCTGGTCATGTGCAAGAAATCACAAAGAAACTGGATAATTGTATGAACTTATTATTCTTTAACACTTCCTGGGGAGATACTGAAGAACATAAACATGTTTCCTGCACTTATGTACAGCATGTTTAGTGATGTGTGTAAACAAGATGCAAACTGAAATGTGAAGAACTAATAAGTAAAGTATAGTATATCTGAAGGCTATGGTTAAGAGGGTTCAATTAATTAGAAAACCATAATTTTTTGGAATAACACACACCTGCACACAACAATCAACAGTCACCGCAGGATAATCTGGGACCTGCACCTCAATCAATTCAGTGGAGTGATGTGTCCCTGAGGAAGCCACTGATCGTCTCACCCATCCTCTTCTTGGCGTTGTGCTCATCCCATCACCTTCAAGACCGGCTGCTTCTAAATCCTCCTGCTCTTCCTTGTCTTGATCTTCAGCTGTTATGGCCGCTTCTAACTCTGGTTCTTCTAAGACTGTTGCTGTTTATAGAAAAAAAATAATATTAATGGCAAAACAGTTATAGGTCAACCCTAAGAGCAAGTACTTGTATGTACAGTATTTGGGCCACATTGAGGGAAACTGCATTATACAAGATAAGATTGACAGGTATAGTATATAGATGATGCTGCTTTGCAAAGATTAAAGAAGAGTGAATAGAAGTCAATAGAAGTTAAAAGTTGACTGATGCTTCCAAATGTAACCAGTGTGATTGGGGCCAAGTATAACCCAATGCCCGAAACGCTTTGCGTAATAGTGGCTTTAGGCATTGTATGTACTAGCTCTACCTATAAGTCAACCAATCTTTGTAAAAATTTATTGTATGTATGTACCTTACCTAAATAAAAATTATTATTATTATTATAACCGGGTACCTGGATATGACCATATACCTGGAGGTGGTGGATATGGACTTTGGGGAACAAATGAGTGGCATAGCTCGGAATGAATGTTGAATTTCTCAGTACATTATAATTCCCCCTTTTATCAGGGACAGGAAGCCTGTACTTAGGCTTGTATCGAAGTCACCTTAGGCCGAACTACTGACCTTCCCCAGGATGCAACCCACAGCAGTTTCCTAACTCCCTGGCACCTATTTGCTGCTAGGTGCAGAGGCATCAGGTGAAAGGACCACAATATTTATTCTTTAATGTTGTCGAGGACAGAAAGTCTGTACTTTACTTAGCCTTCTTGAGGTCCCCCCTAAGTCAACTCTACTGACCAGTTGCAGGTATGATGAAAGCGTAGGGTAGGAAGCGTAAATTGCAAGATCAAGGAAAATTTATCAAGATGGTCTGGGCATGGATGATATAGTGAAGAAAGTTTATTCAAGTGAATTTTAGGGGTGGAGAGAAAGGGCAAGAAGATGGGTAGATATGGAGAGTTTGATTGATTACACAATGGAACATTACTTCTGTTCCTTGGTAGTATTTCTTATCTTCCAATTGCTTATAACTACAAAGTATAGAAAATGTTTATTATTCCCCTCAAACTTTACTTTGACCTATGCCTAAAGGTACTTGAAGGCTGCAAACTGCATCTACAACCGTGACAAAGTTTCATGTCGGCCTCCTTCCAGTATCTTAAAGATGTCTTCCCTAAACTGACTGAGGCAAAGGTTATGGCAAAGTTTGAGAGGAATAGCCATTTTCTATACATTGGAGGAATAAGCAATCAGAAAATATTATTCAGGAACAAAAAAAAAAAAAAAATTATAGTAAGAAAAACCCACATTGTGTATTTGTGAAGATTAGACGTTGAGATGTACATCTCTTCCTAATCACACACTCAGACTTTGACAAAGCACTCAAGAAAGTACAAAAAGATTGGGTGTAAATTCTTAACATAAATTTCACAAATACAGTACACAAGTGTGGGATTTTATCCTATATTATTATGTCTGTGAGAAGACATTACCATTATTAATTTGTTATAGTGTTATGTGTACATATTTAAATGTACAGTAGTATGAAAGATATACAGAACATGGAAGTGATACGAGGAAAGGGTTTATGACAGAATGAAGAAAAGGAATAGTTCCCAACCACTTGGACAGTCGGGGATTGAACGCCAGCCTGCAATAAACGAGACTGTCACACTACCCTCCAGGGGCCAGATTCACGAAAGAACTTACGCAAGCACTTACGAACGTGTACATCTTTCCTCAATCTTTGACGGCTTTGGTTACATTTATTAAACAGTTTACAAGCATGAAAACTTCCCAATCAACTGTTGTTATTGTTATAAACAGCTTCCTGGTGCTTCGGAGCTCATTAACTGTTTAATAATTGGAAACATAGCCGCCAAAGATTGAGAAAAGATGTATAGGTTAGTAAGTGTTTGCGTAAGTGCTTTCGTGAATCTGGTCCCAGGCCAAGTGGGTGGGCACCAGGTAGAAACAGATAAGTGACATTTTTGTGTAACAACTAATGAATGCTTTCCATCTACTCCCTAGTATGTGCTGGTTCTCCATGATGCTATTTATGGTGGCGATGGGTGTCATTTTATATGTCATTAACCATCTCCACTCCATGAAAGTGAGAAAGGCAGGTACTTGCATAATAGTCATAATGAGAATTGTTTAATTTGAATAACTCATTTTATATTTGCTCATTACTACTAAAGTGCAGGTACTGAATAATGAAAACATCTCAATACAATGTTAAAAGTAATAATAAAATAGTGTTAAAAGTAACACTATTGTATGATTTGTAATATAACACTAAAATAATTGAAACTTACCAAGGCCCAAATGTGCCTGTCGTTTGCACTCTTCCTCTTCACATGATAGCAGGGAACTCAACTCCTCACATTCTTCTGCCAAAGCTTCACACTGAGAACAGATATCATCTATGGATGGTTCATCAACTCCTGAAGCCTCATCTGGAGAGCAATGAGGCTCAGTGCTCTTCTCATCTAAGGTAGGTTCATTTAATGCAACCTCTGTCTCACTGGGAGTTGGGTTAGGTCTATCAGCTTCTGAATTTTCAGTTGGAATAAGGTTTTTACGTTCAAGCTCCTCAATCAGGCTAGGCTGGGGTGGTAGGGCAGAATCTGGACCATTTGGTCTGCCAGGACCAGATGGTGGATCTTCACTTAATGTATCTTGATCACTGTCTAGTGTAGACTCTTCACAAGTCCGGAACTGAGTGAGATGTGTAAACTGCTGTTGGTTAGTGGAAGGCTGGTTTGGCGTTTGAGCCGGAATGGTCTGTTGCTGCTCAAGTTGTTGCACAACCTGTGCCGTTTGAACTGCCACCCAACGCTCTATCATAGTTTTCTTGTGGTCGTCCATGAAACCATAACTAATAGGTGTTACCTGAGGTCCATCAACCCATGTCTCCGATTTATTGGTTTTAATCTTCTGTGCTGCAGTTACTCGTGACTTGTGCATACGTGGCCCATCAATCCACTGCTCATCAGACACTACTGCATCACTTGTTCCTTTTACAGAAAGGCGACTTTGTTGCTGCTGTTGCTGCTGCTGCTGTAGTTGTTGCTGCTGCTGTTGCTGCTGTTGTAGTTGCTGTTGCTGCTGTTGTAGTTGCTGCTTTTGATGCTGTTGAAACTGTTGAATTTGTTGTTGAAGGTGCTGATGTTGCATTTGCTGTTGTATATTCTGAGGTTGTTGTTGAGATTGTTGGGATTGTTGCTGCTGCTGAAGTTTTTGATGGTATTGTTGTTGTTGTTGTTGCTGCTGTTGCAGCTGTTGCTGCTGCTGTTGTTGCTGCTGCTGAAGTTGTTGAACTTTTTGTTGTTGCTGCTGCTGCTGTTGGAGTTGTTGCTGCTGTTGCAATTGCTGTTGTTGCAACTGCTGTTGTTCAAGTAGTTTTTTATGATGGAGCTGCTGAGTTGAGATAGGGAGACGGGATCGCTGAAATACCGGAACCAAGTTATTTGGCTCCTCATATGCGTTATAATTAAAGTGCCGGAGATCACCAGGCACTAAGGGGCCTAGGGTGACCTGAGGCTTAAAGGAGGATAAGAGAGGCTGCTGTCCACTAGTGCTGTTGTATGCAACATGGCTTACACCTGGCTGATGACGAATAAATCCACCCCCGGGAGAGACTTTTCCAGCAGTGGCTTGACTATTGACACTGCTTACTGTCCGTGGAGGTGGTCTAGGTTTAAGCTGTGATCGTCCATTGGGCACAGAACGTGATGTTGGTGTTGGGCTGGCAGAGGCTGCTCGACGACTGTGTGCAGGTGTTGGAGATGCTGAATGTGGCCTCAAGTGTTCCATTGACCGAAGTCGTGTAATTGGCCATAGCTGCTGGTTAGTGTGATGTGGCATGAAAACTGGCGGATGTTCATTATCAGTTGTATCACCTGGTCCACCACCCCCAATATAAATTACTGTATCACATGATTGTTCTGACGAAGAAAAATCCATGGATGATGACCCAGCAGAAGTGTCTCCACCTGAGGATCTACCATGAGAACCCTCCGAGCTGCCTCCAGAACCGGATCCCCCCAGACCCTGCAACAACATTTAGTATTCTTCAGTGATTTGTAAAGTCCTGTACAACAGTGGTGTTCTACCATGAGGGAAATCCTTCCATAATATCATAATTTAAAAGGTAATGAAGTACAGTATTCAGTAAATGAAATGTTTTCTGTGAACTAATTACTACATTATATAAATGAAATACTGTACTCCATTCTATGAAAGAAACATTGTATTTTATGAATTAAATCAGTACTGTATTTTAAGATATAAATAACTCTACATAAACTACATTATTACACAGTAAATATTGTATGAACTAAATAACTACTGTATTTTAAGAATGCAATACAATACTAGTGTATATAAGGAATGAAATACTTTTCATAATTTGAACTTGCCATGGCCAAGAGATTGTCTTGAGCTGGGCTAGGCAATATATATGTTGCAGATAACCAAAGGTGTCATTAAAAATGGCGACAGTTCGATTAGTTTAGTTTATCTCATAACAAATAAAACTACAGTATTTTCTTTTGGAATAGGTCAGTTAGCAAGATATCAATATAAAGCCCAAATTTGATTTCTTTCAAGATAAAGAAAGCCCTCAGTGTGCTCGTAAAGGTTTAATTCAACAGCAAAATATCCTCGGAACTACACCAGTGGTTTCATGCGTGCGCACACAAAAATAAGTTTTATTGAATTACTCCAAAATGTTAAGACAAGTCGTGAGAGCCTACGAGTTGACAGTGTTATAATCAAGACGTGTGTGTGTGTGTGTGTGTTTACCATAGCATTTGAATGGTTTGGTGACAAACACTGGTCAAACTTTTAATAGTATCACACACACACACAATTTAAATTAAAGACGTGAAAGATGGTCAAATTAAATCGCACATCTCACTTCAAAAGCAATAGCACATTTTTACTTGTGTGCATTTATCTTGTGATAAACCTTGTTCCTTATCCTAGAGAGATAGAGGTTTTGTTTAAAAACAAATACAAAATGGTTGGCAAGATCTTTAAAACACACACATTATCCAGAGTGTCAATTATAAAACTGACACCGTTTTCATCCAAATATACTTCTCAATTGTTGTTAATAATGAACTAGTTTATTAACAACTCTTAGAAAAGGCTAATCATTCAATTATCACACAGTAAGCAAAATTATAAACATTCAAAGCTATTCAACTTATTAACTGAAGATTATACAAGTCACTGGTGATATTGACTTCATATAAATCTTAAGATAAAACAGCATTACCTTATAGTGACAATAATACAAAATTTAAAATTCCAGAGTGAGGAAGTAGCTGATGTGAAGTTGTAAAATGGTACCTCAGTCAATCTGTGCAAACTCGGTTAGATAACCTGCCCAAATTCAGTCAAATGCCATCATATTTTAGGTACTGTTTTGATGGACGGTGGAATTTTGTATACGTCAAACAAGGAATAGCAATGGTAGACACAAACACACTTCCTTACCCTCAATTTCTTGCGTCTCATTCGGTGAACTCTTGAAGCTAGCTGGAGTGTTGCAAGTGTGTGCTGTGCATGTCTTGGTGATGGCGAAATATGAACCACCATTGCAGCATGACAAGTTACAGAGCCTAAGGCTTCCTTCAGCAACATGGTTAACTTGCTGTCTCTGTTAGGAAGGTATCTTTGACCATTAAAGATTGCTAGAAGAACTGACGTGAGTGCTGATAATGACATGCCCCCGTGACTGCCACTCAGGTCACCCATGTCAATCATGTGTAGGCGACTACGTCCACCAACAACTGTGGTAAAAATGGAAGAAAACATAATTATTGACAAGTTGTAGAAAATGCCATTATATAATACTGTACTGTACCATATATATCTATTAGTGAAACCCTACCACCTATCTCTATCCATAAGTGAGAATATTTGTCTGTCTGCTTGGCCAAATGCTTGGGGCTAGCCTCACCAAACTTTGCAAGATGAATGGTCTGGGTATGGTATGTGACGGTCCTAGGCTGGTCAGGGTCTGCCCTATTAAGAGGAGAACAGACCCAATAGTGGCTCCCACTATTTGAAAGATGGCTGGCCGAGTTCCTAGATTTCTCGAAAAAAAAGTAAACCTGAATTCAATATTGTTGAATTAGATCTAGGTATCCCCATCTCTGCTGTCAAAACTGTATTGGTCCAAACATTCAGATCTGATAGGAAAGAACTTACCGACTCCCAACGACCTGAAAGTACTAGTATAAAAAGCTATGATTTGTTCAGATCTGAAACCTACATCTATGGACAGCACAAAACGTCCACTAGACTGTACGACACAGTGGTTGCAAGGATCAGGTTGGGTTACCGTTACCTGTGGCAGGTGGCTGCAGGTGACGGGTCTCCCAATCCTGAGCACTCCAGTTGCAAACTCTGTAAGCAGGAACTACGGCATGATCTCCCGCACTACATCACTGAATGCCCAGTTATTAGACCTTTCAGACCAGTTGGCATGAGGTACCTGGAGCTTTGCAATTACTTTATTCACTCTCGTATTCTTGAAGATATCCTCACAGTATACCCAAAATTTGCCAGTGCAGGCTATTAAACACATGGCTCTGTATGACTAACCATCCTGCGAGATGGGGACTTGTATTACCACTGCTACCTTATTCAATCTTGTGGTGTTGATATCCTCAAAATGCATCCGGAGTCTGCCAGTGCAGACCGCTTATCACATGCCTCTGTATGACTAACCATCCTGTGTGATGGTTTTTTTTTAGCATCACCTAGTTAGCTTTTTTGACACACTGTACTCCACTTCATATAGTCTAGGGTAGCTGCACTAATGCAGATGTACCTAATATGTTAATAAAAAAAAATGAATTCAATATTACATTTTCTGAGAGAGAGAGAGAGAGAGAGAGAGAGAGAGAGAGAGAGAGAGAGAGAGAGAGAGAGAGAGAGAGAGAGAGAGAGAGAGAGAGAGAGAGAGAGAGAGAGAGAGAGAGAGAGAGAGAGAGAGAGAGAGAGAGAGAGAGAGAGAGAGAGAGAGAGAGAGAGAGAGAGAGAGAGAGAGAGAGAGAGAGAGAGAGAGAGAGAGAGAGAGAGAGAGAGAGAGAGAGAGAGAGAGAGAGAGAGAGAGAGAGAGAGAGAGAGAGAGAGAGAGAGAGAGAGAGAGAGAGAGAGAGAGAGAGAGAGAGAGAGAGAGAGAGAGAGAGAGAGAGAGAGAGAGAGAGAGAGAGAGAGAGAGAGAGAGAGAGAGAGAGAGAGAGAGAGAGAGAGAGAGAGAGAGAGAGAGAGAGAGAGAGAGAGAGAGAGAGAGAGAGAGAGAGAGAGAGAGAGAGAGAGAGAGAGAGAGAGAGAGAGAGAGAGAGAGAGAGAGAGAGAGAGAGAGAGAGAGAGAGAGAGAGAGAGAGAGAGAGAGAGAGAGAGAGAGAGAGAGAGAGAGAGAGAGAGAGAGAGAGAGAGAGAGAGAGAGAGAGAGAGAGAGAGAGAGAGAGAGAGAGAGAGAGAGAGAGAGAGAGGAGAGAGAGAGAGAGAGAGAGAGAGAGAGAGAGAGAGAGAGAGAGAGAGAGAGAGAGAGAGAGAGAGAGAGAGAGAGAGAGAGAGAGAGAGAGAGAGAGAGAGAGA